>NC_135541.1:4008110-4309985 GCF_045843805.1 Urocitellus parryii
TTGCTTGAAATGCCCAGAGCAGGAAGGTAGTAAGTGGTTCATGGTTCATTAAAGAAGCACATTTTTAAGTTTAATCTCTTGTTAATCACTCTGTGATGATGTTGGAACTGGCTGTTTCTCTGTCCACAGGCAAGACTACAGGCTGCCTCTCTGAACTCTGTATCCTAGTCACCCTGGAGACCCCATGCTCCTTGTTGCCTCCCCTCCCTGCATAGCCCCTTCAGAGTCAACAACTCAGAGCTTTATCTTTGGGTTTACCTTTATCCCAGACACTGTTCTGTTTGGTTGCTTGTTTTTAATTATTCCTGAGCTTGTACCCTGCTCCCTGTTTAGCCTCAACTTACAGCAAAGTCCCTGACTCACCCAAGTCAACTATGCAGGGAGATAGATACACACACACACACACTTTTTTTTTTTTCTGGTACTAGGGATTGAACCCAGATGGGCTCTATCTGACCTACACACCCAGCCTTTTTAAATTTTTATGTTGTCACAGGGTCTCCCTAAATTGCCCAGGTTGGCTTCAAATGTGTGATTCTCTAGCCTCAGCCTCCTGAGTCAGGGACCAGATCTTAAAATAGGGTATAAACATAACACACTGTAAAAATGAAATTCTTACAAAGGCAATAAGGATATTGCTAAAGAAGGTATGAGAGCCAGACATGGTGGCACACATCTGTAATCTCAGAGACTTGGTAGACTGAGGCAGGAGGATCACAAGTTCAAAGCCAGTCTCAGCAACTTAGCAAGACCCTGTCTCTAAATATAAAAAATGTGTATCTTTTTTAAAAAGAGCTGGGAGGCTGGGGTTGTGGCTCAGTGGTACAGCACTTGCCTAGCATGTGTGAGGCCCTGGGTTCAATTCTCAGCACCACATAAAAATAAACAAATAAAATAAAGGTATGCTGCCCATCTACAACTACAAAAAATTATTTTAAAAAAATATAAAAAAAGAACAGCACACCAAGCCTGATGAGGACATTTAACACTATGCCTGTCAACATGGGCAACTGAAGCACGTTTCATAAAAACTTCACCTATACCTAATTATAAATATGGGAAACGCCTCCATTCACAAGGACAAGTTAAAAAAAAAATTCAAATAAGTATTTCCTTGGTTCCTAGTTCATCAATCCAGTAACAAAGGCAACCCCTAAAATTCTAGCAGTTTCAAGTTATACCTTTGGCAAATGACTTTATGATCCCCTACAGCTGCTTTAGTTCAGTAAGCCTGGAAAACAGTAAGTGGTTGGTCAATTGCTGAAGACTATGAATGAGTGGTTAAGAAAGGCCGTGAGTGCTTTGCTCCCAAGAACAGGAAAAATAGCTTACCAGACAGCTCATTCCACAGGAAAGAGACTGACGGGCCAAAGAAGTGATTTACCCAAAGTCTCAGCTTTGATTTGTTACATACTGAGAACAGGAACCCCTAGACGCCTCACGGTGGCTTAACAAGATCCACTACTCCCACAAATATTTTGTCAAGACTTTCCATAGTAGTGACTAAGACATTTGGAGGATGCTCAGGTGTGGTGCCCAAGAACACAGTACCAAAACCAGCGGCTGTGTTGTTGGAGACCTGGACAACTGAGGTGGCAGCACAGAACCGAGATCAAGGCTGGGGCTCCTCAGTCACAGTGTCCAGAGTTGAAGTTTTGCTTCTGCACTTGCTAGTGGTGTGACACTGGGTGAGTTGTCTCCCTATGCCTAGTTTCCTCAAGTACAAATCATGGGGATTGCCTTAAGTGCAGCCGTGAGAATTAAGTAAGACAACGTAATAGGAAGTGTTCATCCAGAAGTGTGGCCCTGCACAAAGCGAGTACTTAAGAAACATTACCAAACACCACATACAGCGGACAGGCTTTGCATAGGGCCAGAAAACTTGAGACGTAATCAGGGATTCTCCAGTAGCGCTGTCAAGTCTAGACCCAGCAGCTTGGGATAACCGGTGCACCCTATGACCTGACCTTGGAAGCCTTTCTGCCCTTCAAGTCCGATCTGAACTGCAGTCTAGTCACCAAGGAAAGAAATGCTCTGCAAATGCATGCCCGCTGGACAGTGAGACACCCTCGCACTCATTTCTGCTCGCGAAGAATCAGCACGTGGCCTGGGTGCCGAAGTCGAGGCCTGGGCCTCACTTGTTTCCGGGCTGTGGGCTCCAGCTCTCCCGCGGCCTCTGAGTAGCTGACAGGAGGCTGACCTCCCCTGTTTTGACAGCTGCCCAGGGGCAAAGCCCGCCCGAGGTGCCCGCTTCCAAGGCTGCCCTCGCTGCAGGGGCTGCACGTTCCCACTGGGGCCGGGACAGAAGCCTGGAGAGGCCCCCTGGCGGCCGTGACCTTGGTGTCGGAGCCTCAGCTCACCGTCCTGTGGGCTCGGGGCAACAACACGGCTCCAGGGCCAGCGCAGGTACGTGGGCTGGGCACGCACCCCGGGGCTCCCGAGCCCGTCCCTGCGCGCCCCCGGCCCTGCCTGGAAGGGCGCACGCGGGCAGCCTGGGCAGTGAGGCAGGGACAGGGGCCACCAGCTCCGCGGCGGGGGCTTGGCGGGGGTCGGCGGGGATCGGCGGGGGCCGGCGGGGGCCGGCGGGACTCGGGAGGGGCTCGGGCTGCGGCCGGCGGGAGCGCGCGCGGCGGCGGGGTCACGCGGGCTCCGGCCAGGCCGCGGCTCCGTGGTCGGACGGGGCGGGCGTGGCCAGCGCGGCCTTCCAGAGCCGCTCAGCCAGCCGCAGCCCCGACGGCGTCGCCCCGCGGGCCTCACCTCCCTGCGCACGTTCAGCAGCGAGTAATAGTCTTCATTGTCCAGCTCCTCCTCGCCCAAGGCCGTCGCCATCTTCGCAACCTTTCACCCCGCTAAACCGGCAGGGCCGTGCTCAAGAGGGTCCCGCGCGTCGTGGCGCCGCCCGCGATTCCGCCCGACTGTGCCACAGCGGCCCCTGGCGGCCCGGAGTCGCCGCGCGCGAGCGCGCCTGCGCCCTGCGCCCCCGCGCGGCCGGATCCCTCCACGTGCTGCCCACGCGCTGTGGCCGGAGACCCGCCTTGCCATCGCGGGGCCGCTCTGGGACTCAAAAGGGAGTCTGTAGCGTCACATCACCTAGGTTGTCACTCTCTGGGTGCTGCGGAGACACGCCCAAATCCGGGGAAAAGCTCAGGGCACAGGCAGAGCCCAGGCGTCCCCCTCCCGGCGGCAGAGCCCATCAGACGGGCTCATGGTGGCCCCACTCGCTGAATTGTGTTTGCCCAGAGAATCTCCCAAACCAGACTGTGCCTCGCTCCGTCGCCATCACCCTGCTCTTGTACCCAGCCCCACTGCCTTTTCTCATGTACCTAGCTCCATGGTCTTTTTCTTGGCCACTCAGAAGCTTTCCTGCCCAGAGAACGGGTTCCACGTTAAAAAAAAAAAAAATTAAAAAGTTATTGCCCTATATTTAGGAGCACCTGGCCGTCTTTTCTGCTGTGTAAATGGAGGCAATACCCATTTGCTTCCTAACGTAATCGTCTCTGGCAGGCGTGTGTTCCTACGGTTTCTACCCCAGAGCCATTCTGCTGTAAATTTCTCCCTTGTAATTTAGCAGTGGAGTCTAATTGATTTTAACCTGGTGCCTGCTGTTTGGTGCATTATTAAAGATGTCTTGGTCACAATAATTTAAATAATGTAAATGTCTTAGAAATGATGCTATTATCAAGAGAAGGTGGGCGGCAGGCATACTCTTGCCACCTGTTTGGTTGCTGTACCAGTTCTTTGTCATTTTCCAGGGGCCTTTGTTCTTCCTTAACTAACCATCAGTTTGGAACCATCCCGGTTGCCCTTCATAAGCAGGTCTCCTGGGAAGCCCCAACACCTGTCTGTGGATTTGAGAAGTTGATTTCTTTCTCTTCCTAATTTTTGGCCAGATGTGCACCATCTGGGCCTGTGTATCATCCCTTCCAAGTTGCCCAGTCCTCTTAGGACCTTGTGGCGTGAGATGCTCAGGTGTGCCGAGATGGGATGTTTAGCAGCAGAGAGTCAGTCTGCAACCAGCTGTCAGCTCAGGTCGAACCCAGGGCCTTGTGCATGTGAGGCAAGCAGTCTACCAACTGAGCTCTATTCTCAGCCATCAGTAGTTTTTATAGACTTCCCTTTTCCTCCTTTTCAGAGCTGTGATTATGGCCAAATTGCATGCTGACATTTGCTGGTCTTTCAGAATTTCCTACAGAGTATGGAGAAAGAAAGCTATGCTGTTGACCTTCTTTTTCCCTAGGTTTGTGGACAGTAATTGGGTGCAGTGCTCCCTGGGGTAGAGGAGTTGGTTGCTATCCTTCCTCTTGCTTTGGAAAACAGCTAGAAATTACACACAGAGAACATGACATACATTTCACTAGGCCCAGGTCTGTGTTTCTATGATTGAGAATGACCTGATTTTTATCACCACTCTGACAAAATAAATAGTGACCAGGGTGCCCCGTGTCGGTCCCCTCTTGGGCCCACAGTGTTTCATACGACCGTTCCTTGAAAAGTGGTTGTGATAAACGTGAAGGTAACTTCGACATGTCGCAGGCCTCAGGAATGTACTTAATTCAGAGATTGGCTCTCCGGCTTCTGCCCTCCCAGAACCCTCATCTGTGATGGGCAAAATCATGGAGACCATGGGCTGCACAGATTCGGAAGTTAAAAACACATATCCAACACTCTCCCCGAGCCAGAGCAACGGACAAAACTCAGCTGCTTTCACTCAAGCCTTGAGCTTGTGTTTGCTTTTACGGAGAGAGCATAAAGCAATTTGTAACTTAGCTGCAGAGCAAAACCTAATACACATATGTGATATATTCACGTAACTATAGATACATGTATTTTATATATATGCACACATATAAACCATGCCTATTATACGTATTAGATAATATAATGTATTTTATATGTATATGTAATACAACTGTTTTGAATTCTCTCATCTTTTTTCAGTCCCCAGTATTTTTTTTTTACATACAGCAATAATAATGTCTTTTATTCTGCTGCCTTCCTATCCCCCCTTTATTAATTTTTTTTCAGATTTTTTTAATATTTATTTTTTAATTATAGGTGGGCAGAATATATTTTATTTTTATGTGATGCTGAGGATCAAACCCAGTGCCTCAGATGCGGTAGACAAGCACTCTACCACTGAGCCACAAACCCAGTCCAAATTCTCTCATCTTTAAGTAGTTGATAGGATGTTTATCTCTCTTTCATATTCAGAATGACCCCTGAAGATTTTGGCTTTCTGTGCAACCAACCACTCTGTGTAGACACGAGGGAGCTTCCTCTGTTAAAAGGCTCAATCCAGGCGGGTCCTCCTCTCTAGTGTGTACTCGAGAGCAGATGGCCAGGTGAGGTACAGGATGCCCAGTTAAATTTGAATTTCAGATAAAGAGTGAATAGTTTGGGCTGGGGATGTGGCTCAAGCGGTAGCGCGCTCGCCTGGCATGCGTGCGGCCCGGGTTCGATCCTCAGCACCACATACCAACAAAGATGTTGTGTCCGCCGAGAACTAAAAAATAAATATTAAAAAATTCTCTCTCTCCTCTCTCTCTTTAAAAAAAAGAGTGAATTTTTTTTAGTATAAATATATTGATATTAAACATCATATGCCTATCACTTACTCTAAATAATTGTTGTTTATCTGAAATTCAGATTTAACAGGTGCTGGTTTGGATTAGGAATGTCCCCGAGGGCCATGTGTGTGAAGGCTCACTTCCCACTGTGGCACTGGGAGGGGGCTTAGAAACTTTAAGAGGTGGGGCTTGGCGGGAGATCTCAGGTCTTCACCGGCAGGACCTCGGAGGGGTTGTGGCATCCTGTTCTCTTCCTCTTTTACTTCTTGGCTGCTGTGGGGTGAGTGGGCTTCTGCCCCACAGTCCTGCCCAAAGCAGTGGGGCCCATCCATCAAGGACTAAAGTGTAGCCCACCACCTGCACCGGCTTCACGAAAGAAGATCCGAGTCATGAGAAACCGCTAGGGAGTTTTAAATTAAAGAAAGGAGACTCTAATTACCTTTAAACCAGCTCCAGGACGGCTCCTCCTAGCTCCAGCCTCCAGCCTCCTAATGCGGTGGCGAGGTTTACTGAAGAGGCTAGCGAGAGAGAGAACACGCCAGGGAGTGGACTTTTATTGGGAAACAAAAAATTCTGGGGAAAAAATCCCATCCAAGGAAGGTTAAGGGGGCAGCATCCCAAGGTCGGGGCGACGATTGGGTCTTCGGGGTAGTGGCTAGGCATGCCTCTGCACGGACAAGCCCTCGGACCTGGGAAAGGGTGGGGAAAGCTCTGACACAGCTGTGCCTAAGTGCCTCTCACTCAGCCAGGGAGGGAACTCAAATCACGTGCGAGGATGGCTTCTCACACTAAAGCCTTCAAAATTGTGAGCCAGACTAAACCTTTCCTCTTCCTAAGTTTATTGATCTCAGTTGTTTGTTACAGTAACAGAAAGCTGACTAAGGCACTGGGAATCCTATAAATATACAAATCCTATTTGTCTGCAGCCCCAACTGGAGGTTTTTCTATCTTTTCTCTTTTTCCTGAGTAATAGTCCTGAGAAAAGAGCACAGCAGCCCACCCTCCCTCCTCTCAAGCCAGTCTGAATCCACCCTCCCCTCTATAATTCAGGGGCAAAAAATTAACTGTAATCACTTAACTATGCCTGTGTCACTGAGTGGGGGCTGGGATTTAGTGCTTACTTGCCTCCTGGGCCCGTTCTTCCTTCCCCTCCCAAGAGCTGCTGACCCTGTTAATGGAGGTGGGGAAGGGCCTTAGCTGAAGGAAAGGTGGGAGAATTTGCAGGCTCTTAAGAATTGCATTCTCTTGATGTTATCTGCTCCCTGAGCGTTGGTCACCGACATCTTTAGCCAGGATGATAACTGCAGAGGGACACTCAGAGGGAGAGCTGCACCTGCTAGTGCTGAGAGGGCGGCCCTGAGATAGAGCTGGCTGAGAGCCCCACCAGAGGGCGGCCTCAGGTGGCAGTGGAGACACAGTGGCAGTGTGGGGACACACTAGAAGCTTCTGGGACTCACTGTAATAGACCTCACCTCCCTTTCTCTGTCCCCGTATTAATCCATTCAGCCTGTCAGCTCCCTTGGCAGGACCCTTGTTGGCTCCCACTGTGACATGCCCTCCCTGACATTTGGTGACCGTCATGCTTTGACCTTGGCTCGACCCACCACATCCTCCCAGGTTCGCTTGCCTCCAACACCTGCCTTTTGCAAAGCCCCTTGCACACTGTCACGAGTAGCTGGAGCCAATTCGAAGTGCATGCTCTCTGACTTCCACCGGGCCCCCGTGTGACCTGGCGGGGCCTTCAGTGTCCACCTTTTTAACATCCTATCAGTCCCCCCCTCCACACTGACTAGTCCACGAATCTCTAAGATTGAAGACAGAGTCCAGGAGTGAGCATCGGAGTTTCCGCAGTTCACAAGAGAGAAACGGCTTCTGTGCTGTGGAACGAACACTTCAATGGGTGTGTGTGTGTGTGTGTGTGTGTGTGTGTGTGTGAGTGCGTGCTTGCACGCGGGGGTGCAGACAATCAGGTGCTAACACTCAGGTCCAGCATGGTGGCGCCGTGGTGGAACAGCCCAGGTGGGGGAGCTCACCCTGCACTTGTTGGTCAGGGAGGATTTACCTGGGGAGGTAATTTGGGCCTCAACCGTGGGGGAAATCCAGCTTTGCAAGACCTCGAGGAAGCAGCTTCCAGTGCAGAGGCTCGGGCCAGGCAGGAGTTGGTGCTTCGGGGCCAGGGCGAGAGCCACTGAGCTTGCCACTGACGAAGGTAGGCCAAGTGCTAGGAGAAAACGTGAGAGAAACCACACTGGGCGGGATCGCCGAGGGCCTCCCAGGCAGTGATCGGAGTTTGATTTTTGTTCTCACCGCAATGGGGAGCCATAGAAGGATTTTTAAGTTGGGGAAGAACATGGTCTAATATTTTTCCCCCAAAAAAATACTACCTCAGGGGACACTGGGTTAGCGGGGCCAAGAATGGTGGCTTACCCTCAGTCTTGGTCCATTAGAGGTGGCCACAGTTTTTCAGGAGAGAGAGCTTGGTGGCCTTGGACCATGACCGGAGCATCGGGGAGGGTCAACATAGACCACCCCTGGACTGCTGCTCTGGTTTGGCTGTGGCCTGTCCCCCCAGGGCTCATGTGCTGGAAGTGTGGTCCCCCTGGGGGGGGGTGCCATGGCAGGCAGTGTGGATCCTCTGAGAGGTGGGGCTTGGTGGGAGGTGACGGGGTTGTTGGGGGTGTGCCCTTGTAAGGATGGCCTGAGGACTGCGCCTAAACAACTCCATTTTAAAACTCCAGTTTGAAACCTGTAGTCTCCCCTTCAGCCCACAAACAAGTCACTTCTCCTTACCCTGATAAACTCAGAGTGAAACCTCTGTCTTGTGGTCCTCGACCCATACGAGGGAGAGGCAAGAAAATCAGGGTGGGGACCACCAGACCAGATGCTTTAACCCCAGGGCAAATGTTGTCACTGAGAAATATGGCGGCAGCTGATAGGGATTGAAAGGAGGGCCAGAAGTCCAAAAATTTAGTATAAATTATGGAGCAAATGAACAGACATTCAGCCAGCCGACACTGATGCCCACATGCCAGAGACCCTGATGAGGACCTGGACTGACATCCAGCTCTTCTCATTGTTTGCCTGATCCTCTGCATCTTCCTCTACAGCCACGTCCTGGGTCTGATGAGAAAAGGACTTCTCCTCAGCCAGCTAGCTGTCAGCTCCACCCCAGGAGAAGCCTGCCTTGGTCACCGAGGTCTGAGTGAGTGTGCATCTGCTGGACTTGGAGCCTAAGGCTGAGACTTTTGATCTGACATTTGAGCTTAGCGTGCGGAGGGAATGTCTGTCATGAGCCTGTCATGATTAAGTGGGTTTGCAGTGCTTAGAATTAATCTAGAGTTGTTTGCTGTGAGTTGATTCTGTCTATTGCAGTGCCTAGCATTAAGGATTGTCATTTTCTTGATTAAGAACCTATAGAGTGAAATTGTACTGAGTGATTTGAGGGAATAAAGCATTGAAAAGAGCAGAAGTGCCTGGACATTCTTTATTTCTCCCCCTTGACGTCATCAGTTGCACCTTTTGCCGGTCACGACAGCCCTCTGAAGGAATTGAGTCGTTCTCATGGAGCCTGGCGCCTCCCCGTTCTCTGGCTTCCTGTCTCCGGACGTGATCTCTCTTCCTGCCATGGTGCTGTCTCCATGATATAACATATCCAAAGGGACCCTCACCAGAGCCAGTGCCATGCTGTCTGGGCTTTTAGCCAACTGTAAGCCAAATCAACCTCATTTTTTAAGACATTATCTGTCCTCAAGAGTTTGGTGACACAAGTGGGAACAGACTGATACACCATTGGACTGAAATCACCAGGAATTGCTGATAGACTGGGGGAAGAGGAAGAGAGAAGAATCAATGGTCATTCCTGTATTTTGGCTCAAGTTACTAAGAAATACGGCCACTTGTGGGACTGAGGAAGGCTATGGAAGAGGCAGGCTTGGGAGGGAGGTGACCAAGATCATGGTTTTGAAGTGTTAGAGCTCGGTCTTTGCTAGGCTTCCAAGTGGAGGTGGCTCCTACTGCTTCTGCTTTCTTCCCTGCTCACGTTTTAGTCCCTTGCACTCAGGAGCTCATCCCCAACATTTTTTTTTTTTTTTTTTTTAGAGAGGAGAGAGAGAGAGAATTTTGATTTTTTATTTTTTAGTTCTCGGCGGACACAACATCTTTGTTGGTATGTGGTGCTGAGGATCGAACCTGGGCCGCACGCATGCCAGGCGAGCGCGCTACCGCTTGAGCCACATCCCCAGCCCATCCCCAACATTTAATTAAAATTTCCTTCTAGCTGGAAATGGGGGTAGATGCTTGTGGTCCCAGCTACTTGGGAGGCTGAAGTGGGAGGATCATTTGGGCTGGGCCACGTAGCAAGACCCCGTCTCAAAAAAAAAAAGGATTATTTTAATATTTCTATGACTTTTGAACCCCAGATGCAGTGGCATTTGTTCAGCTGCCATCTGACTGGACACCAGGCCGTGTCTTCCGACGTCGTTCGTGTTCTTCTTCGTCATGGCCTCTTCCTCTGAGTGCTGTGCCTTTTCTCTCTTCCATATTTTTCCATTTATGTTCCTCTTTGTCCTCTGACCTGTCATTAGGGATGCTTGGAGGTCTGGGTTTGCCTTAGAACCCCTAGTTTCCCTTTATGGATCTTTGGTTCTAGTCAGAAAAACATTGTTTTCTGAATGTCTCACTGTTTTTCATCCTGTGCCGCGTCCCTGATTGTCCATGAGGCCTCACCGACCTTCATCCTTATTAACGCTCTCGGCAGTTTCTTTGAACGGGGCTCTGCGCTTGGAGAACTCTTTCCGATTTTGCTTACCTGAAAGTGTCTTTCTCTTGCTTCTTTTCTTTTTCTTTCTTTTTGGATTGAACTCAGGGGCACTTAACTACTGAGCTCCACCTCTTGCTAAGTCGTTTATGGCCTTGCTAAGTTGCTGAGCCTTGCTTTGAATTTGAGATCGTCCTGCCTCCGTCTCCCAAATCACTGGGATTACAGGCATGTGCCACTATGCCTGGGTCTTATGCTTTTATTAATCAAGAATATTAAAACGTAGAGAGATTTACTTTGGCTGTTGTTATTGTTAGTATTTGGGTACTGGGGATTGAACCCAGGGCCACTCTACCACTGCGCTACATCCCTCCCTAGCCTTTTAAATTTTATTTTGAGACAGAGTCTCACTAAGTTGCTGAGTCTGTCTTTGAACTTGCAATCCTCCTACTCAGACTCTTGAGTCACTGGGATGACAGGTGTGTATGGCACCTGTGCCCAGATTTGATTGTTATTTAAATTTTTCCAGCATGAGCATGTCAACAATAAGATTTCATTTCCTTAGGCTTTTATTATGGCTATTGTGAAGCAATTCTCTTTCCTTTTTGGGGGACCCCAAGCAAATATGTTAGTTCTTCTCAGCCTAAATTTACTTTCTTTTCTTTCTTTCTTTCTTTTCTTTTCTTTTTTTTTTTTTTTTTTTTTTTTTTGCAGCAGGGGGAGGTACTAGGGATTGAACTCAGAGACACTCAACCACTGAACCACATCTCCATTTTATTTAGAGACATCTCTATTTTATTTAGAGACAGGGTCTCACTGAGTTGCTTAGCACCTCGTTGTTGCTGAGACTGGCTTTGAACCTGCAGTCCTCCTGTCTCAGCCTCCCAAGCTGCTGGGATTGCAGGCATGTGCCACTGCACCCCAAGAAACTTTCTTTTATATCTTCTGTTCCCCTTCTTCTTAATCTCTATGGCTTCTTTGTGGATGGTTAGCTCTAATCAATCTTTCCCTTACTAATTCTCTTATTTTTCTCAAAAACTTTTTATTGCCTTATGAAGGCATAGTTTAGGAATAACAGGATGAAAATGCATACCTTTAAAGAGAATAGTTTTATGCATTTAGAGACACATGTGTATACCCAGAGATCCATGACCACAATGGGGAAAAAAAAAAGAAAATTCTCATTACCCCCCAAGTTTCCTCATACCCTTTTATAATCTCTCTCTCTCATTACCCCCCATGTTCAGGTAACCACTGAAATTAGATTGCAGTTTAAATTAGTTTGCATTTTAGAATTATATACATAGAATCATATGTCCTGCTTCAATCCTGCTTGTTTTCAATACCATGATTGTAAGACAAACAATTTATTTTTTTCCAATATTGGCACTCCCATTTCCTGGATGCCTTATTTTCTTTTTTGTCTTGTTTTGTTCTATTGTTTTGAGGGGGAAAGTCCTCACACATTTTTTAAAGAACTTGAATGCCCTTTATATTATTAGATAGTTTGATATACGGGTAGTTTGGCTGGGTATAAAAGTCTAGGTTGTAAGATTTTTTTTACCCCCTTCGGAATTTTAAAGGCATTGCTATATCAACTTCAATTTTCCAGAATTGTTAGCAATAAGACAGATTCTATTCTAATTCCTGGATCTTTGTAGCTATCTTTTTTATTGGGGTGTGTGTGAATATTCTTATTCCTGGTGTTCTGAAATTCCATGTGACATATATGTATGGATCTTTTATAATTGATTCTGCTGTGCTAGGTGTGGTGGCACATGCATGTAATTTCAATGATTTGGGAGGCTGAGGTAGAAGAATTACAAATCTGAGTTCAGAATTGGCAAGTTTGAGGCCAGCTTCAGTAACTTAGTGAGAACCTGTCTCAAAATAAAAAAATAAAAGGTCTGGATGTAGCATGATGGTAAAGCACTCCCTGAGTTCAGTCCCCAGTACTGAATAAAAAACATTGTACTGTGCATTTAGTGCACGCTTTTAACCAGAAAAATCATGTCCATCATTCTGGAAAAATGTATTTGATTCTTTCTCAAACTTTATTGTGATGTTGGAAATCCTAGACTGATTTTCTATTTTTTTAAATTTCCATTGTTTTGCCTTTTTTTTAAAGAGAGAGAGAGAAAGAGAGAGAGAGAGAGAGAGAGAGAGAGAGAGAGAGAGAGAGAGAGAGAATTTTTAATATTTATTTTTATTCTTTTTAGTTTTCAGCGGACACAACATCCCTGTTTGTATGTGGTGCTGAGGATCGAACCCTGGCCGCACGCATGCCAGGCGAGCGTGCTACCGCTTGAGCCACATCCCCAGCCCTTGTTTTGCCTTTTTAATTTTTTTTTGTCAGAAGTATCAATTATATCTCCTGATGCTTTTATTGATTTTCAAAAGTGTCTATATAATTATATCTAAAATTTTTACGCAATTTTTCTTGTTCTGTGATTATTTTTATTTTCCTATAGGAGAATTTCAGGGATGCAATATGTTTTATCTTATCTCTGAGGATACATTTGAGTTTTATTCTACTCCCTGATTGTTTTTATTTCTAAAAATAATCTAGTTCTCCACCCCCCTTCATTTATTTTGGTCTGGTGTGTGTGTGTGTGTGTGTGTGTGTGTGTGTGTGTGTGTGAAATTCCCTCAAAGGTCTGGTGGTCCTTGGCTCTCTCTTCTTGTGAGCTGTCCTCTTGGAGAGCATCTTGGAGGGCCATCAGTGGAGCCCTTCAGGTGTTGGGTCTGTAGGTTTTTTCTCTTGAGTGGCCTGTTTTCCCAAAGAGGAGTCCCTCTTTCTCCTGCTTGGGGCCGGTAAAAGCCTGTGGGGGAAAGGGCTGGACTGGCACCCCGATACCCAGACGTTCGCCAAACTCCCATCGACCCAGCGTCTGGTGTCTAGTGAGACTGTGTTTTGTAGGCTCCCAAGTCTTCCTGCTGAGCCTCATCTGTGCAGTCCACAAACCTCCTGCCTGGGAGCCGGGTGGTATGGTGGCTTGGCTGAGTAAAGTGGGGAAGGAGACCCAGGGTTTTGAATTATTCTTTGTGTAGATGAGAACACCTCTGCCCCGCCTCTGACTCATGAACTACCTCTGGGTCCTGATCACACACCAGCTTACTCTGCTGGGGCCCAGACCCCTCCATTTTATATCTTTTTTTTTTTTTTTTTTAAGAGAGAATGAGAGAGGAGAGAGAGAGAGAGAATTTTTAATATTTATTTTTTAGTTCTCGGCGGACACAACATCTTTGTTGGTATGTGGTGCTGGGGATGGAACCCGGGCCGCACGCATGCCAGGCGAGCGCGCTACCGCTTGAGCCACATCCCCAGCCCCTCCATTTTATATCTTTGAAAACTTTGTTGACATCTTTTGTCTGAAGTCGTCCCTTCTCCCATGCATTTTGTCCATATGCATTCAATCTGTTTGCTTCCTTTGTTACTGTTTTATTGGAATTTCTGGGGGGAAGCGAGATTAGCTCCCGTGTGTGCTTTATCAGGTGGACCTCAGTCCTTCTGCACAGTGTAGTGTCATGCCACCTACCCGGGGTGCCGCTGACAATAGGCCACTTACAGATTTCCATCATTTAGAAATTTATGTCCTCTCCTGACTCTAAGCCCCTTGAGGCAAGTGCTTGAAATGTTCTGTGCGTGTTTCCCACGGCCCCGGGTGCCTGGCTGCAAGCACATGCATGTGCGTGGCGTGTGCCGAGACGGAGGAGAGCAAGAGCTGGGAACAGAAGACCACAGTGGTGGAGCAGCGGAGGGACAGAGTTCAGGTTTGGGTGTCGAGGACGCCCGGGAGCAGATCCTCGCCAAGGAAGGCCTCGAGCCGTGAACTGGGTGGACCAGGGCTCCCCCCAGTGTCTCTGGGCTCGGGAAGCACGTGGCTGTTCAGTGGCAGCTCCACGTAGCCTGTTACAGACCAGTGGCCCAAACAAAGGGGTTTGTTTCCCACATTCAGGAAGTCGAAGATCAGGGCCAGCAGACTGGATGTCTGGTGAGGGCCCGTGTCCTCGTCCACTGACGAGTTCTCACATGGCAGAGGGGGCAAGGGACCTCTCTGGAGTCTCTTTCATAAGGCCTTACTATAATTCAGGAGGCTCCACCCTCAGGGCCTAATCATCTTAAAAAGCCCCACCTGTCACCTTGACTTAGAGTCAACCTGAACTTGTGGGGTCCAGAGACATTCGGACCACAGTAATGCCCATCGTCCCTCCCTACCCAGTGGGAGGCCTGAGAAGAGATTGCAGAGGAGGTTTGTCACTGAGGATGGTGGAGTGGTGACCTGCTTTGACCGCAGACATGGTCCAGATTTGAAGAAATGGTTCCTTTTAAATTAAAGAAAAACTTTGTTTTGTTTTGTCTTCCTGTGATTTTTTTTATATTTCAAAAATTTGGGGAGTCCTTGAGGGGAGGTGTTATTTCATGGGCATAGAGTTTCAGTTTTGCAAGATGGGGAGTGTGTTTAATGGTTGAGATGAATCCCAGCAACTCTGGAGGCTGAGGCAGGAGGATCACAAGTTCAAGGCCAGCCTCACAACTTAGGTCCTGAAGAAAAAAATGATCAAGATGGCAAT
This sequence comes from Urocitellus parryii, assembly GCF_045843805.1. Taxonomy (NCBI): domain Eukaryota; kingdom Metazoa; phylum Chordata; class Mammalia; order Rodentia; family Sciuridae; genus Urocitellus; species Urocitellus parryii. The sequence continues at coordinate 4,023,009 of NC_135541.1, forward strand.
TTATTTATTTATTTCTTCCTTTCTTTTTCTTTTCTCATTTTCTGCAGTGCTGGTGGTGAACTCAGGTCCTTACACAGCGGTAGGCAAATGCTCTACCGCTGAGCTGTGCCTCTAGCCTCAAAGACAGTAAATTTTATTTATGGATTTTTCATCACAATTAAAAAATTTTTAAAAATGTATGTTTTTGGAGCCTTGATCTCTTGACTTTGAGAGCTCTTGAATCATGAGACCTTATCCTGTTCTCACTGTCATCTGGACAGCCAAGCTATAGGAGGAAATGTTCCAGAACTTAGCAGGATTGCCTCTGCTTGCTGTCACATGTGATACAGTGTTTGCAACTTGAGTGATGAGTGGTTTTTTAGCTTGGGGAGGCCAGATGGGTTGTAGATGTGGAAGGTGAGGCTTTGGCCCCTCAGTGTTAAAGGTGGAGACGATGCTCCTGCAGTAGGAGCCAGGAGTCTGTTCCCCGGGCACCCCTGGCATTCTGTGCTGGGTGTCTTCCTGTGGGAAACCTCCATGGGCCTTGAAGGACGTGGAGCAGCATCCCCGGCCTCCACCCCTAGATGCCGGTAGCACCACACCCCACTGTGACAGCCCAGGATGCCCCCAGATATTGCTGAAAATCCCTGGGGACAAAATCACTCCCAGTTGAACACCATTGGGCTAGAGGTAGCCAACGTGTCCACAAACCACAAGGATCTCAATCTCCATTTTTCTTCTTCAACATCAGATTTTCCTGGGTCCACTCTGAGCAAAATTTTCTAGCTTCTAAAATAAAATGAATGGAAAAAGAAAAACATATTTAAGCTGTCTTTTAAAGAATGTTTACTCTAAGCAGGCATGGTGGTATATGCCTGTAATCCCAGCAACTTGGGAGGCTGAGACAGCAGGATCACAAGTTTGAGGCCAGCCTCAGCCATTTTGCTAGGCCCCATCTCAAAATAAAAAATAAAAAAGGGCTGGGGTATAGCTCAGTGGCAGGGCACCCCTGGTTTCAATCCCCAGGACTGCAAAAAAAATGTTTATTATATGATACCTGATTAATTTGATCTTTTGAGCAATTCTCTGATGTCATTATCAATAGCCTCATTTTACAGTTAAACAAGAAGGGTCTGGAGAAACTGAGTTCTCAGCTCACCATGCTGGTAAACAGAGAAACCAGGATTCAGAGCAGCTTTGACTCTTTCATCTACTATCTTTACACTTATTGATTTATCCTCTTTTAGATTAATTTATATGATGATTTTCCAGAGGACTTACAGGCATATGTGTGATAAAGCAGCTTAATTTCAACATTCTATGGAATTTGTGGTGTGTAAGGATACTATCAGTGAGCCACAAAGGTAGGAGTTGTTATGGCGTCCACTCCACAGCTCCAATCTAAGATAAAAATCTCTGCGATTTAGAAAATAAGGACATTGTCCAGCTGCATGGAGGGAAAGAAGTTGGTTAAGGGCCGCCAAGGTCCCCCTGTAATAATGCTCCAATGTCCCTTAGCCAGCAGAGGGCAGACTTGTGGTCCCGATGAACAGAAGTGGGCAGAGGAACGCGCTTGGTTTAGAATGGGGGGAGAGCTTGCGGGGAATCCCACTAGCCTCGGGGCTGGCCCAGGGTGGGCTCTTTTTATACCCCTGGATGAGACACCGGTGTTCCTGCCCTTTCAGAGATGTGTGACCTCCTTCCGTAGGGATAGCAGAAAGTTACCGAGCCATGTCAGCTTTGCTTTCCTGGTTTTGCTGTGCTCCTGTGGTTCTCTGGCACCTCCGAGACACACAGCTATGGGATGACCTGCACCATCTTACAGGGCCGTTGGGTGGTAGAAGCAGAACTGTCTCTGCTGTGAAACACCTCCACGTCCTCGTGCTTAGTGGGCGCTCGGGGCTCAGTGCCCACCTGCAGAGCCACCAGGTAGGTGTTCAGGAGGCCCCAGCATGTGACCCGGGAGGGGACACCCAAGCCAGACAGTGATGGATGTGCTAACAAGAGGAACGCTACCCCGTCTTTTTTCGTGGAGAAGGAAATTGCCAACAGAGCCATTAGCCAAAATCCTGCCCAGGCTGCCACTCCGATGAACCTGGCCGAGCCCTCGCCTCACCTGCTCGCCAGCACGAAAATCCCCCAGAGCCGGGGCTTCTCCAGGACTGTCAAGTCTCCTGGAGAAACTGGCTTTCGCCCGCTGTCTGCTCCTTCTGCCAGCCCCCTGTGACTAGCCGGGGGCCTGGCAGAGCCACATAAATCATGACAAACCTCTCACAGGCTTTCCTGCGCCATCCGCGTTCCTGCTGGCACCTGGGCAGAGTGGAGTGTTTTCCACGTGGCCCCTGAACTGGAGTGGTGGAGGCCGGTAAGCACGGAGCATTCCTGTCCCCTGACCCTCTGTCCAGCTCACTCCCAGGTGTGTCTAGTTACATGCAAAGTGCAAGGCGGTTGCTAAGCCTGGTGTGGCACTCATTTGGGGCAAACCCCAGGAATATCACAGACCCTGTTTCTTGAGTGGAGGTGAAGCATCCTCACTCTCAGCCAGGAGTTCACCCAGAATCAGCCCACCTGCTGGATTCACGTGTGGAACACGAGGTTTGAATCACTCTCCTCACAAACAACACAAAAAGACAGAAGTTCCGAGGTTTGGCATCACCATGGCAACGCCCCAGATTCCCCACCATCCCCAGGTCTGAAAATGATCGGAGCCACTTGTGCCAGTCCTCTGAAACTGGCCAAAGCCTCGAGGCCCACGGGGCGCCCATTCACGGCTCGCCATGTGGGGTTTCTGCAGTTTCCAGGGCACAGTCTCACATTCAGTGGGTATAAGGAGTTGAACGGTGGCCCCCAAAGATACCTCCAAGTCTTGACCCCTAGAACCCGCGAATGCTATTAGGGAAAAAGGTCTTTGTGGATGTAATTAAGGACCTCAGGATGAGATTATCTTGGATAGGAGGGTGACCCTAAATCTAAGGACAGGTGACCTTCATAATAAAAAGGCAGAAGGAGATCCAGGGGAGATCCAGACAGAGATGGGAGCAAGGCCACCACAGGCCAGGGAGCACCCGCAGCCCCCGGAGCTGGGAGAGGCAGGAAGGGTCTCTCCTAGAGCCTTCAGAGGGTGTGGCCCTGCCCACAGCCAGATTTTGGACTTCTGGCCTCCAGAACTGTGGAGAGAATAAATTTCTGTTACTTTAAGCCACCAGGTTTGTGGTCATCTGTGACCACGGCCACAGGGAACCCACACCGACAGTGACCTCTATTCCCCACCATGCTTGCTCTCAGCAGCAGCTCTTTCCTCTGGACTGAAGAATATGCTTTCTCTTTTTTTTCCCCTTAAAAACAAAAACAAACAAACAAAAAACCCCAGCAAAGTAAAGTAGTGTTTGGAAGGGTCGCCTAGCTGGCCAGGTCAGCGGTCAGCAGAAGTAACTGTGGAATGCATGGGCTGTGCTTGGGCCATGAGGTTTGTCCTCGGGTGTCTGGAGAGTCACTCTCTCAGGAGCCCTGGGCACTGCGTGTTGTTTTTCCATCCTCCCTCCTACCTGGAGCTCAGTTGAGAGCTTCCACTGCTGCCCCTCCTTCCCCATGCTGGTCAGACTCCTCTCTTGTAGCATCATAAATGGTTTCCATGGAAACAAAAGGCTGTGATCGAATGGTACCGATGTACATGTAAACTTCAGGATTAAACACGGGGCTATTGTTTTTGCCTGCCAGAGTTTCATTCATTCTGAGATTGTCCCAGGGGACTTGGGCTTGCCTATCCATCACTCTCCTGGGTTTCTACCACATTCCAGCCTGCCTGGCCAAGGAAGCGCGGAGCACCCCAGGAGCACCTCAGATCATCAGGCCCTCAGGCTTCGGGCTTTCTCTTAGTTCTGGCATGTGCATGTAAATGTCAACAGGTGAGGTGAGATCTGTTGTAAATAAGCAGATGGTCCCCGCAGGGATGGAAATTCTAGCAGGCGATATCGCAGCCAAAGACGTTGCCAATCTAGACTCATCATTTGTGTAGTGCATCAGAATTGGGGAACGGAAGAGGAACGTGGACCCAAGGCCATGCGCTTGTCCTCACACCCGTGAGTCACACCTGCCTCCTGCCAGTGCCAAAGGCACGGCTACCCATGCAGACTTCTCCAAGGGAGTTAAGTCGCAGCAGAACACACTTACGGCCTTCAGCTGGTTCCAAGTAACTGGGCTATGGCCTGGTGAAGGAGCTCGAGTAGAGACTCTGGGCCACTGGAGCTCAGCACCCTTGGTTTACGAGACATACCGCCTGGTGACTCCTACTTGGGAGAAAGCCGGGTGTAGGTGGGGTGACATTATCATGTCAACTATGCTTCCCAGAGCAAAAAGAGCCCTACTAATTATACCGGATAATAGACATGATCAGGACTGTCCCTGAAAAGAGGGACATATGGTAAACCTAACTTTAGGCCACACTGCCCCCAGCTCCACAGCAGATCAGAGTTGAAGTGTCCCAGGACGAATGCCCTACTTCTGGAGATGGACGGTGGCACAACACTGTGACCCAACGAGGTGAACTTGCTGAGCGCCACAGAGGCTCACTCTTGACAGTGCTTAGGATGGAGAATCCCGTGTCATGTACATTTTGCCACAATTAGAACAAGCAGCAGGCCTCCGGATATCCCCCTTCAAACCTGCTCCTTCTGCTCTCTCCTCTCCACCGAAGGCAACTCTATGTTTCCATTAGCTAAAGGCAGAGACCTCCCCTCTCTCAGAGCCCGTTTGGCACACCAGCAAGTCTCGGTGGCTTTGCCTTCAGATTCATCCACCCAGGACCTCACACGTCTCACACATCTGCCACCCTGGCCCGCGGACATGGCCTGTTGGATAGTCAGTGTCACATGCTGAATTGCGTCCTCCTGGCCCACCCACAGTCCCTTCTCAGCACGGCCCTGCCAGGTATCAGGGAACACGAGCCCTCCCGGCACAACTCCACTGGCTTGCATGTCACTCAGGGCACCCATCTTCCCTGTGACCCATGGGCCCTTCATGACCCAACACCCCTTTGTCTGTGGTTTTGCTTTCCATAGTTTCACGTATCTGAGGTCCATCATGGTCTGAAAGTTTAAATGGGAAATTCCAGGAATAAACTGCAAGTTGTAAGTTGAATGCCATTCTGAATAACATGATGAGACATCGAGCCTTCCCACTCTGTCCATCCAGGACCAGAATCTCTCCTCTGTCTAGTGTATCCACACTGTGTATGCTACCCACCCATTACTCAGGGATCACATTGATTGGAGTGTCATCTCAGGGCTTGTGCTCTAGTGCTTAGTAGCCCAACGCTAAGTCACCGTGCCTATGCCATTCACCTTGCTTTATCACATAGGCATTGATCATCTCACACCATCATGAGAAGAAGGGTGAGTCCAGCAACAAGGTATTTAGAGAGAGAGAGAGAGAGAGAGAGAGAGAGAGAGAGAGCTGAGTGGGGGAGGGAGGGACCACATTCACATAGCTTTTATCCCAGTATGTAATTATCATTATTCTATTTAATTATTAGTTATTGTGGTTAATTTCTTACTGTGACTAATTTATCCTTAAGCTTTATCATGAAAGTAGGTACAGGGAAAAACAACCTAGGTAGGATTGGGTACTTTGTGCCGTTTCCAGCTTCCACAGGAGTCTGGGAACGTGAGCCCTTGGACAGGAGGGGACTGCTCTTTCCGTCTCCCAGTCCTCCCTCGCATGCTTCATCTCTCAGCTTCCCCATGATGTGCACTCCATTCTGGCCGTGCCTCCTGCTCTTCAGACTCACCTTCTGCTGCACCTGGACTCCGTGAGCTCTTCCTTGGCCACTGTAGGGAAGCATCAGCACCACCGACACTTCTGTTCCCTTGCTTGCTTGCTTTTTTTCCTTCACACATATCAGTCCTTGACCTACTATATATTTTATCATCTTGTTTATTTTCAACCTTCCCCACTAAAATACATGATGCTATCGGCCAGGTTTTGCAAAATCTGCCGCCAGGCATGGTGGCACATGCCTGTAATCCCCACAACTCAGGAGGCTGAGGCAGGAGGATTGCAAGTTTGAGGACAGCCTCAGCAAGACCTTGATTCAAAATAAAAATAAATCAATAAAAAGACTGGGGATGTGGCTCAGTGGTAGAGTACTCCTGGGTCCAATCCTCATACTATTAAAAAAAAAAAAAGAAGGTAAGAAAGAAAGAAGAAAACTCCCTTGTTCTCTGGTTTGCCTGCAGTGCCCCCATCAGCAGCACCAGGCATATTCTTGATCCTCAGTAAATATTTGTCAAATTAATGAAAGATCCAGACATTTAGGGAATTGCTCAGGATCCGCTTTTAGGAAACTTTCTGTGACTGGTGAGTGGCCTCGCTGGCCGTCACACATGTTCCGTTTGTAGTACTTCTACAATCTTGGCCTGCATTCCACTAGCTCAGTGGTTCTCACCTGGGGGCAGGGAGACATCTGACAATAAATGGAGACATTTTTGTTCTAAGAGAGGAAAGGTGCTGCTGATATCTGGTGGGCAGAGACCAGAGATCTTGCTTAGTACTCTAAGTAACGCACAGGACAGCACCCCATAATAAAGCATTATCAGGACAGAATGTCAACTGTGCTGAGGTGGAGAAACCTGACTTCTCCTGATCATATTAGGAGTGATCTAGCTTGTATTCCATGGGAGGTGAGTTTCTTATGGGCTTTTGAGGGTGGCTTATGTCCCTAACCTGCAGAATTTATTTGGTGATAAGGTCTTTTAAGTAATTAAAATGAGGTCATCAGAGTGAGCTCTAACTTAATTTGACTGGTGCCCTTAGAAAAAGGGGAAATTTGGTCAGAGGCACACATGGAGGTAAGACAATGTGAAGACGCCTGGGGAGAAGATGGCCACGTGTCATAAACGATGGGCTCTAAGCCACGGCAGGCCAGAAGCCGGAAAGGCAAGGAAGGACCCTCCCCTAGAGCCAGGGACAGCGTGACCCTGCCAACAGGACCCTGGGATTTCTAGCCTCTAGACTGGGAGGATACCTTTCTGTTGTTTAAGCGGTTCATCTTTCGGTGTTTGTTACTGCAGCTGGAGCAGACTAATACACGGGCAGAGCCAGTGCTAAATCCAAGCTTGACATCAAATGGACTGTGTCCCCTGCAACGATTAAATCAGTTTCCTGAGAAAATAAGACGTTTTACTAAGATGGTGATTAGATCCTCATGCGGGAGGAGAGAACAGGATATTTAGACTTTAGGGCGTCTTGAGACTCATCATGCCCTGGAGTGAACCAGGAACACTGGTATAATAAATTTTCAAAGCCGCCAGTCGCCAAAGCCTTTCATGGGAAGATGACCCCAGCACAAAGTGTTTTTTTGCTAATATTAACTTTGGTTCTATTTCAGATCAATGAAGGCAAAACCAGGAGATCCCATAAATCCTGCTGTACCTGTCCTCGCTGTCAAATTAGGCCCTGATAAAGCTTCTCTTGGCTAATGATATGGCCATCACCCAGAAGGGATGCGGGTAGGAGGGGCTTTCCAAGAGCATCTGCCCCACCGCGGGGACACTTGTCATCTGCGTCACCTGGAGGCTCTGTGGCTCCAGTGAAGGGTGATTCTTTGAACATCATTTTCTCTAAAAACAAATAAGAATGACAATTTAAAAATAAACAAAGATGTGGATTTAAAGGCTACTTAGTGTCCCAGGACCAAGATTAATGGTGAGTGGCAAGTTTTTGTGAAGTTCTTCTGTAGTCCGATTAGCTGTGCTAGGAGTCCAGAGAGATAATGTCTTTTCACGTATAAAAGATCCTATTGATTTCCTGTTAGTATTATCCTGAAAATGTGCAGCGTGTATCTATGGGAGCAGAGTCAGCCTTCCATCACTTGCTTTATGGGAAGAGAATGGTTATTGTATCTTTCCCCATAAAATATAATCTCTTTTTCTCTTTCAAAACCTACTCATCCCTCTGGGAATTTCCACTTGTAATCTGTGGAAGTGAATTGATTATTTTATTTTATTTTATTTTTTTGCGTGTGCCAGTATTTTTATATTTGGCTTCTCTATGTTTCCTCATTGTTCTCTGGAGTCTGGCTTTTCTAGATTGTTATTTGAGCTCATCTAAAAATAAATATTAAAAATCTCATGTCTTTTAAAAGACACCATGCGGCCACTTCATGATGGTGGATGTCAGGTGCCCTGACTTGATGGGACTGGGGCGCCCCTCACTTAGCCCCCTGTTGGGGCTGGTGTTGGTGAGGTCCCTAGTGTATTCCAGCAGGATTAAAATGCAAAACCAAGTCGCTGAATGTAGGGAATGCTCTTCCTGCTGATTGGGGCTCTCAGCATTAAGTCTGGGCATTTCTTCAGGATCAATTAAGATACAAGGGCAGAGTCCTGCATATTTAAATACCATGCTCCAAGCTGTGGCTTGCTAAGCTAATGAGTTTGGCTGAGAAGACCCCGGCAATGCGGTGCTGTCCACACTTTCTATAGAGAGGTCTGTCTGCAAACCTTAGCTTGGCCATAGAACCTGTGCTTATGGACTGGCCTCCACCTTTTGATTAACATAGATCCCTCCTTGCCTCTCCTGTCCACAGCCTCCCCACCCGTACAGGTTAACCCCTCCTCGCCCCTCCACAGTCCCGTCCACACTTTCTGTCTTCTCTGCGGAATTCTTGTTCCTCTTTAAATTCCTGTGATACTTATGGATGACAGCTCCCCGCCAGCACGTCATTATAGCCACTGTGGGCTGGGGAGGTGGCTATAATTTGCTTAGAATGCTCAAGGCCCTGGGTTCCATCCCCAGCTCTACAAAGGAAAAAAAAAACAAAAAAACAGCCACCTCGTCCTGCTGTGCCTTGTTGCAGGTACACTGTTTTAAGCACGACAGGGGTCCTGTCTCCAGGGTGAGTCTGCTCCTACCCGTCCACTTCCTCTTCCCATCCATCCCCTCATGCTGCGCCTGGAGCCAACCAACTTTATTGTTATAATATATTGTACCAAATGCACTGTAACAATATAACATGTATATTATATGGACATGTAATGACATATAACATAGATATAGAACTCAGAGTTATGAGCCCCAAAATTCATATGTTGAAGTCAACTTCTAACACCCAGCACCTGATCATGTGACTGAATTTGGAGACAGGCTCTTTTGTTGTTTCTTTTCTTTCATGTGATGCTGGGGGTTGAACCAGGATTTTGTGCATGCTAGGCACATGCTGTATCCCTGAACTCTATCACCAACCTGGAGAGAGGGTCTTTGAAGAGGTAATTTAATTAAAATGAGGTCATGCTGGGTTCTAATCCAAGAGGACTGGTGTCCTTATAAAAAGAGATTGGGACACAGACAAGCGCAGATGCTCCTTGACTTGGGACGGGGGCCATGCTCTGATAAGCCCATCGTCAGTTGAAAGTATCTCAGGTTGCAAAGGCATTAGATGCCCTCAACCCAGGAACACCCTCGCTTAGCAACACAGTGCCCTGCAGAGTACTGGTTGCTTCCTCTTGATACTGGCTGGCGGGAAGCTGTGGCACCCTGCTGCTGCCTGGCATCATGAGAGAGGATCATATCACATACCCTCAGCCTGGGAAAGATCCAGAATCAAGACGTAGTTGAGACATAGTTTCTACCGAATGCATATTGCTTTCACACTGTCTCAAAGTTAAAACATTCTAACTGTGACCATCGTAAGCTGGAGACCTGTCTGCAAGCCAAGGAGAGAGGCCTCAGGAGCAACCAGCCTGCTGATACCTCGATCTCAGACTTCCCAGGACTGTCGAAGGTACACTTCAGTCGTATAAGTTGCCCAGCTCAGTGATACAGGACAAGGCCAAATCTCTCAGCTTACTGTTAATTGTGTCCCATCCCACATTCCCATCCCGTCTTCTCCCTCCCAAGGTGGACCCCTCTGTCCACTCTGACTCGCAGCGTCCTCGTTTCCCACACTACCCCTCCCCTCTGGCTCTCTTCCTTTCCCCCAGGGCAGCTTGCCCCTTCTCCCTTGCCCGCCTCCCCTCCTCCCTGCACTTCCTGCTGTTCTGAGCATCAGGAACAAGGTGAGCAGCTTCCCTGTGGGCTATGCAGTGGTTTTCCAGCTGTGCTCCCAGGGACAGCACCAGAGGAAAGGGGCCAGCTCCCCCTACCTGCCCGTTAGGCAGAGATGCCCGACGTTTTCCTGGGTGATTCACTTATTTTTTTCCATCTGTTGTTTTAAAGCAGGTTTTGCAGCGTGGCAGTGCACAATCCCACTGAAGTTCTTCCCTGGATGTAGTGACAACAAAATGTCCAAAAAGTCACCCAAAGCTAACGGTCCTGTTCAGGAAACACTGAAGCCAACAAAGCCCGCCACACTTTTTATCTTGATTTCCTAGAACGGTGCTCATTGCCAGGGACAAACTCAACCATCAAATCTCATTGACTCTGAGAATGTGGCTCCCATATACTGCTGCCCATTCCAATCCATCAGACAGGCAGCGGCTGCGATGCTAACGTGCTCACGGCTCGCCCTGTTATTAATCTGTTTCCTAAGCAGGAAAGGATGACGGTCTCTATTCTCTGATGCAGATGTGGACCTTTGCCAGGTCACATCTGGCCAGAGGTTGGGTGCACAATGACTTCATGAAGAAATCAATTCCTGTTCCCTCCAGCTGACCTTAGGGTTGTCTTCCCAGGCTTGCTTCTTTCTGTTGTAATATAAAAATTAAATTCCAGTCTGTGTGATTTACATGGTGCTGTTTCTTTCAGAAGCCCACGGCACACTGCATGTTAGCAAGGTCCCGATGAGGCAAGGACAGGAAGGGCTAGAATCATGTCCTAGTGCCATGCATTGATATGGGCGTAGAAGCAGGAAGAGCTGGCCATCTAGTCCAGTCCACCCATGCCTATGGTCGCAGGCTACCTTGTAGGCCACAGTGGAAACTTCAACAGTGAAATGTCGTGAGACACAGGCTAACTACTACGCAGTCATGCCCCAGGCTTTGTTGGGCCTGTGCATTTGCACATCTCTCCTACCTCTCTGAGAATTAAGCTAAAGTCCCTCTCCAACGTTTAGAGCAAAATTTCCTGGGCCTTACTTGCTTCCAAGGCCCAACTGGAGGATTCCAACCTTACTGCTTCCTTCAGCCAGCCACTCGGTGTCCACTGTCAGTCTATGAGAGATAGTGGATTCATTGAACGTCCAGGGGATGAATCGGGAAATTGTGGGCTAAATCTTCCCCATCTAAATATGCAAGCTTTTCCTTATTCTCTGGTCCCCTGTCTCCCCCTCAATCTCTCTCTCTCTCTCTCTCTCTCTCTCTCTCACACACACACACACACACACACACACACACACACGTTTTGGATCTCCAATTCCTGGCTGTTTTCAGAGAAAAAGGCAATTGCCTTGGAATCCTGATGCAAACGGATGATATGTTGCAGTGTGGACCCCGGTTCTCTCTGAAGGTGTACTTCTTTTTCTCCTAAGATCCCATAGCTAGATTCATAAATCAGTTTTGTCTAGTCTGATTATCTGTTTCATCAGAGATTTCGCATAGATTTCCTATGTTTCTGATCAGTTACCATGGATATTGCCTTTGTTATCACAGTCCTCCGAAACAAGAAGCTGCACTTCCGTGGGCTTTACTCACTGTAAGAATTAATCTGTGCAAAGCTCTCAGGATAAACCTTGTTTGTTTTAAATTCTTTTTAATGGAGGTAGAAGGATCACAGATCCAGGGAAGTGGTGGGGAGGGGAACGGAAATAAATTTGCCATATGCTTGTTTATTGTCAAACATTTGCATCTCATTTTCACTCAAAGCATAAATTTCCAGTGTGACTTAAGCTTTGAAAACACTTGGCTCTGAGGTTGCTGGGGTTTGGGACTCTCTCAATCACTTCCTTGCTCCCCTCCCACCACCACACTGTCTGTCCTTCTCCCTCCCCCAGCACTACTGTGGACTGTGGTTCAGGGTTGCAGCCTTAGAGCCCAGTAGAGTAGCTCAGGGCACAGAGTTCTCAATACATGTTGGATGAATGACTATTATCTTGCATTTCTCTCCTCTTGCTCAGCTGAAAAGTGCATTAAACCTAGATCCCTTGTTCTTCTGCTCAGGAGGAAGGAGGGGAGGGAGGTTGAAGGTAAGGAGAAGGAATTCCGGGAATGGGACTGAGGGTGAAGAGCAACACACCAGACACGGGAGCCCAGAAAAGCTGGACCTCGAATTTAAGAAGCTCAGCAGTGTAGGGGGCCATTCTGGATCCCAGGCTGCCCCCTCAGGAGCAGGCGAGAGCTGTTTGATTCTATGTTCTGACATTGACATGAGCCAGCTGAGTTACTCTCCTCACCCCCAGTGTGTGCACTCCCCCAGCTTCTCACTTGTAAGTCCACCTCTTGTCTCTGTGTCTGTTCTGGAACAACCTAGTCCTACAGTATGAAGACTGGCCCCAAGGTGTCCCGAGAGGGAAGAAAGAGAGGCAGGCAGATCCAGGGTTGTGTAATTTATTGGCAGACTTACTGATAGAAGCCTGGTCATGGGCATCAGCAAGACCAGCTAGATTCTCCAGTTTGAGTTAGAGAGAGGGACGTGTTTATGGCTTAGGACAAGATTGACTTCTTTCTGGCTGGAATGTTCCTGGTTTATCTTAATGTGGAAGAATCAGGCACATCCCTGGAGCTACAGTCCAGTTGTAGAGCCCCACATGTGACCCTAATGGTTTTACCTGCTCCTGGTTTGCTGGGAAACCTTGCAGGAAAACCCAGCTGGGGTCCCTCCCTGACACTCGTGGCACTTATGGCACGGAATGGCTGGGTGCATCACGCTGAACCCACACAATGCCATCGATCATGCTGGCCCACATTTCTTGTCCCTTATAAGTCCCACTGTGGCCTCTCTGGCTTCTTTCTACCTTATAATGTTTCAGTGTCAACTTTAAACAATAATTGCCCCATTCTCTCAGCCCAGTTTGTCCTTCACATACCCCAGAGCAAGAATCTGATGGGTCTACTTCTTCTCTATATATCAGGGCAACGTAGAGCCCATGGAGTGACTGCCCCCGGATCAGGGTCCTGTGGTCCAATCAAATATGACCAAGGGTCAATGTCATATGCCACAAAACTGCCCATGGATGGTCTTTGCCAAAGGCTGTGAGCAGGGCATGGGGGTGGTCATTTAGAGTCATTCTATAACCCTCTCCATTACGTCGTAGCCATGTGGTTCAGGGACTCCACCTCAGCTGGCAGGAAACAGAAACCAAGGGAGGTTGTTCCCTGTCCTCCGGTGTGTGTTCTTGGTCAGAGAATCCAAGGTAGGGTCAGAGCACGGTGTTTCCCTGTGGCAGGGATTGGTCCAGAGATGGGTTTATAAATCAGTTCCATATTTTCTCCTGGGCACTGCTGAGAGGAAATGCCATTGCTCTTAAAGCAGGGTCGAGGGGAGAGGTGGTCTCTTTTCCTGGAACATGACTGTGCGCAGATGGCTGAGCCTCGAGCTGCTGCTTCCGCCCCCAGAATGATAGCATTGGCCTAAGAGGGCGGAACCAACGCAGGGCAGGGGAAAGGATTTGGAGCCATAGATTAACCAGGCCCCTGGAGCCAGGCTTTCTCTCCACCTCCAGTCATATGACCTAATACATCTCCTTATTGTTAAAGCCAGTTTGTGTAGGGTTTTTGTGATTTGCAGCTAAAAGCATGGCAGAGGGTATGGCTGGAGGGAAGGTGAATTTGTGGCCACAGTGGGCAATGAATGTGTCATGGATTTCAAATTCTACATGTCGCCCAGGGACCAGGTCAGCTTCACACGCAGGCAGATTAGGCAGTCACTTAGGGCCTGTGCTTGGCTTAATGCTCTGTTGTCACTGCCTTCAAATTCCTAATCATGTTTTAACAAAGGGTCCCCGGTTTCATCTTACCCAGTCCCTGCAAATTATATAGACAGTCCTGGGGAGGTGATAGGTACAGAGAAGAGGGGTTGTGTAAACTGTTAAGCGCTATACAAAGCATTATTTATTGCTATTTGTAAGCCTCTTCTCCTTCTCCTTAGGGACAAGGACTCTATTTGAGTCTCTTATGTCTAGTGTCATGGGTCTTGCTGCCAGGAATTCTTCTGCCCATGTGGTCCAATTATCTGTGCCTAGTCCCCATCACCCTCTGCATAGACAGTAGAGGGGCTCGGCCCTCTGTGTTCCCCTAGGAATGCTGACAGATGGCTAGAGGATTCCTTACTGATAGAAGTTTCTTTTCTAAGAATTTTGGGAAGTATATGAACAAAGTTAAGTCTTAACTGTTTAATTAATACCTAAACCAACAAGCAAAGCGAGCTCACATACACACGCACACGCACATGCACAAATGACCGTGTTTGCTGGGCCTCAATTAAAATGTACTGCTCGATTTGGATCTTCCTCTGTCTTTTTAGGGATCTATTTTAGGCCCATGGGCTCAATTGCCCTACCTTCATCCCTGTGTGTGTGTGTGTGTGTGTGTGTGTGTGTGTGTGTGTCCCCACCGGATATGGGCTCACGTGTCTCAGGTGGAGAAAATGGCTGATTGCACCCGTCCTTGCCTCCTGCTAATGCTGTTGCTGAGTGAGTGTTACTTTGGAGATAATTAATGTGTCCCATTTTAGTGCAAAAATATACCTTGTCCCAGGTCACATGACAAATGTAACCATAAAAAGTTTAAAATGCTATTATTTAAAATTTATTTTCTCATAAAAATGGTTCCTGAAATGATCATAATTTGAATAACTTACTCTATAGTTATAATACATTATGCCTTGGCCCAGGTCCAGGCTGGGTAATCCGGGAGCCCAGCAAGATCCGTCCTGGACAGAGCAGCCCGTCTCTGGTAGTACCTCGCAAAGGCGAGGCTCAGTACTTCTGTGTCTGTTCCATTTGCATCAACCTGAACCCACAGCTGCAGATCAGCCCATTTTACAGTCTCTCTCTTCTCCACCCCTAAGAGGGCATTTCTTTGTGAAGTTATTTCATGAGGTTAAAGTGGGCTTTAATTCTTGGCTATATAATCCTTGGATGTTTAACCTTCACTTTAAGGGATACCTCTCCACAACACCCCCCCTCGTGCTTGTCTGACCTGAGAGTGGTCTGAAGCTCACGGGTTCAGGGAGGGAGTCCATGGGGGGCACCACTTAGTGCAGAGCAATGGTCTGAGAAACCTTCACTGCTCTGGTGTAGGGTGAGGGCAGGGATCACCTCCTAATAGAGCTGCAGCTCTGCTAATGATGGCGGGGATGCATGCCGTCCCTGCCACGTGCCCCATGTCCTTGACGCTGCTAACGATGGCGTCTTATGGCACGCCAGGCACTGTGCTGGGAGCTGCATGTGTACATCTTTCCCAGCAATCAGCTACCCCCTGGTGAGTGCGGATCAAGGCTCCCATAAAAGAGGTGCTGCCTGGGACTGGCTGCTCAGTCCAAAGCCTGGACAGTGCATTTCTTCCTATAGCTCCTGTAACTATAAAATCTGTGGCCCAGAGCACTGCGAGTTCATTGTCTTACAGGTGTGGAGGAAATGGGTCTTCTTGGCCTACGATCAAGGGCTCAGCAGGGCTGCGTTCTTTCCAGAGCCTCCACGGGAGAATCCATTTCCTTTGTCTCTTCTGGCTCCCGGAGGCTGCCTGCATCCCTTGGTTTATGGCTCCTTTCTCCATCTTCAAGGCCAGTGGCACTTTGCTTCAGATCTCTCCCTGATCTGATGATGCTTCCATCATGGCATTTCCTTCCCTGCCTCTGGCCCTGCTGACTGTCCCTTGAAAGGAGCCTGTGAGCACATTGGGTCCTCCAGATAATCCAGGAAAATCTCCCTAACTCAAGGTGTTTCATTTAATTGTGTCTACAAAAATCCCTGCCATGCAAGGTAACATATTCCCAGATCCTAGGGATTAGGATATGCTATCTTTGAGGGCCATTATTCTGTCTAATACAGAAATCACCATTATTAGCCTCACTTTTCAAGTAAGGAGACTGAGGCTCAGAATGACTTGACCAAGATCACACGGCCTGTGTGAATACCTGGGATTTGCACGAAGGTGCTTCAGAGTCTGGCTTACTCATTTGGGTCAGTGAACACTCTTTCTGCAAAGGACACACTTTCCCCTGGTGGTTAGCAGGTGGTTGTATTCCCCAAACCCACATGGGGTCCTGGACAGTGTCAATCTGAGTAAAATTCTTCCATGCTGGCAGTCATATGCAGATCTGCAAGTTAAGGCCAGGCTTCAGAAAATGCGCTCCACTTCCCAAACCAGGGGGTCACGCTGCCCGGGTCACCCACTGCCACACCTGGCCCCCATCCCTATTTGCTCTCTATGCTGAGTGGGGCTTTGCTCCGCCTCTCACAGTGTGGTCCATGCCCCGCAGTAGCTGCATACCTGAGTGCTTGGTGGACAGGCAAGATTCCAGTCCCGCCCCACACCTGCCAAATCAGGACTGCACTGTGACAAGTTCCCTTGGTGATTCCTGTGTACATTAAAGTTTGAGGGCTCAGCCTCCAGGACCACATGTGCCATCTGCAGTGCCTGCTCACCACACCTATTTCTCCTTTTTCCCCATCCCCTCTGCAGGTGTCTGGGGCTTGGATTCCTGCAGCCTGGGAGGAAGCATTAGGGAAATGTCTAGGTTGCTCTTTCTATCTCAGCTTCTTCGAGCTGGCAGCAAAAGAGGCCCTGCCTGGCAAGCTCAGCTGGGTCCTGCAGCTGGGTGGGGGAGGCGTCGCTGTGGCTGCATGTCTGGGGACCCAGCCGGTTCTATTGGCTGCTGCCTCTCTCCCAGGTGGACAACTGGCTGTCTGGGGCAGCACTAGGCACCTTGTCCCTCCTCCTGCACACCAGCAACCTCAAAAGGCAAAGGGAAAGATGTGAAATAACTTTGACCTTGGTTTAGGCAGATTCCTCTCTGAGAGTGCTTCAACATGTTGGCCTGGTACGTTCCGAGCACTGTGGAGTTTTGGCAGAGTGGCCGCTAAGTATTTTTAGTTCCTTCCTCCTTAATGTTTGCCAGAAAACCACAGTCATTACTCATGAGCAGGAGAAGTTTCCTCCCTCCCCGTCTCCAGAGGAGTCCGGGCTCACCCTCAGATGCCCACCGAGGCATCTCTGTCCTGGGATTCACACCGTCTCTGAAATCTGTGCCATACTAATCCCTACAACAAATCAGAAAGCTCTATGGTTTTTAAAATAGAATTGTCCTTAAGCTTTCCTCCTTAATCAATTCTTTCAAGTTCTAGTAAAATATGCATATCATAAAATTTACCATTTTAACCATTTTTCAGTGCACAGTTTAATGGCATTAAGTTTGTTCATATTGCTCTACAGCCATCACCATTGTCCCTCTCTAGAAATTTCCACCTTGCAAAACTAAAGCTCTGTCCCCACTAAAGGTGACCCTCCTTTGCCTCCCTCAGCCCCTGGCAGCCACATTCTGCTTTCTGTCTCTGTGACCCTGGCTGCTCTCAAGACTGCATATGAGTGGAACGCTATAGTGTCTGTCCCGTCTCCAAGGTTCATCCACGGTGCAGCAGTGCAGCACCCTAGCTTCCCCTCAGTGACTCACCCAATTGATAGACAGCTGCTAAATTAAAATGCAACTGCATTTGTCTTTTAGGCAACTCGCCTCTGATGAGTCCTGCTAAGGAGGGCAGGGTCTGTTTTCTGAAAAGGGCTGGCATCTGAGGTGTGGACCCAACACAGGGCACCCCGTACCTCTTTCATGGGTTGGTCTGGGGAAGCCCGCTGGGCACCCCCTGCCTGGGAGTGAAGAAACCCACAGTGTTAGGCACAGGCCCTCCTTCCACAAATACTGGGACGACACTTTCGTCTGCCAAGGGGAGAGTTCCTGCACCCTCAGCATCTTCAATCCTGGTACCCGTGTGGATCTTAGTTTAATGGCAGTGCCTTCTAGACCGCAAGGGACAAGGCTCCCTCAGAAAAACCTCCCTTACTGGTGGAGGCATGATAGCCTGAAGGATCTAGTTCAGTAGACACACAATTCTTTTGTGATGCACTTTCCAAATGAAGCGCACACTTTGGGATTAATTAAACTCTTTTCTAGCTGCCTGCCAGTGTAACCTTTCTTTTATGCTTCTTAGGGGGGAACACGAGTAAAAAGTCAAATCTATTATGTTCATGACTCGGAGGGAAAGATCTGGGACAAAATTACCTTACACACTGTTTTTCGCTTCAAAAAAAATTCCGAGTCCTGGATCAAATAGAGAACTGTCTGAGCGACGTGTTAGCTAAGCAACAGATTCACCCGGGAGAGGAGTGCTTTGGGATTAAAGCAGTAGGAGCCAAGGGGAGTTGACACCCATGACAGTGTGGACCCCCAGTTTCTTGGCACACTGAGGGAAGGTGCTAAAGACGAAGTGGAGGCTGAGCTCTGGCTGTCTAAGCCTTAGTCTGAGTTCTTGCCTCAGTCTTGCTGCGTTCTTGAGTGCAGGGCATTTAATTAATTTTACAGTTAATTCTTTCCACCGTTCCATTTTTGACAAAGTGTCACTCTCCAAGTTCTCAGCTGGCTGGGAAAAATCTGTCTCAGTCATTACCCTTGCTCAAGCACAGACAGGGTCATCTGGGCCCAGCAGGAGACGCAGTGAGGAAGAGCGGCAGGCGGAGAGCAGAGACAAGATTCCAGCCCGTGGACAGTTTCCTGGAAGAGGCTGAGACCAGGGGCTCCATCTCCGAGTCCCACAAGCACCGTCCACAGCTTCCCTTTTCCTGGTATCAGTCTGCAGAATCTTTGTGAAAAAATGCTCGCCTTTTTTAAAAAATATTTTTTTAAGACTGGGGATGTGGCTCAAGCGGTAACGCGCTCGCCTGGTATGCGCGGGGCGCTGGGTTCGATCCTCAGCACCACATAAAAATCAAATAAAGATGTTGTGTCCATCGAAAACTGAAAAGTAAAAAAATGTTAAAAAATCCTCTCTCTCTCTTTCTAATATATATATATATATATATATATATATATATATATATATATATATTAGACCTTTGTTGTTGATAGACCTTTATTTTATTTATTTATATGCGGTGCTGAGAAATGAATCCAGTGCCTTACACATGCCAGGCAAGTGCGCTACGGCTCAGCCCCAGCCCCAGCCCCAGATGCTTGCCTTTTTAAGAACTTATATATACAGATCCTTTAGATCAAAGTAATACACACTAAAAAGTAGGAAAGAGATAATAATGCTGAAAAGCCTTATGCTCACTCTAGCCCTCTCTCCCCAAAACAACCTTAATCATTTCTTGCTTTAATTCTTTTGGAATTTCTCCTGCCGCTCTATAATTATACCTCTATTGTTTGCTTTATCAATTTTGGACAATATCTTTTGACTCCTAAATAGAAAGATGAAGATTTAGCTTACATACCCTAGTTCTTCCCCATTGTCCTCTGCTCTCCCTTTATTTTTACAATGGCTTTATTAAGATATAATTCACATACCATATAGCTTACCCTGTTAAAGTGTGCAGCTCAGTGGTTGCAAGTATACTTGTAAAGTTGTGCAAGCAGCTCCAGACCCAGTGTGCACCATTCTCCAAACCTAGAACATACCTGAAAATGTCACCCCCTCTCCATTATTGCTCCCTCTTAAGTCCCCACTACCCTGCCTCAACCCCTGAGGCTTCTAATTTCCCATGTTCTCATCGACTTCTCCCAAGTGCCTTGTCTCTTTTCTTGTAGCCATTCTGTGGATACGAAGTGCCATTGAACGTGTTTTTGATTTGCATTTTTCTAATCGTTAATGATTCTGAACATCTTTTATAAGTTTATTGGTCACTTGTATGTCTTATTTGGAAAAAATGTCTATGCAAGTCCTCTATTGTATATATATACATGTATATATAAATGTTACATTATATGTATGATTACTTATGACTTTGATGCTGGGGATTGAACTCAGGGACTCATACATGCTAAGAAAGTGCATTACCTCTGAGCTACATTCCTAGTCCTTGACAACTTTTAAATTGAATTACCATTTTTTTAAGGGTTGAGAATTCTTTGTATATTTGGATACTGGTCCCTTAAAAGATATATGATTTGAATTCTATTTTCTTCTATTGTAGGTTATCTTCTCACCCTTTTTGGGGAGGGTATCAGGGATTAAACTCAGGTGCCCTCAGGGTCTCACTGAATTGCTTAGTGCCTCACTGTTGCTGAGGCTGGCTTTGAACTCGGGATCCTCCTGTCTCAGCCTCCGGAGCCTCTGGGATTACAGGCATGCACCACTGTGCCCAGCTCTGTGTGTGTGTGTGTGTGTGTGTGTGTGTGTGTGTGTGTGAGTGTTTCTTTCTTTTAAAAAATCTTTTTTAGTTGTAGATAAACACGATACCTTTATTTATTTATTTATTTAATTTAATTTTATTTTTTGAGAGAGAGAGAGAGAGAGAGAGAGAGAATTTTTTAATATTTATTTTTTTAGTTTTCAGCGGACACAACATCTTTGTTGGTATGTGGTGCTGAGGATTGAACCCGGGCCGCACGCATGCCAGGCGAGCGTGCTACCGCTTGAGTCACATCCCAAGCCCTTTATTTATTTATTTTTTAATGTGGTACTGAGGGTTGAACCCAGTGCCTCACATGCGCTAGGCAAGCGCCCTACCTCTGAGCCACAACCCCAGCTCCATATAATACTTTTTGTATGAATCTGATTTGTTAGTGTTTGATTTGCTAGTGTTGCTAGTATTTGTTAGTGTTGCTGGGTTTGATTAGCTAATATTTCATTGAGGGATATTTGTATGTGATTTTCTTGCATTGCCTTTGTTTGGTTTTGGTACCAGGGATACTGGTCTTATAGAATGAGGTGAAGGTATTCCCTCCTGCTTTGTTTTTCTGAAGGAGTTTTTGAAGAATTGGAGTTAATTCCTCTTTAAATAGTTGGTAAGATTCAGTGAATTTGACTTGGACTGTGTGTGTGTGTTGGGGGACAGTTTTTGATGACTAAGTCAGTCTCTTTACTTGTGACAGGTATATTAGATTTTCTATTTCTTCTTGAGTCCCTTCTTGAGTTTTCTTTCTTCTCTCAGTATTTGATATTTACATTATTATTTTTAAATTCTTCTGTCAGTCACCTTTCTAACTTTCAAGAATAGGATTATATTTTGATCTCTTGTATATCAGCTGTCCACAATTTCTTTCATCTTCATTTTTTTTTTTTCCAGTACTGGGGAGTGAACCCAGAGGTACTCTACCACTGAGCTACCTCTGCAGCCCTTTTTATTTTTTTGAGACAGACAAATTTGGTTAGGCTGGGCTCAAACTTGTGATTCTCCTGCCTCAAGCTCCAGAGTAGCTGGGATTACAGGCATGCACCACCATGCCCGATAACTGTCCACAATTTCATCTGCCCTCTGCTTTGTTGGACAAAGACCTTTACACTCCACCCTTTCCTTCCTTGCTCTGCATCATAACTTCTGTCCACAACACTCTCAGAAGGTCAAGACTGGAGACATTTGCATTCTATTCCTTTGGACACAACCAACTCTTGGGTACTATGTCTAGTTTGAATTTAAAAGTTAAAAACCAACGAATGACATCTCATCATAATGACCAACTCAGGAGTGTTCAATGCCTGGCCAGATGATGAAATCTGTGCCATTTTTCCAAACATTAAAAAATATATATATCATGTTCCCTAGATTGTTGCCGCACAAGAGCACACACTTGGTCTGCTTCACTTTGGGCTCTTGTTTCTTGTACACTTTTTGTTATTTTTCTTGGTGCCTAATTACCTTTCTTTCAAGTTCTTCGTTATTCTGTCTATTCTTTCAAATCTCCCTTTTCTCCAGGGTCTTCCTCCGAGAACTTTCTGCCTTCTTGCTCTAAACTGGCTGATTGCTCCTCCATGCTCAGCAGCTCCTTGGAAGGGAGTCTCTCTGTGCCATCGCTAACCACTGGGAACACTCTCCCCTTGCCACGTCACCTCCGCTGCTCTGAGCTCTGGCTTTTCCTCTCTCCCAGTGTTTCATTTCCAAATCATTTCATCTTCTAGTTTTTCTTCCTGTCATTATAGAACTTGGCCTTACCTCAGCTTTCCTCTCTCTCAGAAGAAGAGTCCAGATCTTTCCAGAATATAACGTCAGCAGAATTTAGAAGACGATGAGCTCGCATTGAAAATGTGCCTCAAAATCCCAGGAGATAGAGGTGTGACATAAAATCAAGGAATTGATTTCATTGTTAATTTCTTGTGACTTTTCCCTCGTTTTGACTAATTATCCATCCTGCAGGCTAGATTAATTTTTGAATTTAATATCATTGTATAGGGTTCAATCAGAAAGAGGGATAATCAAGGTTAAAATTGTTACACAATTAAGTTGTAGTTTTTTTTCCCTACCTACCTAAAATGGAAATGTTAAAAATTTACTTCTTTAACATTAAAATGAATCCAGATATTGATAAGTCTATCAGCAAGTATTTAAGGGAGATAATTTAATGCATAATCCCCACTGAGCACTTATTAAACATAAGGCTGCCTACGCACTCTTGGGCAGAATTTGTATTTGAATCAGGTGCTTCATTGGAAATATTTTGGCTTCATTCAACACAATTTTTTTTAAAGGAAAAACAAACTGGATGCAGAAATCTTCTTTGGAAGAGGAAAAACATCATTTTATTACAAGCCAGCGAATCTAGCAATTCAGGCTATTCTATCCAAGTCCTCAGGGGCTGTGTGGGCGCTCAGGTGCTGACGGATCTCATGATGTCTTACTCCATACCAAGAAGCACACGGTGGTGGCCCAAGTGTTCAGCTTGGTGTTGAAATTGAAATTAGGGTAAATTGAGGGAGGTTAAAAAATCATAAAAATTAAGATATTCGGCATCACATGTGACACCTAAGATTTTTAAGAATTGTTTTTGCCTTCATCAGCATAAGCCTTTGGACGGCATGCAAATAGCTACAAGAAAAATTACCAGCTCATAAAAATCCTTTCCTTGCCTTCATTTCCTTAGGTGGTAAATAAGGAAGGCAACATGTCTTCTCCCTCCTTCTGGCTGAAACGGTTAATATTTCCAGGCAAGGGGGCCAGTCACTGTTTGCCAAGCAGAGTTAAGTACAGACAGATGCCATCCTAACGATAATGCCTATCACTTAGAACTTGAAATTGACACATGATAGGTTTGCCCTCTTAATTTACAGTGTAGTAAAAAAGGTAATAAAGGTAGGCGCCCTTCACTCTTGCAAAGAGTTACCATTTTTATAATTTTGACAAATCCACACTCCCGATTTTCCCCTCACACTGTCCCAGGCTCAAGTATTTAATATTTAACAATCTGTATTCTATAAATAATAGATGTGCCTGTCTTCACAACTGAACATCAGCGGCAGATTTTATTGTTGACAAGAGTGATAATGTTCTCTCACCTTCTTAACTTTTTATGTTACTGTTAATTTCCCCTTTGTGGCTGAGAGTCCAGGGAGGGGTTTGGGTCGTTCTGGAGAGAAATGAGCTGTAATAATCCAGTTGGAACAGAGCACGGGGGAAGCCTGGATAACTTGATGATCGTTTCAGCAGCTTGAGGTCACAGACCCAGGCGAATGCTAGAGCCCGGAGGAGCCAGCCTCCGCCTGCCTGTTCCAGTGAGGCAGCTGCAGGTCTCTGTAGGACAGATGCTTCTTAGTGCCTACTATGTGCAAGGAAGGGACTTTGGGACAGGTGTCTGTGCGCCGGGATTTAGCCAAGGTCATACGGCTAATTCTTTGCAGAGTCAATGCCATTCTCCTCACCAGCTGGGAGCACTCCTTGGTGGCTTTAGTCTCAGGTCAGTCCTGGTGCTATTTGTAAGTCTGATCTACCCTTTACTCAAAGAGTAACGTTCATATCCCTCTTGCTTCAGGACGCCGAGTGGAAGCAGTCTAGTTCCATTAGTTGAGAATAATGGGTCCAATAGGCTCTGTGAACACAAATAAGAACTAATGCAGGGCTCAGTGGTAGAGCGCTTGCCTGGCGTGTGTGAGGTACTGGGTTGGATCCTCAGCACTCCATAAAAATAAACAAATAAATAAATAAAGGCATGATGTCCGTTTACAACTACAAAAAAGAAAGAAAGAATGTAGAAAACAAAGCAAAACAAGATTTAAGCCTTCATGTTAAATTGCCAGAGCTTGCTTTTAGGGTTCCTACAACCTCAAATGAGGGTTCTGCAATGTAGAATGAAAATGAGTGGCCAGGTCTGTCACGTTCCACGTGACTAAAACACTCAGGGTCACTCCAGGTGAACTGGGCTGCACGAAATAACCACACAAGAGACAGAGATACCTTTTCTTTGGGTCCTGTGACGGCTCCTCCAACCTTAGGGGTCCGTGGAAAGAGAGAGAGAGAGAGAAAGAGCAGGTGCTGAAGCCTTTTATTGGGGAGAAGCCATTCCAATGAGGCCAGGGGTCAGGTTTCAGGGGACTGAGCCTAGCTTCCTGATGTCTGCTGTCAGCAGGTTGACTGACATCTAGGAAGGCCACACCCAAAGGCAGAGCAAGAGAAGGGGACACACAAAGGGCATTTCCATGGAACATTCTATTCCAAACAGGGCAAAGGGGTGGTATTACAAAGAAACAGGTGAGTGTAGCTCAATCCATCGGTTGACACACCTACATCTGAAGACGTGTCCTCAAGTTTCTGGACCAGGACAATGTCCAGGTCACCAAGAAATGTAGTGACTGGTCAAAGCCTCTCGCTTCAGCATGGAAGGCGTGAATCATTCAGCGTGGCTCCCCACACCGGTCAGCAGAGAGCTGGGGCAGGTGTATGGAAGATAAAGGGCAGGGGCAGTTGTCACACCTGCCATGTCCAGTGGCCCATGGATTTCCTCGAGAGTCTTTACAGGTATTCTCTGATCTTCATGACAACTCATGTGTTGGGATTATGGACATTTTTAGATAAGGAAAGCAAGAGCTCACAGAGGTCATGTGGTTTGCCCAAGGCCACCATCCAACACTGGCAGAGGCAGGACTGGAGTCCAGACCTGGCCATTGACCTAGCGTTTTTTTTTTTTGGTAGGATGTTCCCAAATTGCAAAGTCAAGCTGGAAGCCGGAGCGAAGGCAGCTGAGGCGTTTCTGCTGATCCCATGGTACCGACAGCCAAAGAGGAGTTTGGAAACAAACTCCCTCGCCTTCCCTCTCTGATTTCCTTTTCCCTCTTGTACAATTTACTGCTGACTATGTGATGGTTGGGAGAATCAGGCTCAATTGTGGCTTCAGCCTGTTGTCATGAACATGTCCCGAGGATCCCAAATCTTGTTAAATGACTCTGTAGCGTTTAATTGTGTCTTTGGGGAGGCCTGGCGGGGGTAGTGAGGTGCAAACTGTGGGGAGGCTTGTGCATGTAAAGGGAGGGCCCGTCTGCCCCAGCCTGGGCGCCTGGCTGGCCTCCCCAAGTGCTGTCTGCCTTGGGTGCCAACAAAGCCTGCTGCGGGTGGTGGTGGGGGGCAGACAGCGTGGCCAGCCAAGGCTCTGGGGGGCCACTACTGCCCCTCGGGATGGGCAGCCTCTTTGCTCTTTATCCCCGCTCCCAGCTTTGACCAGGAATACTCTTGGTCTAGTCCCAGATGCCAGGGACTGACGGAGCCATTCTGTCCCTTCCCAGGGCCTGTCTCTGTAACTCTGGGCTGTTTTCACCCAGAGAAAGTGATCTCCGAGGAAAGGTGTAGAAAACCAGGGAATTCTCTCCCTGCCCTTGATGCCGACGGCTTGTGTTCCCGGGGCAAGCAGCTTCTCTTTGGCGGGCAGGTTTCCAGCCCTGGACAGTGGGAAACAGCCCAGTGGCCTGTCTCCTTGGGCTATAAGAAAATGTGATCTGCTTCGGTGCTGACTTGGCACCCGCACGCACATGCAATTCCAGGCTCCCGCCGCTTCCTTCAAATCACAGGAGCACATCAGTGAACAGAAGACAGTCACTTAGATGGATGGGCCACCAGACTGTGGGGCCCTGAGAAGGGACTTCATGTGCTTCTGAGCACGCATTTAGTGAGCTTGGCAACGTCATTAAGCATCCAGCTCGATTGCTGTAAAGACTCACACTTTGATTACAAACATTTGAAACTGTCAGGTAGGCTTGCTTTGAGGGGGCCACCCCTCTATCCTATTTATAAGGAGTCATCATTGGTACATTAAAAGATGCCACGCCAAAAGAACAGTTGGTTTTCTATCAGGCACACAAACACTGAAAAAGCCAGGCTCAGTTTTGACGAGTGTTTAAAAAACAACTACGCTTGGCAACTTTGCCACGGTTTCCCTCTGCAGAGAAACTTTGCACCAGAGGAAAAGGGTTTCAGTATTGCCATTTAGCCATCAGAAACTGCATAGGCCAGCTGGTGTGGTGGCGCACGCCTGTAATCCCAGTGGCTCAGGAGGCTGAGGCAGGAGGATTGCGAGTTCAAAGCCAGCCTCAGCAACTCAGCAAGACACTGGGGATGTGGCTCAGTGTTTTGCCCCTGGGTTCAAACCCTGGTACCAAAAATAAATAAATAAATAAATAAATGAAACTATACAGGTCACCTGGCTGTGTTCTGCCCACCATTGCAACTGGATGTATGTGTGTAACTGGCTGAGTGCCCATAGTGACCTGTGGACAGAACCCCCTCTGCTTATGTGTGTGCGTGTTAAGTAAACAGAGCTGATTTTCAAATTAAGAAAACTCCAGACAGGGTGCCTCAAAGGTGGCATCACGGAGAAAGGTCCCTTCCCACCCACTATCCAACTTTCTCGTGTTTACTTCTCCCAAAGGTAAAGATTAGGAGGGGAGCTGAGAATCTGGGGCAGCGGCTCAGATGGAGTGTGTGTCTATTGGCGTCACAGGCTGGGGTGGGGTGGGGGGATGCTGTGGCCACAGACTGCTGGGCTCCTCTCCAGGTGTTTCTGACTCAGCAGGGCTGGTGTGGGACCCTGGAATCTGCCTGTTTAACAAGTTCCTAGATAATGCTGATGCCGCTAGCCCAGGGGACCCCACTTTGAGAACCACTGATCTAGAGGGCTATCCTGCCAGAAAGGGGTGTGCATCACCCACTTAGGGACACTGCCGCTTCTGACACATCATTTTCTCAATATTCTGATGGTATTTATAGAACCAGTCACATTTAGCAACTGTAATAAAATACCCCCCAGAAATCAACCCTTGTCTCTCTCCTTCAGACACCCCAGCCACAGTGAATGATAAGGAATAATAGGGTGTGTTTGGGCTTCATTCCCCGATAAAGTCACTGACCACCAAATTATTGACCTTCACCAGGCTTATTCCTGATGCTTCAATAGCAGAGTAAGTGCAGAGTAAACCCTTGATTATGTTTCTACGATGTAGCAGAGAAGCTCGAGTTCATGTTCCAAGTAAAAAGAGAACTGTCTTTTGAAGGAGTCAGCGTCCCCAGGGGAGAGCTGGCCCGGGGACAAGGCCACTCAACAGCAGGTTTGATCTTCTTCCACAAGCACTCTTGCCCTCCTTGGAGTCATTCTTGGTTCTTCCCCCACCCCCACCCCCAGGTCCAGTTGGCCAGCCGATCCTGGCTTCTCTGTCCTGGTTATCAATCCAAAATCTGATTCCCTCTCACTCCCCCTATTGATCTCGCTCTGGGCAACCTGGCATCGCTGCCTCTTGCCACCCCCACCTCCCCTCAAACTGTTCTTCACTCTGCGGCCAGATTCGGGGTTGCAGATCATGTGCCAGGCCACTGTGCTTTGGCCCCCACGGGTGACCTCCCACTGTGCTCAGGAGAGCCAGTGTCCTCCCTCGCAGCAGAGCCCCCTTGGTTGGCTCACTTACCCCTCTTGATCCTGAGTGCCTCTCCTTCACTCTCCTTTGCTAATCAGCGACAGTACTACCCTCTTTGCTTTTCCTCTGATGCACAGTGAAGAACTTACCTCAGGGCTTTTGTACTGCCTGTTCCCCAAAATCCTCTTGGCTCCTTCCT
Organism: Urocitellus parryii; assembly: GCF_045843805.1. Classification (NCBI taxonomy): domain Eukaryota; kingdom Metazoa; phylum Chordata; class Mammalia; order Rodentia; family Sciuridae; genus Urocitellus; species Urocitellus parryii. The sequence goes on from NC_135541.1 coordinate 4,050,869, forward strand.
CACCTGCACTGGTCTTTGTTGAAATAGCCCCTAAGGGTTGTCTTTTCGGATTGCCCTTTTAGAAATTGTCCGTCAGTGCCTGTTTCTCCCAGAGAAGGCCCAAACCCAGTGAGAATGCTAGGGCTCATTGAAAATGGGAGGCAAGAACTTTTATTCTGAGACATGAAGCAAACACCCAGTTCAAGCCTCCTTCCACTCAGTGTACGAACACATCGACGCAGCGCTTGCTCACCACCTTTGAAAGCCAGACATGCCCTTACTCCCCGTGCTTCTTCCTGAGTTCATCTTTCAGAGCTGCCAGCATCAGGATCCTTGCTTCCTCCTCAAACATTCTCCAACTCGAAAGGGCTTCTGTCCTTTTTCCTCCACAGGTGCTCATTGAAAATCCCAGAAACTTCCTGGCCAGATTTCCATCTTACTAAACCAAACCAAACCAAACAAAAAAAGTAACATGAAAATTATCATTTTAACCACTTTGAAGTGCATGGTGTGGGGACACGAGTTACATGGTCCACCTCCAGGGCTGCTCTGTTTTCCTGAGTGGACACTCTGCCTATTGAACCAGGTGCCCTCCTCCCCTGCAGCCCCCAGGAACCACCATTTTTGTCTCTGAATCTGACTCTTCCACGGACCTCATGTGAGTGGGATCAGATGGCATCTGTCCTTTTGTGACTGGCTTCTTTCATTTAGCATCAAGTCCTCCAGGTCCGTCGTGCTGTGGTTATATCAGAATTCCTTTCCTCTCCACACCTGGATAACGCCACCCTGTGAGCATCCCACATTCAGCGTGTCTGTTCGCCCCTCAGCGCCACCTGAGCTGCCTCCACCTTTTGGTTATTGTGAGCGACGCCACGATGAACGTGGGCGTGCAAATGACTGTTTGGGATCCTGTTTTCCAGGCTTTGGGGTCTACTCCCAGAAGAAGCCTTGCGGTCGTGAGGTATTGTCCAGCGTGCCCAAGACGGCCACACTGTTTTCTGCGGTAGCTGTGCCATTTGGTGTCCCCAACAGTGCCTGCGAAGGTTCTGGTTTCTCCACATCCTGCGGATGCTTGCTGTTCTGTTGTTTTCTCCTGTCCTGATGACAGTCGTCCTGGGGGCGTGGAGTGGTTCCACCCTGAATTTTCTGTGGCAGCTAACTCCAAGGACGCTTCCTTCTCAAAACTTTCTTTCCTCCTTTCCTCTGTGCTCTCCAGTATTATTTTCTTCTTTTCTGGCTTTCTTTTCCCTTCAGTCTCCAAACACCTCATCAACATGAGTGTCCCCCAGGGCTGTGGCATGCAGGCCCCTTGCTCTGGGAGCTCTGGTGTTCCATGTGGTCACATACCGTCCATTGAGACTCTGCTGATACCCCAATGCACCTCCCATCCGATCAGCGGGGATTCTCAGGTGGATACCTACCCAGACCCTGTTCTTGAGCTCTTTTCTAGCAATCTGCTAACACCAGAAGCTAAAAACCAAAACCAAATAAAAAACAAGAGAGCTTGATTTGCGTTAGGCACTGGAGGTGAGGGGTCTACAAAGACTTCGTCACTGACTTTGTGTGTGCATGTGTGTGGTACTGGAATTGAATCAACTGAGCCTCTTTCTTTCTTCTTTCTTTCTTTACCTATTTATTTTTCTTCTTAAGACAGCATTTTGCTAAGTCACTGAGGCTATCCCAAACCTGTCATCCTCCTGCCTCAGCCTCCTGAGTAGCTGGGATTGCCAGTGTGGGTACTGTGCTCAGCTCACATTTTGTTTTTTTTAGTTGTACATGGACACAATACCTTTATTTTGTTTGTTTGTTTTTATGTGGTGCTGAGGATTGAACCCAGTGCCTCACATGTGTGAGGCAAGAGCTCTTCCTCTGAGCCACACCCCATTTTTTGTTTTTAATTGCAGTGCAGGGGCTTGAACCCAGGCCCTTGAGCACCCTAGACACATGCTCTATGACTGGGCTACATCCTCAGCCTGACACATTGTTTTGAATTCGTGCCTATTCTTACCAATCCTACCTGGCAGATTCTATCGTTAATCCCACATGGCCACTGAGGAAACTGAGGATTCAAGAGGTCACATAAGTAGTTTGCCATCAGACTCTGCTTCCCACCCCCCAGTCCCTTCTGACCATCTACAGGAGACTCCAGGCTGAATTTCTCACTGAGTTATAATTATACGTTTATCTCTCTGTCTCTACCTCTGAAATTGATTGTAAGAAAACAGGGGCGAAAGTTTTTATTTTAAATTTCATTTCTGTTTTAACAGGTCTAAGCTTAGTGCCAGGTGTCAGAGAATATATCCCATCAGTACTCGTTTGATGAATGGATGAGTGAACAGCCTGCATTTCATATCAGTGTTCCTTCACCATCACGAAATACTAATGGCTACCTACCCACCAATACACATGCGTGTGGTGGAGGCTTCTACTGAAGAGGGTGGTATGATTCATGTTGTCTTACAGCTAAACTCTCATGATGAAATGTTATTTGTAGGGAGAATCTCACAGGATGTGAGATCTAATTTTCTCTCCCCCTACCTCTCACCCACATGGGTAGAAATGGTAGAGAAATAATTCTCAGTGGCTAAGAGGGGATGTAAACTTTTATATTCACTATTACTCAAAACATTTAATATTGGCCAATATTTTGTGTCTTTCTTATCTTTTTCAGATAGTTATCTTTCCTTTATCATTTTTCAGGACCTTTCATAAATTAGGGTTGAACACAGGGCCTCTCACATGCTGGGCAAGTGCTTCACCACGAAGCCACAGCCCTGGCCCTGAACTGAACGATACATTTTTAGCTAAGTGTGGTGGCACATGCCTGTAATCCCAGCCTTTGGGGAGGTTGAGGCAGAAGGATCACGAGTTCAAAGTCAGCCTCAGCAAAGCAAGGCGCTAAGCAACTCAGTGAGACCCTGTCTCTAAATAAACTACAAAATAGGACTGGGGATGTGGCTCAGTGGTCGAGTGCCCCCGAGTTCCATCCCTGGTACCAAAGGAAACAGACAAAAAAACAATACATTTTTAAAACTAGGTAGTTTATGAGTGTTAAAAAAAATCTAATAGTATGGAGGTGTTTGGGGGAAGGTCTCCTTCCCTCCTGTCCCTGGGCCCTGTGGGGACTCAACACAGAGACAACCTTCTTCATCCTGCTCATGCACTGCTTGAATGATGCCCTGCAATCACAAGCATTTATAAATCTCCACCTACCCATGCCCACCCCGCCCTGCTTAAAATATGACACTACCTTGTGCTGCACCTGGCTTTTGTCGCTCTGCTCTGCCGTGTGTTGGCAGCTGCTCCGTGTCCATCCACGGAGAGCAGCCTCATACGTCTTCACGCGCAGACCAGCACTGCTTGAACCCTTCTGCCCAAGTGCTTGGGATGGCAGAAGCGCATCTGTAGCAAGGACACAATTCATTCGAAACCTTCCATTTTGTTGGCATGTCATGCCAACTTTCCATTCTGCTTCCTAATGCACCTCTGCAGATTTTAATATAAAAATCATATTTTAAAACAGAGGCTCTAGGCAGAAACACCTTGTTTATCCTGAGACTCATCCCCTGCAGATACATGGACCTCTGTGTAGAGGGCGGATATGAATCGCCACCTGGAATCCTGGTAATGTTGGGAGGAAGGCAGGGTAGGAATGATTAGTCCTTTCTAAAGATGTAGTGACTGCTGCTCAGTGATGTCAAGTGACCTGTTCCTGGTGACACAGTGAGGATGAAACTGGGAGAGTGCCCAGCACCCTGCTGTGGCCCGATGGCTTGTCCCACTGCTCAATTATGCCACAATCGTACGTGCAAACCCAAGAAGATCTAAAGGACAATCCAAGCAGGGTTTACTGGAAAGGATGAAAGATCTAGAAAACGGAGCCTTTATTGACTTGGCAGAAAATGGCACCACAGTCCTGAATTTTAATGCGTAAGAACAGTTCACATCTTTCACACGATCAATTGTGTCCCCTGAAATTCACAAGGTGAAGCCTGAACATTCAGAATCTCAGAACCTGACTGTGTTTGGAAATAGGGCTTTGAAAGAGGTGATTAGAAGGTTAAAACGAGAGGGCTGTGGTGGGCTTTGAATCTATCCTGAGGGTCCTCATAAGAGGAGGAGATGCCAGGGATGTCCACCAGAGGTAAGCCCACGGGAGGACACAACCACAAGGTGGCCGTCTGCCAGCCAAAGAGAGAGATGTGAGGAAAAACCACGCCTAACAACACCCTCATCATGGACTCCAGCCTTCATGACTATGAAGTAATAAATTTCTGTGGTTTAAGCCACCCACTCTGTGGCATTTTGTAATGGCAGCCAAAGCGAACCCATACAGTATGCATTCCAAGGGCCACTTTTAATTCTCTTCTAAGTGAATTTCTTGTCTCCACAGCAGTCAGGTTCCTGTGAACAGGACTGGACTGGGCATTCATCCATTCATTATTGTACACTGTTGTGTGCTTGTCCCATTGAGGCACAGGCACACTACAGTGACTGACAAAGCCCCTGCATCCTGGGGCTACTGTTTATTATCCCACCTCCAAAATGACCTGCTTCCCCATGTCTGCCCTGAGTGAGATACTGCAGGGTGGGGGGCGGGGGAAGACGATACATTAAAAATAAGTTAATGATCCAAGAAAGGATTTATGGATATTTCCAAATGTTTTGCTTTTTTAAAATACAAGCTTCCCTTGCAGATTGCCTTGTTTACCACGGGATTGAAGAAGAAGTCACTGAGGTGGGTTATAATCGCGCTTCTCCTCATGGTGAAAGTGTTCTAAGCACCTGGCACAGCTAGTTTTGAAGCTCGCAGCTCTGACGGTGATCAGAGCTATTGATTTGCTTGCATATATCTTTCCAGAGACTACCCTGGCTCAGAGAGGAGCTCAGATTCCACCAGCCCCATTAGAATGGTTTCACCTAGAGGCTGGGAGGACAGGGTGAAATGGAACTGTCCGCAGGTGTGTAGGTTAGTGTCTCCTACAGCAGATCCCAGAAAGAGCTAGAAGAGCCCCCTGGGGGTCCCAGCCATGACTCCTCTGCCTCCCAACGTCACTCTCTGATTGTGCTCTCTGGACGTTTTCAAGAAAGCCTGAGTGGCTCATTGCAGATACCCATCATTAACGTGCCTTTCACGCTTCTTAATTCCTCCAGAACTTTAACCATCATTGCAAACACAGAAAGGGTATTATTCCTGGAGAAAGCTATTCATCATGACCGTACCAGCCTCCGTTTCTAGTGCAGGAATTACTTCAATTGCCAATGGGAAGAGGGAGCCAACAGGTATTTTTAAAGAGGCTCTATCCACTGGAGAATCGAAAAGAAAATATCCCCTTTGAGCATTTAGTCACACACATCAAAGGAAACAACAGTTTCAATCTTCATTTGCATCGTGCAGGCATTAGATGTGGTCCAGTTACACCGAGCTCCGCTTGAAAAGGCAGAAGTGCCAGTACTTTTCAAGCCTTGACGGAGACAGAGAGAAAATGCAGCCAGGCAAATAATATATCACCCTGCCAAGGCATTTTCCATTTTTAAAAGGACAGAACAATTTTACATTATTTCTGGAGACACTTTGCAGCAAATATCCCTTGACATTTGTTCTAGCCCCCTGGTCAGCCTGCCTAAAAGTGCTGGCGGGTCCCAGCCCATGGCTCCTGGGTGTGCTAGGGGACCATGTTCTGCTTCTGGGTCTTGAACCTCCAGATGTGAGAAGGGCAAGTGGCCCACTTTTTTTTTTTTTTTTGGAGTGCAGGCAGATGGAACTCGGCTCTGCAGAAGTGGTCAATTAACATGCCACCCTGGTGGAAAGAAAGAACATGGCGTTTCAGGTTGCTTGAAGATGCTGGGTGGAGATTCCACACGCAGGGTTTGGAGTTGCTGGAATGTAAATGTGAGGAAGCCTTGGGGTTTTGCAGTGAAGCCCCCAGGAGACCCCAGGGGGATTCCGAGTGCTTAGACTTGGTGGTGAAAGCTCTTGGGGAAAGATGGAAACAGATGCCACTTCTGGGATAAATTAGTGCAGAAGACTTGTAGTGAGGTGATAAATGACAGGTTTTCTCCAGATCTGGAGAATCAAGGATGGGGTATTTGGTAAAATTCCCCACACTGTTCTTCCACCATCCTCTTGTCAAGTGGAGGTCTTTTGTTAGAAGGAGAACTGTGAGTTTCATTGTTTCTAATCCTTAGCCTTGGCTGGCCTGAAAAATCTCAGGGTGCTGAATGATTAATTCCGACCTGCCCTAGAAAACGTTAGTCAGCTAGCAAAAGGAATAGCCCAACACGAAGGCAAAAGAGCAAATTGACTTTATCTGTGAGTGATTATGTTTGACAAGATGAAAAAGAAAGAAATCTTTGTCACTGGAGAAAATTGTGCTTTGAGAAATCTTTGCACAAGTCTTAGAGCTGTGCTGTACACTGTTTGAATTAAAATGGAAATAATCCCAGCCCTCTTTTCCCTCCCAAATAAAAAGTAGAGAAACAAAACTTTATTTTCATTCATTTACTAAGGAAGAGTTTCCCAGATCAGAGTAGGAGTCCCAGGTCTACTCCAGAGCAGCACTTTCCTTAACCAGGAAATCCTCATTCAAGAAACCTATTTTTGAATTGCTATTTACTACTAAAATTTTAATTTTTCTTTTAAGTATTGTCACAAATGCAGTCTGATTCCTTGTGGGTGGAATAGCAAGGCAGATGGGAGTTTCCTCTAATAAAAGAGGAGAGCCAATTTTCATTCTAAAAGGGTGAAAAGATCACTATTGTTAAAGGGATTCTTCTGATTTCGCACTTATCCATTCCCAACTGCTTTGACTCCATCTATGGTTCTGATTTTGTTTTGCTTACATTTTCTCTTCCCCAATTAAAAGAAAAAAAAATAACCTACTTAAATTTCTAAATTCCTTTTATATTTTAAACAATCTTTCAGTTACCCACGTGACTAACTCCCTCACCTCCTTTGAGTTTTTCCTTAAATGATAATGATAATCTTTTTTTTTTTTTAATCCCCCGTACTGGAGATGGAACTCAGGGCCTTAGTCATGCCAGGCAAGCGCTTTACCACTGAGCTACATCTCCAGCTCTTCAATTCATTTTTTTAATTAAAAAATTTTAATTGACACATAAGAATTATACATATTTATGGGGTACCTTGCATACATGGTGTAAAATGTCAAGTCAGTTTCCTAATGATACCTACATTGACCAGGACTATTTAAAATTGCACCTCCTCAACACTGGCACGTCTGGCTCCATTTTAAAAAAAATATCATTATTTTTATATATTCATATTTTATTTTTTAGTTGTAGTTGGACACAATACATCTATCTATCTATCTATCTATTTATTTATTTATTTATGTGGTGCTGAGGATCAAACCCAGGGCCTCACATGTTGTAGGCAAGCACTCTACGGCTGAGCCACAACCTCAGCCCATGTCTGGTTCCTTTTAACGTGTTCTACTTTAAGTTTTTCCACTCATGGTCTTCTCATACACTACAGAATGTCTTTCTTTTCTTTTTTTTTTTAAAAAAATTCTCCTGGCCTGGAGATAAAGCTCAGTTGGTAGAGTGCTTGCCTCTCATGTACAGGGCCCTGGGTTTGATCCCCATCACCTCCAAAAAAAAAAAAAAAAGGTAAAAATTTATCCCAGTTGTTGATGAACATAATACCTTCATTCTACCTATCTTTTATGCAGCACTGAGGATTGAACCCAGTGCCCCACATGTGCTAGGCAAGTGTTCCACCACTAAACCACACCCCCAGCCCCTAGAAAGTCTTTCTTTACCGTGTTTATTGTCTCCCACTAGAATGTAAGTGTAGAGAGTAGGATCTGTGTTTTGTTAAGTGATGTACTTTAATAGCAAGGATAGTGCCAGTCATTTGGAAGGTGCTCAATAGATGCTGAATAACAATGTTGGGCAAAATTTTCCAAGACTTGGTAATGGGTAGGAGATTATTGGGTATCCTTTTGTAAAACGCCAGGTAGGTCCTCCTGTGGGATGATTCTATGGAGTAAAGACCTTTGACCTGAGTACCTAGTCTATAGGTGAGGTGAAAATAGAAAACAGAGAGCAATACAGATTATTCTTGCCCAGTGTAGCAACCGACTTTTGCCCTGTAGAAATGATAATACCAAACGTGATGCTTTACTGCCTTATTAAAATAGGTTATTAAACAATTTTGCATCTTTTAGCAAGCATTCTTGCTTTCCTATAATTATAAATCTGTTTTTGAATTCTGCTTTAAACCAGTTTCAACATCTTACAGGCCCTCATTAATTAAAGGGCTGAAGAAAACTCTTGACACATACTTTATGTTTGCATGAGAGTCATCATTTTTATCTTTTTGAAAGTTATGATGGAGTAAAAGTTACACTCCTTCCTCTAGGATATCTCAGCCCTGTGGTGTGTTGGCACCACCCAATGCTAGGTACTCCCAAATTTGTATCTCTAGACTAAATTACCCACGATGGCCTCAAGCTTGCAGTCATCTTGCCTCAACCTCTAGAGTGGCTGGGATTACAGGTGTGCACCATTGTGCTCAGCTCCAAATGGATTTCTGAATTCTCACTCTCTCCTAAACTTGCTCCTTCCCAGCCTTTAAATGCTACACCTATAACTCAATTGTTCAAGCCAAAATCCCAAGTGTCAAATCTTGGCTGAAAGCATTTCTTTTTATTGTACCTCACACTCAACCCATTAGCAAAACCTAAGCAATCCTAAATCCATTTACCTTTTAAGGCCTCCACCTCAGTCTAACACCAGACAGCTGTTTTTGTAAATAAAGTTTTATTGGAACAAAGACATGTCCATTTGTTCACACATTATCTGTGGCTGCTTAGGTGCTACCCCGGCAGACTTGAGTAGCTTCGACAGAAACCACAGAAGCTGCAAAGTAAAAAATATTTACTATCTGGTACTTGACTGAAAAAAAAAATTGACTCCTGGTATAGTAGGCTAAATAACGCCCCCCAAAATATCAAGTCCTCAGCTTGAGTGGAACCTGTAAATGTTACCTCATTTGGAAAAAGGGTCTTTGTAGGTGCTATTAAGTTAAGGCTCTTGAAAGCCTTATGAATGTAAGCAGTGTGGCAAAGCCTTTGCTGCATCTCCTACGCTTCACACACATGAAAGAATACATACCAGAGAAAAGCGCTATGAATAACAACAATGTGGAAAAGCTTTTGCCACATCCTCTCTGCTTCACACACGTGAAAGAACAGATACTGCAGAGAAATCATATTCATGAGAACAATTGGTAAACTTTTCTGTTATTACTGTTTCACTCATATACATGTAGGAAGTTACTGGAGAAAAATCCTTTGAATGTAAAAAAAAAAATAAGTTAAGGCTCTTGAGATGGAGAGATTATCTTGGATGGTGTACATGGGCCCTAAATGTTATTATATGTTCTTATAAGAAGGGAAGGAAGACCTGACTCCATATACACAGAAGAGAGAAGGCAATGTGAAGATGGAACAGAGATTTGAAGATACTAGCCTTACAGACTGGAGCCATGTGGCTGCAAGCCAATAAAAGTTGGAAGAGGCAGGAAAGGGTTCTCCCTAGAACTTTGGAAGGAATGTAGCCCTGCAAACATCCCGATTTTGGCCCAGGGAGTGATTTCAGACCTCTGGCTTCCAGAATGGTAATAGAATACACTTTTGTTATATTAAGACACTAAGATAGTTTGTTAGATCAGCCATAGGAAATTAGTACCCTCAAGTCACCATCAAGTCTCGATGTCTGTGATAACCTCCTAACTGATCTGCTTCCTCTCTTGCACATGAGGAATATTCTCCATCCTGTGGCAGATTGATCCTTTTAACACCCCAATAAGATAATACTCTCAGCTCATCCCCTCTGTTAGCTTTCTAGTGTCTTCAAAAGAAAATCCCAAGATATCTCTCAGAATGGGAGGTGCTGCGCAGTGGTTCCTCCCTGAATCCATGTCCCAGCACTCTACCTGGCCCCGCGTGGTTCCTAGGACGCATTGAACTTATTATTTCCCCTGCCTAGAACATTCTCCCACCCCATCTATGGCTGCTCACTTCCTTTTCTTTCTAGATTCAGAAACTTCCTTGACCTGCCTTGTCCAAAAAGCATCCCCATCATCCCTCTCTCCCACATTATTTTTCTTTAAGCATTTGTCAATGTCCTTCAGCCATTGTCTGTCTTTCCCACTTCTGTGTCTGCTCCATAAGGGCAGGAATTTTTGCCTGTTTCGTTCACTGCTGTATCTTCAGCAGCTAGAACCAGTACCTCATATGTGATAAGCACTCAATAAACATTTGTTGAATGAATATACATAGTAAATAAATTTAAATCATATCAAATGAAGAGCAAGCCTTATTTTTTTTCTGCCCCATCCTCAAAGGTAACTATAGATAATTGAACTTTTTTTTGTTATTCTTCTAAAACCTTTTTCAGAAGAATGTATAGATATATGGGAATATCTACACAGGAAATAAACTTTATATCCATTTCCTATATACATATGGGTATAGCGTATGTTATGCCCTGTGCCTTAATTTATTCAGTTAAACATTTAAGTTGGAGATCTTTCCATAGCAGCACATGTTGATTTGCCTCCATTTTAAAAAAGTGGCTGCATAATATCCCACAGTTTAATACTTAAAGAAAAATAAACTTCCCATTTTGTTTGAACACAGCAAGGCTAATGACAATTAAGTGCCTCTCCTCCTGTACTCTTTTTATTTACTCCCACAGTGGCCTGGCATCTCTTGAATGTTCCTCAGTGACTGTTCCTCCTAATACTACAGTGCTGGTGCATCAGTGGCTTTTATTCCAAATGTTTTGATGGGTCATTTTACTTTTAACAACTAAACAAAATTTCCTCTCGGAATGGAAACAAACTACATTGAAAGTGTTGAACATAGCAGTAAAAAAAAAAAAAAAAAGAAAAGAAAAGAAAAGGAAAGGAAAGGAAAAAGAAAAGGAAAAAAAAAAAAGCAGCTCTCCAAATGATTTGCAGCATCGGATATGGCCAGGGTGACTCGAGCAACATTACAATCTCCCCTAACTGCCTGGAGACACCCCAGATACACTGACAACACAAGTGCAAGTGGGGTTAGCCTGTGCAGATGCTCAAAGCCCCCTGGCTCCCTCCCTCCGATTAGTTTTCACCCCCCCCCCACCAGCTGGCCTTCTGTATCCAGAGGGGCTCCACTGACATCTCCAGAAAGTTCAGGTAGGGAGTAGAGAGACTAGTTTTAAAGGGAATGTCCAGAAAAAACTGGATTGATTGTTGAAGTAGCATATCAAGGTGAGATACATTCCATCAAAGGCATTTAGATAAAACTTGAAGAAGGCCCCTGGAGAGCAAGTGCACTCGGGTATGTTTTATGCAATAGCTGGGTGATGTGGAAAAGTTTTATGATTATAGCTATTGTTTAAACAACCTCTCTTGCAACCCCAATGACGAAGGATAATGTTCTGTTCTAGGTTTTAATTGTTAAAAAAAAAAAAAAAAAAAAACCCTGCCAAAGTGTGTGACTGGTACTGTGTCCCCTTGGGCTTGGCTACCTCTAAGTAAATATTGAATGAATGAAACTATTGATTCTTTTCAAAATTTCAACACAGTCTGTGTTCACAATCAGGCTTTTTTTTTTTTTAGAGGAGAAAATTTTATTTTGGACTTACAGTTTCTGAGGTTCTCCAGGGTCAGTTAACTTTATTTATTTATTTTTTTTAAAGAGGAGAGGGAGGGAGGGAGAGAGAGAGAGAGAGAGAGAGAGAGAGAGAGAGAGAGAGAGAGAGAGAATTTTTTTTTAATATTTATTTTTCAGTTCTCGGCAGACACAACATCTTTGTTTGTATGTGGTGCTGAGGATCGAACCCGGGCCGCACGCATGCCAGGCGAGCGTGCTACCCCTTGAGCCACATCCCCAGCCCCAGTTAACTTTATTGCTGAGGTCCCAAATAAGGCAGACCAACATGGTGGTAGGGTGTAGAAGAGGAAAGCTCCCCACCTCACAGAAGTCAGGAAGCAGAAGCACAAATCAGGACTTTTTTGTTTTATGTGGTGCTAGAGATTGAACCCAGGGCCTTGTGTATGAGAGGAAAGCACTCTACCAACTGAGCTACATCCCCAGCCCTCCAAATCAGGACTTTTATGTTCATGTTATTTTTTAAATGAGCTGAAATTCAGGCTAACTCCTCAAATATCTCATTTTATTTGGACTATCTGACAAGTCTTTACTCTCACATCCTAACAGTAGACATTCTGACAATCATGCTGATATCATTGCTAACTGGTGGCTGGTGGGTGAAGAGAAGAGGAAAGATGGAGATGTGCGGAACTGGGGAGCATGTAGTATCTGACTGGTGAAAGGTTGGTTCTAACAAAACCCATGCATTTTCATTATGCTTTATCTGGAAAGGAAAGGGACATGGGATCTCTGAATTATTACTTACAACTGCATGCATATCTACAATTATCTCAATATTTTAAAAATTAAGTAAAGGGAAGAGGAGAAATCCTTGGGAAATAGAAATGTTGGATATTGTAACTTTTTGTTCTAAAAGAAGGTGTAGCTAGAATAAATTTTCTTTCTTGTCCTGTGCTTGGTGAAAATGAGCTTGTATTCTGCACTTCCCTCATTAAAGTTTTTAACCATCCAAAATGGGCTTGGTCCACACTTTCCTCTCCCAGTCCAGTGATATGGAAGCTTCAGTAACTTCCAATTTAAGGAGACAAGTCCAAACACTTGGATTATTATCGTCTCTAGTAATAATAAAATCACTTTATTTCTGAAAGCTGATTGGAAAGAATGACTCTTCCACATGTATTTTTGAGGTAAGAAAGTGATGATATAACATTCCTATTGTTTATCTTATAGATTCTGTTTCTGGATGGTAATGCACTTTGCCTGAGGAACATTTGGGCCAAAATGGGCAAGGATTCATAGTAGTGCCAGCCAAGTGCATCTTCTTCTTCTTTTTTTTTTTTTTAAATATTTTGTTTTAGTTGTAGTTGGATACAATACCTTTATTTTACTTTTTTGTGGTGCTGAGGATTGAACCCAGCCCCCTGCACGTGCTAGGCAAGTGCTCCACCGCTGAGCCACAACCCCAGCCCCAGCCAAGCACATCTTACTACACCCTTTTTAGATATGCTCCTTTAGCATCTCAGGCTACCTCCTTTTCTTAAAATGCCCATCTTTTCATTATCCTCCCAAGAAAACACACAACCACCAACCAGCCTCCTGAACATCTCATTCTCTAGCTCAGGGAAATTCTCAAACTCTTTGGTTCAGGATCTTTTTACACATTTAAAGAGTATTGAGGACCTCCAAGGACTTTGCTTTATGTGAGTTTGTTTACTGAGAAACAGGTACTGTATTTGAAATGAAAACTGATAAATTTTAAAAATATTCATTAGTTCATTTAAAAGGAATAAACCCACCGAGGAAAACATAAATCATATTTTTTGAGAAATTACTAACTTTTCAAAAAAATTAGCAGCAATTTTAGAGTGGCATTGTTTTTACAATTTTGTAAATCTCTAATATCTGACTTAATAGGGCACGTCTGGATTTTCTTTTCTGTTTCTGCAGCCTGTTGTGAGATCACACATTATGTGGCCTCTGGAATGTGACTGTACTCTGGAGAGACTGACATATCATCATTATATAAATACTTGTGACCTTGTGGATTCCTGTACCCCACTGAGGTCCCTAGGCTGTGCTTTGAGAACCGCTGTGCTGGATCTATCTTAAGTGGTTTCCATGGTGATGGTGATCCTCTCTGGAGGCTCAGGTGACTCAGGTGATTATTACTTTCTTCAGCATTCCCACTATAACTTGCCCTGATGCTTGTTAACATGCTAGGTTGTGAGCCCCTTGAAAGGAAACACCTTTATTCATCTTTAGTCTCAGTATTTAACAGGAGCTTCTGGCCTTGTAGTGGGCACCAGATAAAGTCAATGTTATTTTTTTAAGAAACAGGATCTTGCTATGTTGCTCAGGCTGGCCCTGAACTTTATAGGCTCAAGGGATCCTCCTGCCTCAGCCTCATGAATAGCTGGGATTACAAGTACATGCCACTGCACTGGCTTAAAATTATCCCTTAATTTAAGTATTTGTTTTAGTTGTAAAAGCTACATGCCTATATTATGGCTAAAGTACTGGAAATAAATATTATAAGAAAAACCTCCCATAATTTCCCAAATGTCACATTTTGGGTGTATTTTATGTCCTTTTGCAAAATGCAGTATTCTATACCTATCATTACATCATAGTTTAGAAATGAATATCATAATTTTGAATAATCCCCTTCATTCTCAGCAATGGGGTAAGCTTTTCTTTGTTTCTAATGACTAGTATTATGTTCCATTGTGTGGCTCTAACACACTATACTTATTGAATATCTAATATAGCATATTTGGATGCTTCCAATTTTTTTGTCACAATACATACAGTGATCCTGTGAAGAATACCTTCTTCGCACATCTAGCCTTTTTGGCACTAGTGTTATTTCCTTAGAATAGATTCCCAGAAGTAATATTACTAGGTCAAAAGATGCAGACATTTTTATGGCTTTTAATACATATTGTAAAATTGCTTTTCAAAAGGATTATACTAATTTACAGTGCCACCAGCACTTTCAAAAAAGTTTGAGCACACGAATTGTCAACATAGTGCTACTAAGAATGCAAATCGATAAAATATTGTACCCTTGTTAAAATTTTGCATTTTTGAGACACATAAAATTAAAATTTGTTGAGGAATGAGTGTATAATATAAAACATTCTTTTGGTTCACCTTTATTTCTGGAAAACCTAAGAAATTTTCACTGGTGAAGACCAGAAAAAGAACACGTTAGGATTGGTACAAAATTCTTAAGGCCAAATCCTTGAACGACGACTTTTCTCTAGTTCTGCTACTTGTCACTGACAGTAGCAAAAGAAAAAAAAATAAAAGAAAAAGAGGAAGAATGAAACATTCTCACTGCGAACTGTACAAGATCACGGAGATAGGTTGGAGCTCTGCTTTTCATTCAACTTTTCTTTTTTTTTTTAAACTCAGAAATTTCATCCCTCTCCTTTGTTTCCAGGATGAGGGGGGCATTTCCTTGCTGAGTGTTGCAACTCACCTTGCCCAGATCGGGGCTTCTCTGCACAGGGTGTGCTAGTCCACCAGGTGTGGACAGGCTTCCAGAAGAGCTGCAGCTGCGTTCCTCCGCCCTCTCTTTTAGGCTCTCCTTCCCCCACTAAAACCCTGCTCGCAGAGCAGCATCCCGCACCTGGCGCGAAAGCAGTGGGCGCCGAAACCTTCATTTGGAAAAGCCTTGCATTAAAGCCCGGCTGGAAGGAGAGAAGGAAACTTGTGTCACCTCGCCCTCCAGCCAGGCGCGCCGAGGTCTAACGTCCCTAAGGTTTCGCTCAGCGGCCTCATCCTGGGACAGGCATCTATGACTCATCGCTCCGTCGGTCACATGGGCAACGTGACCAAAATAAAGTTTCTGTATTTTAAGCGCTAGAAAAGGGGACATCGGAGCACAGAGGGGGCGGGCGTGGAAGGCGGGCGCAGGCGGCCGCGCCCCCAGCCGTGGGGACGCGGCGGCCGAGGAGGCGGGGCGCCGGTGACCGGGTCGGGCGGGGCCTGGCAGGAGGCGCGGCCCTTCCCGGCGGCCGGCAGCGCTGCCCTTACTCCCGGCCGAAGGGCTGGGAAGCGCGGCGCCCGGGAGGACCCCCACGCCGAGGCCCCTAGGGCCAACACCAGCTGCTGTGGCAGGTTGCGGGATCCCGGCGCGTCCTGCACTGCCACCGGGACCCCACGCGCCGGCAGCGGGTTCCCCGGGAACGTCCTTCAGCCCCGGGAGCACGCGGGAAAAGCCCTAGCGCGCCAATGAGCGAGCGCCTTCCTCATGACGGTCACGCTCGGGGGCGGGGCTTCCCTCCGCCGCTCCCGATTTCCGGGAACCCCCTTTGATTGGTCTGGACGGCTTGGGAAACACTGTAGTGACGCCCAATGAAAATGCCACGTTCCGGCCTCGAGGAAATATTCCGTATCGGCCCCACTCTGATTGGACCGTTCTTTCAGGCCCTGACCACTAGAAAGCTTTGTTTAGGTCTGGAAGGCGGGCTTTCCTGGGAGTGGGTGGGGAGGGGGCGTTGGTTCTTGACCAATAAGATTAGTCCGTGGGGTGGTGACCAGCCAATGGGTCAGATGGATAGGACGCTCCTCCCGGAGAGTAGTGAGACCCTTGATGCGGGGTGATTGGCGGCGGGAGCAATGAGTGGCAGTCCCACGGTCCAATGGGCGCTGTGCGTGGGCCGCGGGGCGGGGCCAGGGCGGGTGCGCGGCGGCGGCGGGGTGGCTGGGCCGGCGGCGGCGGCGGTACGAGGCGCGCGCTCGGGGTCCCGGTCGCGAGGAGGAGGAGGATGTGGCGCGCGGAGGGGAAATGGCTGCCGAAAACAAGCCGGAAGGTAAGAGCCGGAGCGCGAGGGCCCGGGGGGCGGCTCGGCGGGCGGCGGGACGCGGCCCCGCCGGACATCCCGGGCATCGGCGGCGCCGGGCGGGAGCGCGGGGGCGCGGCGGGCGGGCGCCCCGGCCGGGGAGGGGGCCGGCGGGGTTGGGGGGGGCGGAGCGCGGCCGAGTCCTGAGGTGACTCGCGGGGCGACGGAGCGCGGCGCCCCTCACCCCACCCCCGGGGGCGGGCTGGGCCGGGGGGGGGCGGGGGGCGCGCGGGGCGGGGGCCGGGCCCAGCGAGGAGGAGGAGCCGCGGAGGGCCGGCGCCTCCCCCACCCGGACCGGGCATCCCCGCCGCTCGCGAGCTCACGGCGCCCGCGCCCCTCGCGCCGGGCCCGGGGTGGGGGCCGCGGGGCGGAAAGTTTATCCGCCTCGGGCCCCTGGCCCCGGCCGGGCCGCTCTGGCCGTTCCCCGTCGGGCGGCAGCGGCGGCGCTCAGCCCTCGCGGGCCGCCTGCTCCCGGCGGCGGGCAGGGCCGGACGTACTCTGGCAGCCCCCTCCGGCTCCCCTACGCCTCCCCGGCAGGCGGGGGTCCCCGCGCCTGTCCCCGCCAGGGGGACCCTCTCCCGCTGAGCGTGCCTCGGCCGAGGGCCTCGTGTGACCCCTCCCCCTTCGCCTCTCGGGGAGGGAAGGGGGCCTGCGCAGCATCCCCGCCCCTCACCGCCCTGCACATCCTACTCTTGCCCTTGCACCCTTGCAGCCTGGAGGGTGGGGTCTCGGTTTCGGTGGCTAGTGAGGCTCTCCACACTCCCTTGCCCTTTACCTTCGGTGACCCCGATCGTCGCTTGGCATAGGGGTCCGTCTGAGCCTCTCCCTTCCATGGAACCTTTTGGGGCCTCTGCACTCTGTCTGTTGACCCTTTTTGCCAGGACTCGGGGACTCGAGCCACCGCTGTTCTTTCCTCGCCCAGTGATCCTGGGGGCCTGTGCAGCTCTGAAGTCATTTCTAAATGGGAGAGCAGACACTTCTTCAGATTGTGTGCACTCTCCGCACACTTTCCTGGGTTAGGGTGAGCTCATTTCCTGAATACCCTTTGAATTGCCTTCTTTTTCTTAGGTAGAAAACTGGATGGTCAGTGCTCCTTTCTCCAGTTGTCTATGTACCTTGGCGTGTTCTTTCTCCTTGGAGTTCCCAGTCTTGAGGGTGGGTGCCCTAATGAGATGTAGGACAGGGCTTCCGTTGTGCCTAGCACTAGAGTAAAAAGGGGACACAACAATTACTCCCATGTCGGAGGAAAACAAAGGTGTAATTTTTGCTTCTAGTTGATTCTCGCATCTTCGGAGGGGTCAATCTTCACCAGTTGACACTATCCCACTGGGAGAAGAGTCGTGTGCACTTGGCTTTTGGTGTTCTGATTACTGTCTTCTGTGCAATAGGAACCAGACTTTGAACGTCCCACACTCAAGTGTCTTTGAACCTACCCTGGAAATAAACTTTCCAATTTCTCTTTTGAGAGGACTCATATCCTCCTTATGGCTTCTGTTTCCTAGTCAGCCATATTTAGTGAGCCTGTTACCTTGACTTTTTCTAATTTTCTCAAATTGTATTCATGTTGGCTGGGTAAGGAGAAGCCATATGCCTTTCCATCCAGAATAGGGAGTGTAGACACCCATGTCGCCCACGTGCCATTCGGGAAGAGGTAGCTTGTGTGCTCCTTGTTGTACTAGAACCTTCCTTTGGCCCTGGTAGTGTCTCTTGTGGGATCCAAACATTTCTTTGGATTTTGTACCTTTTAGGCAAATGGGAAATTTGAATGCTTTCTATTTTCTGCTGCTCTGGTTCTCTTTGGTGAAACAGATCATCTTGATGCTGTACTCATTTGTTGACATATATACATATAGGTCTGTATGCAAAGATAAAATAATATTCTTTACATATATAGAGAAAAAGAAGGATTAGGTGACTAGCTCTACACTTTGGGTGTGTGAGGGGACTGTTAACATGCAAGAATATAAATATATATTACTTTTGTTGGTAACTGTTCAGGCTTAGGAGAATCAAAAGAAGAATCACTGATAAATGGCCAGTTTTCACCACTCTTTTATTTGTCATTTGCACTGTACTGAATAAGCAGAATGACATCCTGAATGTTCACCATGTCCCTGCTTATGTGAAACGTAGAGTGCTTGTGGATGAGCATTCGGAATTTAGGGGCAGTATTCTTTGCTTTTTCTCCATGGGGTGAAAAGTTCTTATATTTTTTTCTTTATTGCAGTGTAGGGGAGGGAGGTTTCCTGTGTTTTGGGCAAATGATAGGAAATGGGTGAGAAGAATCTGTTTCTCTGTGACAGAACTAGGAAGGAAAGGCCACATAAACACATTCCTGCTGGATTTTGGCCATTTAATAAGGAGAGAGGCTGTTAAATTAGGAAAAGGTACATTTGGAAAGGCCCTTGCCACTTCCTGAGAGGGTAGGAGGATTATTCCTGAGGTTTTTTTTTTTTTTTTTTTTTTTTTTCCCCCCTCTCCTCTGGGGAAGGGGAATGGTGAGAGCCCTGTGGGCTGGGCTCTGGTTAGAGTTTTACCTCCTGGTCTTCATCCCTCCTTCCCTGCTGTCACTCTGAAGTAAAGTCTGTGTTTTTGACAGGCTTAGTGTGGATACTTACTCTCCTCAGTGGGCTTGTTGGGCTGTGAGAATTGGACCTTGGAGCACTTTCCTAGCAAGGAGACTCAACCTTGATTTCCTGAGTAAGAAGATATAACCACTTAGAAGTTTGGATAGCACTGGGTTTGGACTGCTGGATTTTGCCATTCAGTTAATATTGAGCTGTCCATTGAGTATGATAACTGTTGGCAGAAAGAGCTTTTGACCTCCTTTTTGCTTTTCTTTTTGAGTTTCTTTTAGTTTTTAAGCTGTTTTGACTGTATCTGTAATCAGCTTGATCGAGTTGTGTATTTTAGGGGTAATGTTAGTCTTAGAAAAATCAAGTCAAATACCTGCTGTGTATGTTGGCGTAAACCCAGAAGAGTTATCTCATTTCCCATGGTAGCTCTTTCTTGCCCTTCTCTAGGCCACTGCCTGCCTTTGGGAGTCTTCGCTGTGGAGCAAGGAGCTCCCTACTGGGACAGTGGAAGGCAGAGTGGTGGATGTTAGTCAGGAATGTGCTGGATATTACTGTCTAAAGTTGGGTTCTCAACCTTGAGTTGAGTACAGTTGTGCTTTCTGTGTCACTGGGCTCCATAGATGATTGGAAATGGCTTTTTCCTCCTACTCCCCCAGTGCAATGTGCTCTTTTGTAGATAACCAGCCTTCATGGGTTCTCTTAACCACTTTCCTTTTTTCTGTTTGGTTTTCTGCTAGAACATCAGTCTTTCTCCTCTTATCTCCCAGATTTTGGGACAAGTTTCGGTGGCTGCTTCTCCCTTGTCTTCTTGAAGACCTGTCTTACCCTGCTTCTGGGAAACATTGGGTTGCTCTGTCTCATTTTTCAGTGTATTCAGAATGTTGACATGTACAGGGCAGCCTTTCCTCAAGGTCAGATTGGGTCAGCTTTTCCTGTTCAAAGTGTAGCATTGTTGTTCTTAATTGCTTTTAGAGACATCTTTATACATCCTGCTCAGCCACATTTTCTGTTTCTTTAGTTTTTAGGCTCTGGCTATGATAGACTTCCCCCCTAAAAAAGCCCATTCTTAGAGTCAGGAAACATTGGTTTAGATCTTTGTTTATGCTAGTGTAGTCTCATGTGAGTGGGTGGGTTTGGAATTCTTTTTGACTGATGGTGAGATAGCCCTTCTGTGGCTTAACATTTCTTCCCACCGTTTTCTTTACTTTGGGCCATTCATCATTTCTCATTTCTTAGAGTTTGAGGAATACCCCTTTGTGTGCAGTTATACTTCTTTCTGACTTCCTTATGGAGAAAGCAGTAGAAGGTGATTCTCATGTTCTCTTATTTTCCTTCTGTAGTTGTGCCACTTGCCTCTCTTGTGGTGCCTTTGAATATGCCCTTTTGGGAAGAAGCTGTTTTTATACCCATAATCCATTATTGCAGTCATGTATTCAGGAGCCCTTTACTCTGGGCATCTACTGTGTGTAAAGCTCTGTGGGGGTTATGTGACTTTAAGTGAGACCATATTGAATCTTGTTAGTCTTTTAGTATGAATGACATTTCAGTGTATCTTGTACTTGTCTTTAATAAAGTCTTGTACAATTTTTGTCTGAATTTTAATTTTTTGGATTGTAATCTTACAAAAATATACTCTAATAGTGTACTATCCTGTTGAGCTTTCTCCCTCCTCCCTGCAGGAGTGGGGGTGGAGAAGAGGGTGGAGGGTGTACTGGGAGAGGCATTGAACAGCTTTCCTCTAGGCCGTGGGTGTGTGTGAGATAGAGAAGGAGAGAGAGAAAAGTAAAGTCAACCTTAATCTGATTGTCTAGACATAACTTTCAGGTCATTTAGGTATATGATTGGTTGGGATGTTTATTAAACATTTGAACAGCAGCGTTATGTTAGATATTATATAGAACATAAAATCAAATATATGCTTCATATAAGGAAGTGTTAGAAAAGCATTTTTCTCTTCTCATTAACTGGTCTGGTTTATATTACAGTATAATATATGATAACTATAACATGAGCTGTTGTTAAATTTTTGCTGCCAGAAAGTGTTATATCTAAATTTAATGCCTAATTGTGATGACCATTCTTAGATTAGATATCTGATACCATTATCACTGCTTTTGTTTATTATGTGACTTTTTATTCTTCATGCTTTTTGATATGCTGTTATTTGTATTTTTTTGTTTGTTTTTTGTGAGTAGCAGTGGATTCTCCTTGGGTGCAGATTAGATATTAGTGGTGATGATAATCATAATAAAAATTAATCTGGAGTGTGTTTTTTTTCTCCTTTAAATGAGATTACCTCCCTCTATATATTTTAGAAGCCAGTTTTGCTAGGATTTCACTACTGTGAAAACTATTGTGTAGGATTGTTAGGGTTGTGGTATGTGGTTGGCAGTGTCCTCTGTTGTTGTGAATGTGTGAGTGAATGTTCTTTTGGTGACAGGGATGTGTGCTTCTTTTGTGTTTCCATTATACAGATCATTTCCTACAGTGTTCAGTATCTTCTGGAATCACTTAGCTTGCCCTTTTGGGATGTTTTAGATTAATTAAATCCTACCTCTCTTTCTCTTCTTTAAAGTCTTTCCGTTTTCTCTGTTTCTCGTCTTTAGTCTTGCCTTTTCCTCTTCCTTGCATAAGCAGGTTTCTCTACTGCCCTTGTTGTTATTGTTATAGAAAGCACTTGTAGATATATTTCATTTATAGCCTTTCTGTCTTTTAGTGTGAAGGGGCTGCTTTCCATCCCCTTTGTCCTGTAGACAAAGCATGGTTCCTTCTTATCTCCCTAAGATAGGTAGATGGCATGGAATTTAAGTTCCAGCAAGGGATGACAGTGGTATTTGTAACTGGAAATCATCTGAGGTGAAGCACTGAGCCCTTCAAGGCTTCTGGGCCTCTACATGTAGGATTCTGTAAATTTGTTCGTTTCTCTATTCATTCAGCTTTTTTCTCTTTCTCTTTGGCTTGATATCAGTACATTTCTTTGGGTACAGCCAACACATATACTGTGTCTTTGGAGCCTTTGTTTACAAGAAAATGGGGTCCTTTCCAGTGTTACTTTGCCTAGGCTGGTATTGTCTTTAGTCTTCCATGTGTTTGAGGGTGAGACTCAGAAGTGTTTCTTGTTCTACTTCTTGGCTGTATAATTTGAGTAGAGAGTATATGGCCATTGCTCTGTTTTCTAGAATGTAGTATGACCTTTCTTTTTTTTTGAATACCCGATCTGGTTCAGGATATAGGTTGATCAGACACTAACAGAACCTTTTGTTTGGTGCATCTATGGATATATCCATCAGTTCTTTGACCAAACTCATTACCATTCAGTCATTAGAAACTACTTGCCACCCTGTGATATTGGTCATGTATTTGTAAGGAAAGTCTATTTCTATATATATTGACAATGGTTAGCAGTCCTTGATTTTTAATATGGTGGGACAAAGTAAAGCGCCCCCCCCCCCACTATCAGTATGGCTATATAATTTTTAGGTTGTAGGACATCTTTCTGCTTTGAAAACCATGGCTTGTTGAAGGTCACAGGCCTACTTGTGTAAAGATTGGTAATGTTTCCTGATCTTTTTTTTTTTTAACTTCACTATCCTGGACCTAAATATTATATTCGCCACTGCAAAGAGAGGTCAAGTATCAGGTGTCTCTCTTACCCTTTTACTTTTTTTTTTTTTTTTAAGAGTTTTGTTTATTTACTTTGAGCTGATTGAAAAGCATAAGGTAGAAGGACCAGAGATAGTTTGTGATGACTCTTCTGCATTCACCCAGTGTTTTGCTTATTCTTTTTCTCTTATACATGACTTCTTTGCTCTTTTTTTTTGGTCCAGTCTATCCAGGCCCCTCAAGACATGAACTGTATCCCTTCCTGATCCAGTTAGCAGGGGGTAACTTTGAGGGAGATGTGCTAGCTGTATTATCACTTTGCTTTCTGCAGTATAGTTTTATGCACAGAGTGACATGCCTTTGAAGAACGCTTGGGACTGAGTTCTTCACAGTTTTAAACATGGAGACTAAGTGGTATTGCTCTTACCTCTTACCTCACTTCCTCATGCCATCTAAAATAAAATACCTTCCCATGTTCTATCCAAGCAAACAAAAAAACAAATGCCAACAAAACAAAACAACAACCATAGCAACAAAATCCTGAACAAAAGCACAACACCCCGAAGGCCATCTCTGATTGCTCCTGCTCTACACTTCAGTTTCTAGCTTTGGACAGGTGTATGACTTTTTTGGATATGTAGTCTAGTGGGGTTGACATGCGAAAAGCCTTTTAGGACACTCAGCATTCATTCATTCAATAGACCATGCAGTATCTCTTCCATTTTTCTTTACCAGTTACTACAAGGTAAAACCTGCAAAGTGTGTTAGTTTCCCCCATTATTCCCACTAACCCATTGGAATAAATAGTGGTAACTTATTATCCCTACTTTTGTGTTCAATATTGGTGAGAGAGTGGAGAGCTGATTTCCAGTGGTGATAGTATAGCCCGTGACTGACTTCTCTGTGCAGCCTAGTCATTATTGCAATAATGATTTACATTTTCAACTAAATTTAGGGTTTGTAAAGAGGGATAAGCCAGATATGTAATTCTGTTTTTTTTTTTTTACATCCAACAGTATGTATCTGTGTGTTATATTAGAATGATGTGTGGATACATCTCTTTTCAACAATTAAAAAAAGCCTTTGCTTATTCTTGATATAAATTCTTGAAAAAACAGGAATTATCTTATTTTCTTCATCAAGCCATCAAAGTTGATTTAGATTGCCAGTTGTTATTTCTGAAGGTATATTAATACAATGAAGAATTTCTCTTTTAAAAATTTAGACTTTGTTTTTAATCCTTTTCTGAACAGTCATTTCTGGGTATGTGTATGCCTCACTGGTTTTCTAGGCACTTGGATATCAAATCATTTGGGGGAGATAATAAGAAATTGGTATGAAGTATGAAATTATCAAATAGGAAGCAAAAAAAATGCTATTGTGAAACAATTACCTATTTATGATTAAAAATAATCTCAAAGTGGTATTTGGAAGTGTGAATTGAAATACTCTTAAGAAAAAATGGAATGTTGATGTGGTTACTATTTTGAAATCGACACATGCATATTGTAGAAAGACTGCTCTTCCAAATGGGGCATTTAGAAGACAAATAAATTGATAGGATTGGTTATTTTAAAATGTCCTTTTTTTCCCCTCTCTTTTAAGGAAACAATTGAAATAAAAGCCATTCTTAATGAAGAAAATGTAAACTTTGATGTAAGTTTAGCATTTGCAAAGTAAAGATTCAAGATAAGGATTTTTTTATTGCAAATCCACAAGGGGGTAGTGATGTTCTATCAAAGATATTTGTGGTGGAAATGTGAGATGATCTTTTTTAACATTTTAGATTTACAGATAAAACTGGCATGTTTGCATTTTAACTTAATAAGATCTTCTTTTTAAAATGTTTATTGGCAAAATTGTTTATTGCTTAAATTAAAAAAAATCCATTTGGGGTGAATGCTATTTTAAGCTGTACAAATGTTGAGAAGAGAGAATGTCCTTGTAGTTTTGTGCTTTGGAAAGGTTACGAAAGAGCTGAGGGTCAGTGTTATTTTCTAAGAATGTAATAATCTTAAATTTCCTGGGAAACATTAGGAATCTAGGAATCAGTAACTTAAGTGTTCTGAATAAAAGGATGTTAGTAAATTGTGTCTAAAGTTTACAGAAGTTTGTATTACTAGTTGTATTTTTCAGTTCTGCCAAGAGATGAAAAATGTGGACAGTCCCTACCACTAGCCACTTTTAATAGTTCTAAATAAATCAAAATTTTATAATATCTTTTTGTAAGTTTATCTTACATCATTGTATAAAAACATTTTTTTCCTCCCTCACATAAAAATTCCAGCAGCTTGCCTCTGTCTTTGAATTCCACTGTCATATTCACAATACAAGTCAGTGTTGTGTGGTGACATCAGGTGGTCTGTTACTCTAGCTGTATTACTGTGCTCTTGTTTAAAAGGCTATGTAGTGGGTGAAATATTTAAAATTGGGATGGGAATTATGTCCCACTTATTTAGAGACACAGTAACTTTGTTTTTAAAAAATGCTACTTTTAACATTAATGGTATTAAACAGTTCTACAGATTAGAAGTTAGTGTCATATATGTTTGTGTATTTTTCATTTTTGGTCTAGGAAAAAGATTGTTAATACAGTTTTTCTCCCCTCTTTCCCCTTCCCTCATTCTGAGCAGAAAATGGCCATTTCTTCTCCTTTTTTAAATGACTTTGGTGATTTAACATCTCCAAAGATCCACAGATTCTTTGCATACTACTCTCAGCTCTACTGGGAACTGAACTATGACGTCAGCATTTTCATTCATGGATTCGATTCTTCTAAGCCTGTTTTCTTGGTTTGTATTCCTGAGCTAACTTCTGGCACATGCACAGATCAGTTTACCATCAGTCAGCCCATAAATCAACCGTAAAAGGTAAAACAAAAGATAAGACACCAGAGTTATTTCAATAGCACTATAGTTGCTCATGCTGATTTGCATCAATGCAGTTTGGATAAGGTTCCTGGCCAAACAGATTAAAATCTAAAAACAGTCAGTTTAATTATCTCATGATTTTGTGGATTGAACTGTGTTGTGAACATACTGATAAAATTTTTTTTTTTCTTGGTGGAAGTTCAGAGTGCTGTGTGGTATATGTAGCTTCTTTGTTATAAAGTAGCATTTCTTTTATCATTTGGCTGAACTGGTACATTATTTCACCGAGGTTAGGCTGGAGATTAAATTATGTCCTACACAAATTACTTTTGGAATGAATTTGGATTTTGGGAGGAAATTAAAATATTTTAAATAACTATTATTTAATGCATATATTTCATACATTATTGTTATTATTATAGAACTGGTGTAGCACCCCATGTGTTGGAGTCTGATTTCATCTCCCCTAGACTATATTTCCTGTGGTTGTGGACTCCAGCATCTCTTCCAGGGAGGTCACTGCTTGTAATTTAGTGCTGTGTGAGGACAGTTCTTGAAGAAATCTTACTTGGAGATTACTCTTTAGGGCCAAGTTGGAGGCTGGGCCTCTGGCCTCTGGCATTCAAGCCTCTTGGGGTTGATGAATTGTGAGCTATAAGAAAGTTCATTTTCTCTGCTTTCTTGAGAGTTTGCTGACTTTCTGTATATTTAATTGTCAAGAATATTTAGAAATAAAATGTATTATTTTTAGGAAGTACCTTTTAGTTCACTTATATTTCATGGTTGTAGTAGATGATTCAAACTGTGTCCATTTGGATTGATATGCATTTATCCTTCCTTCCCCTCCTTGCTGGGCATTGTACCTAGGATCTTGTTAATACATGTTACTCTAGCGATACCTCATAGATACTCTCTCTCCATCCCTAAATAGAACTAGAGCTTTGTGCTTTTTAGGTTCAATAAGTTGTCTGAGGGGTAGCGGATGAGTGGTCTCTGTGTTAGCTTTGTTCTTTAATTAGATGTACTGGGAAAAAGAAAATGAAATCAAATAGCGTGTGGATGTGCATTTGAAGACTTAAATGACTTGTTATTTTCTCTAAGAACTAGTGTTGCTATTATAAATATTTTTTTCCCTATAAATACAATTATTTGCAAGTAACATCAAAGAAAGACTTAATGGTGAAGGGTCTGTGTAAAACCTTTCTAGTTTTCAAAATTACCTCTGTTGGATTTCTGGACAGTTGTGGATTGTGATGGCAGGTTTCACAATGTTTGAAACACTGCTGTGGGATTAGCATTGTCATTATTGTCATACCATGGGCAAGTAGTAGGTTAAGTCTTCTGGCCATGGAGGGTTTAGGTTTCCCAGAGCTTTTAGAACAAGTCCACTTTGATTCCTGTCCAATGCTTTTTCCTTTCAGTAGCTGGGAATGCAGTCCAGCAGGACTATGGACCCTTTAAGCAGTGTGTTTTCTGCAGTCATCCTTGTTGTCACTTCCATGGGCCAGGAGAACAAAGGAGCCTTATCTCTTCTCAGACTCTACATCTTCTTGTTCTTACTAGATTGGTCTGCTCCGTTTATTGCTCTTCATTCTTGGCCAGCATCTCCTTGTCTTGCCTTTCCTTGACCTCAGCTGTGGTAGAATGAGTTGATAATGGTTTTGAGGGATTCATGTGTTGGGTGGTCTTAGAAATGATCTCTGAAGTCGTTCTGTTCTTTCTTAAGATGATCAGAAGGTGAAGTTGGATTATGGAACTTCCCTTCACATCTTGGTTTCCTGGTATGCAGCTGTTTTGTGTAGCTGTTGCTTTTCTTTTTGAGGTCCTTGCTCCAGATCAAGAAGAAATATGTAGCTTCAAGCTGTGTAGGAGGAATTTGAACTATTGCTACTGAGGTACCTCCTTTCCAGTGTACATAGAGGGCTAATTTTTTTTTTTTTTACATCTTCTGCTTGCTATATTGTGAGTATTTAGGAAATGTAAAAAATTTTTATGAGTTTTAATAGAAAATGTGAAACAGAAATGTTCAGTCTTCCTAGTAATTCTCTATGGTAGATTTAAGGCTTTATTCAGTTACGGATGAGGGTTCATAGTTTTGGGAAATAGACTTAAATAATAGATGATTACAGATTAAAAAATATTTGCTAATCTTAGGTGTTTTACATTCAAGGTAGTGTTTATACTCATTTAGTTGTGTTTTTTGGGTTTGATTAATATCACTTATTAAAATGTATTGATTGCCAGTAATTCAGTAAATAAAAGACTCTTTCTGTCATGTGAATTGGGGAGTTGCTGAGGGTCCACTATAATTGATTATTTAGGATCTTTGCTTGGACATACTCCCTGGGCAATGATAGGCCTGGTGTTTGGGGGGCCTTTGAACATAATTCATCTTTGAAAGTTTTTTTTCCCAATATTTAAAGATACTGAAGGCAAGTTAAAGTTCCTGGTGTTCTTATAAACTTCCCTGCCTGTCCTTTCCATTTCTGCCATCATAAAATGTGTTGGCCGAATCATTTACTTTGACAAAGCTTTGATGGAGGTTTCTTCTTCATTTAGTTTTATTGATGGAGGCTGTTGTGCTAAAAAGAACGCTGTAACAAGTTGAAAGGTGGTGAGTGGGCACTCGGAGCTTTGAAGTACTTGTCTTTCTTCCTAGGGCTCCTCCAGAAATTGATTATAGATTACTTGACCAAATTTAAAGCCCACAAACTTATTGCAGACATTCTGGGAGCAAAGAAGCATCAGTCTTTCTGTACTGAGTTTGATATTCTATTGTGACACATTGCCTCTTGTGTGAGGACCTCCTGATGCAGATATGATAGTGGTGACCTCTCTGCTTAGGAGAAATATTCTTGGCAGCTCTATGATCTGTCGTTTCCAAGTATTTTTAGTCTCTTTGCCTCTGTCTGAGGAGCTGAGGATGGATTTAGCTGTTTTGGTGCTGCTCCAAGTTGTGATGGATGCCTTTGCTACCTTGCTCACCAACCTACCCAGTCCTGCCCTGGTGAGGTTCTTGCCCTTGTCGTTTGATGAAGGAGCAGATAGAACCATTTGCTCAATAAAGAGAAAAAAACTCATGATTTTCAGAATGCTTTTAAAAATAAAAGATGGTTAGTGGTGATGGTGTACAACCATGTGAAAGTACTTACTGCCACTAAATTGTATGCTCAAAAATGGCTAAAATTTATGTTGGGTATATTTTGCTACCATTAAAGAAAGGGTAATTTTCAAATGAATTAGACATCTAATGAGCAAAGTATCTAAACAATTCTCAGAGTGAATGAATATATGGCAGTATTGTCATCACCCCAAGGTTGGAGATTGTTTCTTAAATAAATTGTGAAAAATCTCTCCCTCTCCCCCCCCCCCTCACACACACACACACACACACACACACACACACACACACACACACTATATGATGGTAATCAGGCCCTGAGATTCTTTTATACAGAAAGTGATATTTTAGGTTGGATTTTTGTATTTGTAGTATTTATAATTGTTAAGAGGATTGGCTGGCTCATTCAGAAAAGTTTGAGGCTCATAGTGGATACTTGGAAAGTAGATTGTTTGGTATTGATGCCTTACTTTAAATTAGAACAGTTTGAATTGCAGGGATTCCAGCTACTCAGGTTAGGTCAAGTGGGGCAGTTCTAGGCTAAGAAGTCTCAGCCTCTAGGACAGACACTAAAGTGCAGTGGGAGATTCTGGGAACTGGCCAGAACTGGAGTGTCTGGTTGTCCTCTCTAGAGATGTGTTGGGCTAAGCAGAGATCTGTGGATGCCAGGGCTCCTGTTTCTGCTGTGCCCTTTGTCTCTTCTCTCCCGTTTCTCCTTGCAGATTGGCTTTCTCCTCTGCTTTCCTTGCTTCAGTTGCATGCAGGTATAGCCTGCCATGGCCCCAGTCATGGCTCCTAGTTCCATTGCTTCCCATCATCCAACTCCACTTTGATAGCCCAGTATGAAAATACTCAAGACAGAATTGGACTGACTCCTTTCAGCAAGTTGCTCTGTTTCTATGGGGCTGGTTAGGGTTAGTGGCCTGCTGATCATTTAGGGGTTAGGCTGAGAGGACTTTGTGTGAGAAGAGTATGATAGCAGGGGGCCTGGCACCTCAGACTGCATCTGTCTCCCTCGACGTGCAGTATAAAAGAAAGGATTTTGACTTCTAAGTGGCTTTCTTGTGTTTAGTTGCTATAGTGATTAAACTTTTTGCAGAGAAAAATGTTCATTGTAGCTATAGATAGGAGGCCAAGCGTCCTCAGTCAGTCAGCTTGAGTGTGTGTAGAGTACATCAGTAAAGGGTGTCAGAACTGTCCCAGAGCTTGTGCTTTGAATGGTTGCAGAGCAGGAATGCCACCATCAGTGCAGTCTGTGCCCTGCGGGGTTCTCAGGTAGAATAGGCAGTGAAAGGGAATGTCAGTATCATGTGAGGGCTCACATTTCAGGTGAGTTCCCCTTTCTCCTGGTTGTGGACTAGTAAGCTTAAAAGGTTAAGAAGAAAGGGAGACATTGCCCTCCCTGTGAGTATGATGGGGAACCCAGGAGCAGCCTCTGCAAAGGCCTTCGGCCGCCTCTGTACCCTGTCAGTGCACCTTCAGCCGGCCTCCTTCCTCTGGTCTCTTTTCCCGTAATTTCTCATGTAGAAGGAATTATAGAAAATGGGAAGCCTGTGAAAGAACAGGTTTGGAGGCCCTGAGTGAGGGCTGAGGGCCTCTACAGCATGGAACTACCTGAATTGACAGTGGTTAGGAATTGAGGTTTCGCAGTTAGGACCTGGAGTGTCCAGTATTCAGAAAGCAGAGTTTTGGATTATCTTTTTTAACAGAAGAGGAGAGTATGTAATGTTTTAGGGAAACAATCACTAAAGTAGTTGTAGTTAAATGGACTTGATTCTTTTTAAATAAATTGTAAAACAACAATTTATTAAAATATAATTCATATATCCTTTAAAAGTTTAGTGGCTTGTACTACATTTATGTGGTTACACAACTGTCACCACTAATATTTCATGTTCATCAATCCAAAAAGAAAATCTGTGCCCATTAGCAGTCACTCCCAACTCTTCCCTCTGCTAGGCAATTACTAATCTACTTGCTGTCTTTGTGGATTTGCCTATTTTGGACCTTTTATATAAATGGAGCCAGACAGTATTTGTTCTTTTGTGATAGGTGTATTTTCCTTGGCATAATGTTTTCTTTTTTTTCAGTGCTGGGATTTAAACCCAGAGTCTAGTGCATACTAGGCAAGTGCTCTGACATTGAACTATACACCCAGTACATAAAGAAGTTTTTTTTTTTTTTTCCCCTTCCCTTTTCAATTTTTGGCAGTGCTGGGGATTGAACCCAGTGCCTTTCCCATGCTAGGCAAGTGAGCTACATTTCTGGCCTTGGCATAATGTTTTCAAAGTTCATTCATGTTGGAGCAAGCATCATTAGTTAACTCCTTTTATGACTGAATTTTTTTTTATGGTAAGGATATACCACATTTTGTTTATCCACTCACCAATTGATGGACATTTGAGTACTCTGCTTTTTGACTGTTATGAAAAATTTGCTATGAACATTAAAGAACAATTTTTTTTTTTGTAGACAAATGCTTTCAGTTGTCTTAGGTAAGATACTTAGGCATGGAATTGCCGGGTGGTGTGTTTATTGTGTTCTCCTTTTCAAGGAACTGCCAAATTGTTCTCCATAGTAACAGTGTTAGTTGTATTCCACCAGTGATGCCTGAGGGTTCCAGTATCTCCACATCCTTACTGACACTTGTTAATCTCCATCTTTGTGACTGCAGCTTGTCAATTTCTACAAAAAAGACTACTGGGATGTGTTTAATCTATATCTATTTGGGGAGTTAAAATCCTTTTTATGAATCTGTAAGTTGAGAAACTCCTGGCTAACCCCAGCATCTCACCTTAAATACATGCAATTGTTTCACTTTTTTTTTTTTTTTTGAGAGAGAGAGGGGGGGGAGAGGATTTTTTTTTTTTAATATTTCTTTTTTAGTTTTCGGTGGACACAACATCTTTATTTTATTTTTATGTGGTGCTGAGGATCAAACCCAGCACCCCGCCAATGCCAGGCGAGCGCATTACCACTTGAGCCACATCCCCAGCCCTGTCTTACTTTTCTAATACAGAAAGTTGCCTCAGTGAGCATTGCAGTCACTGTCAGGCTGAAATTGGACTTTGTAGGTTCTAGGAGAGCAGCTAGCTGCCCATATAGCCCATAGGTGATTTCTTCTTCTTCTTCTTTCTTAAAAAAATTATTTTAGATATACATGACAATAGAGTGTATTTTTTTTTAGTTGTAGATGGACACAATAGCTTTATTTTGTTTGTTTATTTTTATGTGGTGCTGAGAATCGAACCCAGTGCCTCACACATGCTAGGCAAGCACTCTACCTCTGGGCCACATCCCTAGCCCCCAGTAGAGTGTATTTTGACATATTATACATACATGGAGTATTAGTAACTTATTCTAATTAGGATCCCATTCTTGTGGTTATACACAAAGTGGAGTTTCATGAATACTGATCATGTATTCATATATGATCATAGGAAAGTTACGTTTGATTGATTCTACTGTCCTTGCTATTCTCATCCCACCCTCCCTTCCCTTCATTCCCTTTTATCTAAACCAGTGAACTTCTGTTCTTTCCTCCCCCACACTTATTATGTGTTAGCTTCCACATATCAGAAAGAGCATTTGGCCTTTGATTTTTTGGGATTGGCTTATTTCACTTAACACAGTAGTCTTCAGTTTCATCCATTAACTAGCAAATGCCATTATTTCGTTCTTTATAGCTGAGTAATATTCCATTGTGTAAATATACCACATTTTCATCTGTTGAAGGGCATCTAGGTTGGTTCTTGTGAATTGAGCTTTTGTAAACATTGATGTGGCTGTGATACCAGAGTATGCTGACTTTAAGTCCTTTGGGTATATACCAAGGAGTGGGATAACTGGGTCAAATGGTGGTTCCATTCTAAGTTTTCTAAGGAATCTCCATACTAATTTCCATACTGCACCAATTTGCAATCCCACCAGCAGAGTAAGAGTTAATCTTTTCTCTCACATCCTTGCCAACATTTATTATTTGTATTCTTTTTTTTTAGAGGGGGGGGGGAGAAGAGAGAGAGAGAATTTTTTTTAATATTTATTTTTCAGTTTTCAGTGGACCCAACGTCTTTATTTTTATGTGGTGCTGAAGATCGAACTCAGCGCCCTGTGCAAGCCAGGCGAGCACGTTACCGCTTGAGCCACATCTTCAGCCCTGTTTGTATTCTTGATAGTTGCCATTCTGACTGGAGTAAGATGTAACTTCAAGTCTGGTTTTAATTTGCATTTCTCTAGTTGCTAGAGATGCTGAATACATTTTCATATATTTGTTGACCATTTGTATTTCTTCTCTGAAGTGCCTGTGCAGTTTCTTTGCCCAATTATCAACTGGATTATTTATTTATTTATTTTTGTGTGAAGTTTTTTGAGTTCTTTGTATGTTCTGGAGATCAATTCTCTATTTGAGGTGCAGGTAGCAAAGATTTTCTCCCATTCTATAGGCTCTCATATTCTTAATCACATTCTTGATTGTTTCTTTTGCTGTGAGAAAGCTTTTTAATTTGACACTTTCCCAATTATTGATTCTTGATTTTACTTTTTGCACTTTAGGAGCCTTGTTGAGGAATTTGGTTCCTAAGCCAACATGATGGAGATTTGGGCCTACTTTTTCTTCTAGTAGGTGAAGAGTCTCTTGGCTAATGCCTAGGTTCTTGATCCACTTTGAGTTGAATTTTGTGCAGGGTGAGAGAGAGAGGTTCAATTTCATTGTACTATATATGGATTTCCAGTTTTCCCAACACCATTTGTTGAAGAGGCAATTTTTTTTTTCCAAAGTTTACGGTGCCTTTTTCTAGTATGAGATAATTGTATTTATGTGGGTTTGTCTCTGTGTCTTCTGTTCTGTTCCATTGGTCTTCACGTCTGTTTTTGTGCCAGTATCATAGGGTGACTTCTTGATGTTTGTGTTCTTTTGATGTGAAAGTTTGCTGATGCCATGCCTGTGTAGAAAAAAATAGGCTGTTTTGGTTAAGACACATTCTGCTAAGAAAATTAGCAGATTACATGTATGAATATTTAATTATCAAAGAGTCAGAATATGTTAAAATTGTGATGTTGAAATTCATGCAGTTCTTATTGTTGGAGGTATCAGAAGGCACCATGTGAACATCAGTTATTATTGTGTTTCTGAGTTTTTGTGTACTCAACAAATAATAACAAAATGCCTATTTGTGCCAGGCATGGGAGGACAGAGTCAGCCCCTGTCCTCATGAAGCTAATGGGGAGACCCACCTTAATCAGGATGCCACGTGAAATAACAGCTGGATGTGATGTCCCGAAGGTGAGGTGTGAAGGCAGTGTGGTGCATTACCATGGGATTGACTCACTGAGTGAGAGGTTGGGGGCTTTGTGAGCACAACTCTGGAGGAGCATGGGGATTACTTGAGGGAAGAATTAGGGAAGGAAATTCCAGGTGATTGAGTGAGCTGGTTGGTGAGAAGTGTGGAGATGGTTGAGTCCATTCTGGCTGTGTACAGCTTTTGGGAAAGAGTGTCTGAAGACCTGGCTATGGTCTTTTACTCTGCCCCTTAAGTGCCTTGTGACTGAGCAGGTTATCTGATCTTTCTGAGCTTGCTTACTTACTAGCTATTTTTATTTAGAGATACTCACATGAAAACATGCAGGAATCTAGGGCTTTTGATTGGTTGTTTTCTTATAATTCAGAAACAGTTATTTCTTTGTGAGCTTCTAGGATTGGCTACTTAGAAATGCAGCATTGGCAAACAATATTTTTCTGAACATTTTCCCTAGTCATTGATGTCAGGATTCACTTCATTACATCTTAAATTAATCCAGAAGCTTGTTGGGTAGAAGTGGGGCTGGTGTGGCTGTATCTGACTGAGGCAGCTCAGACTGCTGGTGTGAGGTTCTCAGAAGAGCTGGAAAGTCTTCTTGGAGGAGGTGGAATTTGACCTGGTAACATTGACAGTTGGAGGAGAAATTCCAGGAGGAAACGGAGCAAAGAAAATGCCAGGAAAGGGCTTGGGGCAGCTAGAGTGCAAAGAGCTTGATGGAAGGATAGGCCTGGAAGAGCAGGTAGGCCCAGGTGCAGGCCTGTGAAGGCCGCCTGAGGAACTGCTCGTCATCTGCTCAAGGAGAGGCTCTCAGAACTTTTTTTACTTTTTTTTTTAATCCACTGATGGGATAAAGCTGATTCTCCTTCAAGGTGCTGCTTGGGCCACCAGCTTGCCTCTTAAGCTTCCTCCATTCCACACACACACAACTTGGCCCCACACACAGCATGCTAAGTTTAGTGTCTGATTGTGTCAGGGTCTCCTACTTCTTCGTGGTTGCAGGCCTTGCACACTGCTGTTGCTTAATGTGGAAGGTAGCCTTCCTTCAGAACACAGATACTAAGCTCACACATGCTCTTGATGATGCTTCTTGGCTTTACTTCTTTCCAGACTGGATTGGGCACCCTTCCTTTTTTACCAGAGCACTCTGGGTTTCCTGGTCATAACATATTTTAGTTCCTTTTGGAGTTGCTTGCTTCTGTTTCTTTCTCAGTTAGTCATTCATTTTGAGAGGTCAGACACTGAAGTACCGGGGCGTAGTAAGTCCATATTGGCTGAGTAAGTGAATGAGTGAACAGGAAGGACCAGAGTCCGGAGAAAGTCACTCCTGGCAAGAATTCTGTGTGGTGTCAGACTGAAGAAAGAGCTAGTGTGACTGAGTTGTGTATGTGTTTGTTCCTCTCTCAAACGCACAATTTATAAGTGATTGAATGTGGGCCTTGTGGGATGATGACTCCTAGATTTTAAACTCCAAGAACTGGGAGTTTTTGGTGAGGCCAAACGTGAATTAGGGAACACAGGAGAGATATTTTGGACAGACTATATGAAAAAGTATCTTGTTCTGTTTTAGATGTGAATGGGTAGCTTCAGAAAATGTATGTACAACAGGACATTGGAAATGTGGGTCAAGGACTAGGGAGTCATTTGTATCAACCTGTCTCCTTTTTCTCCTTGATATAAGGTCTGTGAGATTGGCTCCCTGGGCAAGGGCAGAGTGGAAAAGAGCAGTGGGTCCATTTGGAGGGGCAGACAAATGTGCCAGCATGCCCTGGTGGGAGTAAGCTTCATGAAAGTAGTGACCTTGTTTTGCTGGCTCATGATTGGGTCACTGTGTCCATAACAAAGTCTTGTGTTTGAATGAGTGAATCAGTCATTCATTTCAAAAGCATTAGAAGAACTCTTTGGAGTGAGTGAGATGGCCATGGGAGAAGAGAAGGGGCTTAGGGGCAGAAACGTGGTGATTCTTAGATTCAGGTGTGACCAGAGGGTGAGGATAAGTAGAGGCTGAGAAAGAATGGGCAGAGTGGTAAGCAAACAAGAATATACAGCGAGATGCAGAGTGTGGAGATGGGGCATTAGTCGTAATGCGCCAAGAGATAAAGTAGACAGAAGACTAAGGAAAAGGAATTGGTTTTGTCAGTTTGACAGTGAGTTGAGAGAATAAAGGCATAGAGATAGGATAGATGATTTTTTCAGAAATTTTGATGATATATGCAGATCACTGGTGGAAATGATTGATCAAGTTGAAGTTAAGAAACAAAATCACGGGGGCCTGGTGGGCTGTGTGTGTATAAATTACCTATTGGTGCTGTAACAAATGACCATAAACGTAAGTAAGTGTCTTAAAATTGTTCACCTTAAAAATAGTACAGCTTTATTATTTCAGAAGGGTGTGGCTAAGGCTGCAGCCTCAGGGCTCCATGGGCTTCAGCATCAGGGTACCCTTGCCTCCGAAAGCTGCTGTCATGGGAAAGCTCAGCTGGGGAGGGATTCACTGCTTTGTGGGCTATTGGACTGAGGCCTTGGCTTCTCTGGCTGCAGGCCAGAGGTCACCCTCAGTTCCTGTGGGCCTCTCCCACATGGCTGCTTGCTCATCAGAGCCATTGAGGGAGAGTCAGCTAGCAAGATAGAAGTCATAGTCTGTGCTGTCCAGTCACAGAAGTGACAGCCCCATTTGGCTGTAGCTCTTGTGAGCTGGTGTGAAGTAAGTCACCAGACCCAGCCACCCTCAAGGGGCAGAGGACTGCACAGAGGCAATATCCTAACAAGGTGGGGATTGTGATAGATACATCATGAAGTTTGTCCACCACAGTAGGAAGGGACGATGGTACTAGGAGGCATTAGGGCAGTTCTTCAGATGGAGGTCCTATGGGATGCAGATGGAAGGTTGAGAGTTCTCATCTCATGAGGGAAGATTTGGAAGTGAAGTTTCAGGGAAAAGTTAAACTGTGTCATGTGGTTGACCCTTCACTGGCAGCCTTCTGCCCTCTACCTTCATCCCCAAACAAGGGCACAGTTGCCTTTTGTGACTTCCCTCGTTTAGACAAATTAACATAGTATCTTATAACTGCCATTAATAAACCCATCTATTTTGTTAAAGTAGAATTAGTCACCAGAAGGTTCCTGGCCTTTCAAAGTGTCTGCCCTGCTTTTGTTGAAGATGAAATGAGGTGATCCTTATGGAAGTATTTTTTGTAAAGTGACATGCAAATAAAGGATATTAAACTGTATCTCTCCCTATATATGACAGGTAGTTTACGTAAAATTTATCTTACATTTTCCTTGTTAACTTGGGTTCATTGTGTTGTATGTTAAGTTACTGAATTGGGCTTTACTTAATACTGTGATATTTTTGGGGCCTTTTGAGTGGAGTATTTGCTTTTATGACAAACATTTCCAGACTGCTAGCACCTTTCAAGCCCTTGTGTCCTTTTTTTAAAAATATATATTTTAATTGTAGGTGGACACAATACCTTTATTTATCTTTATGAGGTGCTGAAGATCGGGCCTCTCACATGTGAGAGAAACACTCTACCACTGAGCTACAACCCCAGCCCTCCTTGTGTCCTTTTTAATGTTTAAATAGAAAGTCTCTTCTTGCTGTCCCTTGTCATTCTTTTGTGTTTGCCTGTGTGTCAATTGTTAGCTATCTTCCTCTTCTGATTTCTTTCCTCTGATCTCTGGGCTTGGCAGCCTGATAATTAAGCCTGTTAGAATTGTGAGCAGTTTAGTAGTAACCAAACTAGGAACGTGGGTTGGAGCTCTTATTCTCAGTACAGTGGGTGAGCTGATGTGCGTGGACTTTGTGACAACCTCTTCTGGCCTTTGGAATATGTCTTGGCTTCCTTCCTGGTCCTGGCTGTGCAGACTGAGCGAGACTCCCACATAGCTGTGTTCCATTCAGGGGGAGCACGGCTGCCATCTTCTTGGCATACACCCATTGCTCTGCTGTGAGGAACAGTGTCAGTTCTCTCCTTTGATGAGATTCTGATGTTGTGGGCAGAAGTGGTAGGTGATGGTTGGTCTGGTGCGTGGAACAGAAACTACTTGGGAAGCACAGAAATCTTGAGACAAGATCATCAGCTGGGCCTGTACAGCAGGCTCTGTTCCCAAGCCCCTTGCCTTTAGGGTGCCCACTGCCCAGCTTAGCTTACTGCGTGCTGTACTCTTTTCCTCCGTGTGTTCATTGCTTTGGCTTTCTGTCAGAGCTGCCTGTTTCTTTTCTCTGCCCTAAATTTTGGATGCTTTCTTTGTGGAGGAGCATTCCTGTCTTCTGAGGGAGTGAGCTGTGTTCTTGTAGAAACAGTCCCTGATGGTGTGGGGAGCCAGATCTGGAGACCTGTTCCTTCCTGGCTTGCTGTCCTGGCCAACTGCCCCAGCTGTGCCTTGGCATCCCCCTTTCTGGTATAGGCTTAATGTCTGTTTCTACCTTTTAGGATGAAAATTAAATTTTATATTAAAAAATGCTTTATGTGTATATAATTTAGATAGAGGCCTAATTTGTTGGGTTGATTCTGCTGATATTTGATTATTCTCTATTTCTGAGGTATTAAAAATATTGTTGTTATTAGTACTAGTAATGATAAATCTTGCTAAAACAATGTAATTTAAAATCTTGAATAGTTTTTTTTTTCAATAGTTTTTTTTCCTGAATATGTTCTATTGAAATATGTGTATTTGTATAAATGGGGACATTTATTAAGTGCTCTTTTATTATTTTCAGACTGTTGAGTATACTGGCTTCCTGACCAAATTAAATTTATGAGAATTCTAATGAGATTGTGATTCATATCTGGAAAGATTTTTTTTTTAAATTCTGAAATAACTTTAAATACACTTTACATGAACATCTTGTAGTAGTGAATCAATTGATTTGATTTCTCAGACAGTAAATCAGGCTGCTATATTCTAGAACTAGTTCCTGTGAGCTTAAACTAGCAGCTGCTCTGTGTCTGTTCTAGTTACTTGTTTGCTTTTGGACTTGAATCTAGGTGTGGAACTCAGTTTAAAAGCCCAAAATGGCCCCAGTTTCTTAGAGGTTCCCATTTCACTACTTAATTTTGCCCACCCCAGGAGGAGGTAGCACTACCTACTGGGCCTGGACCTTATCCTTTTAATGTATGTGTCTTGTCTTCATTTTGACTTTATCCCACAGGAGTGTTGTGAGGTTATTATGGTATGGCACCACTTTTGGAAAGATAATGAGCACAAAATATTTTTGTATTGTACTATGTATATATATTCCCATTGACCTTTTGTGATTCAGGAGAAGGATAAAGCTGCTTAGGGGTACTTGTTGGATATTCTGTCTCAGATGTTATTAACCCAGTTTTATGGAGTATCCCCAAAGCACGTCTTTTGACAGATCTTGTGCTGTTGTATTTAGCAGGTGTGTGCGCAATCAAGAAGTTTTATATTAGTCATTAGTGTCTTGAACACTATTGCATATCCCCCGTCTCAGTTTCCTTAACTGGGTCTAAAATAGCTTTGGTCCTATTCCCTTATTTCCTGAATAAGCAAAGGGATCTTGTTCTTTTTTAAGAAAAAAAAAAAGTTATAGCATGACTAAACCAAGACTCCTTGGCTTCTATCTTGCTGTCAGTCATTTGCTCCTGTCTCTGTGGCAGGAACACTTAGGCTCAGCACCTCAGAACCGTTGTCCAGGGTACCAGAGCTAGGAGGCAACTCGGGTGGTGTTAGTAGAGGGAGAGCAGTGCCTAAAGAAAAAAGGAGACCTTTGGTAAAGCCCAAGGCTGGGATGGGGTTACTTTTTCATAAATTCAATAATCATTTGAGCTCCTGTTATGTGCCAGATGTTGAATTAAGTACTGGAGACACTGGGATGAACAAGCCAGATATCCCTTCAGGATACCCTTGGTACAGTCTGATTTTGAGTTTGTTAGAAAAAGATTTATCATAGATCAAAAACTAGATGCTGAATGGCCTTGGGAGTTAAGGTGGAGTTGTAGGTTGGCACTCAACATTTCTGGAAGGGGTGACTTTTCTGTAAGTAAAAGACAGTTTACAGATGGCAGTGGGTAGAGACTGCTAGCTGGTCCCCAAACCTACTTCCTCTTCCTAGGCATGCCTTGCATTAGGTGTGGCTTTGTGGCCCAATTCTCTTCAGTGGAGTGAGAGCAGAGAAGTGTGCCACTTCCAGGCCTATTTCCAGAGTCTTTGTGCACAGGTTTGTGCCTTTTTCTCATCTGGCTCAGTGCAGAGGAGTCCATGGACCTAGCAACTCAGATGCCAGAGCCACTGCTTAGAGGAGAGCTGTCTGCTGATTGGGGACATCTGTTTTGGACTTCACACAGGCTAGAAGTAAATATTTATGGTATTTGCACCATCATACAGTTTGTTCTAGAGTTAG
Organism: Urocitellus parryii; assembly: GCF_045843805.1. Classification (NCBI taxonomy): domain Eukaryota; kingdom Metazoa; phylum Chordata; class Mammalia; order Rodentia; family Sciuridae; genus Urocitellus; species Urocitellus parryii. Next base: position 4,091,162 of record NC_135541.1, read on the forward strand.
GCTGCCTGACTAATGTAGACACCACTCCTAGAATGCTGCCTAAGGCTGGTGAGTTTACTAAAGGGGTGAAGGATTTCAGATTCTGCCTTGATTATTTGTATGTAATGCTATGTGCAGTGGCTGTGCACTTCATGAATCAATCTAAGTCAGGATAGAGTGACAAAAAATGTTTAATGCATCACTTGTAATTGGTACAGTGGTTTATTGCACTCAGTATGGCCTCTCTCTGTCTTTGATTTAATAAGATATGTGGATTCTTAGTTAGCTTTAAAGGTACTCTGTGGAGACTTAAACATCCTCAGTCCTTATTTCAAAGAACTGTAAATACAGTTTTCATCATGATACTTATTCTATTCCAAAGACTGTTATCACTTCTTATTATATAGCATTTTGTTTTAGTAATTCATCATCCAAAAACTATGTACATATGTAATGAAAGTGCCTGAGTGTAACATACTGACCTGAAGAGAGACAAAATGAGTAAAACATAGCCCCTGCTTCAAAGAGTTTGTCCTTAGCATATTACTAGTTACTTCATTTCCACACTGCCACCATCTGCCCCTCATTTTAGCCTTTAATGTGCCATGCATTATTTTTTCATCACTCCATTTTCATTGTTGTCTCCTCCACTAGATAGTGTACTTTCTGAAAAGCTGGAAATATAGTTTTTAGTGTTCTGCATTTCCCCTTGGGTACTTCTAGCAGATACTGGGTGCTATACTTAATTGAGTTAACTATTTCTATGGTATTTCTTAATTTATCTTGCTTGGATATTTTGGTTTAGTTTTGTATTATAGTCTGTATTAGCAGACAAAAGTACTTTTTAACCTATTGAAAATTCATAGAATTATGCAGTTAAGGAATGTCAGGACTGGAAGGATCTTTTTTTAGACCATTTATCTAATTCCTGATTTTTTAGGTTGATCATCTGGTTCCTGATACTCAAGGTGTGTCCATGAATCACGGCATCGGCATCACCTGGGGCTTTTTAGAGACAGACTCTCAGGCCCCACACAGACCTGTGAATCAGAACCCGCATTTAAACAGGATCCTCAGATGACCTGCATGCACATAAAGTTGGAGAAGCCCTGCTCAAGTCAACCTCCCATTTGACTCTTGAGAAAACCAGGAAAGTCATAGTTGCCCAGAGCCACACAACTGTTTATTTCACATCTTGGGATCACTTGGGAACTATTAATGCTGGGGTCCACTCCCCAGACATTCTGCCCTAACTGGTCAGGATTGCAGTCTGGGTATCAGAATTTAAAAAAAAAAAAAAAAAAAAAAATCTCCCTAGATGACCGGCTGAGGCTGAGAATTGTTGATTTGTTTAATGATGAGGTTTCTTGATCTTCTAATAGAGCATTTCCTTTACCCCACCATGGATGTACATTTAGGAACAACAAAAAAAGTTCCACTGAGTTCTCATAGTAGCACATCACTCTTCTGTTTCCTTTGTAACATTTATCCCTATTAGAAAGTATCCCACTTACTGTCTGCCTTGCTCCTCTGACATGCATCTATGGTGGGCAGGCCCCTTGCTTGTCTTGTTGACTGCTGGATCCCAGTTCCCAGAACAGTGTCTGGCATGTGGCAGGTGCTCCTTTCATAATTTTAGACCAAATGGAAGGAATTACAATAAGGAGGGAAACACAGGCTGCTCTAGAGGCACTCAGAGGGCTGCCTAGCCTTGCCACTAGAGGCTTTCTGATGGACTAATGCATGGGCCAGTGCAAGACTTGGCCAAGTAGAGCCCAGGACCTCCACAGATGAGGGAGGGTGCAAGCCCACATCTCTCTGACTTGAAAGCTTGTGCCTTTCCAGTCTGCCCTGTTGTCCTGAGAGGCTGGTTTGCCTGGACTTCTCCACAGTGAACTGGGGAACTGGGATGGACCACTTCAGCTCTACAGATACTTGGGGCTGCCTCCTCCCTCTGTGGCTGAGTTACCACAGTATTACAGACAGGCATCTAGTGACAGCGATGCTCAGTTTGTGGTCCTGTGCAAGACCCTCACTCACTGCTCAGCACAGGAAATCTTCAAAAGCAGCCATTCCCTTTCCACTTTTCTTGTGCTTTTGCTAATGTGTTGTGAGAGCCTGGAGGTTTTGAGGTTAGGATGACTTACTAGATTTCACTCTCAACTTATGTGAGTTGCTTTCCTAGTTAAATTAACTGTTAAACTTTATTATACCACTGCTATAAGAAAGCATGCTTGATTTTGTCCATGATATTTTTGTTATAGATACTATTTTCATGCTTACTTTTTTCTGTTTGTTATTTGGAACATTTTACCACTGATTTACTTGTCATCAGACTTTGAATTTGGGTATGAAAATCCTTTTTTTATGAAGCTGTTCATTAGCGTGTCTCACTGAGCATAAATTTTGACTGGGACCATGGTTAAGATATCTTGAAAAATGCTTCATCTTTCGCTGTCTGCTTTTGGTAATAGGATATCAGAAAATATCTTCTTGAATATAAGATTTTTTTAAAACACCATAGAACTTTTGTTTTGGTACTGGGGATTGAACCCAAGGGCACTTAGCTACTGAGCTATATCTCTAGCCCTTTTTAATTTTTATTTTGAGACAGGATTTTGCTAGGTTGCTGAGGCTGGTCTCAAACTTGCAACCCTCCTGCCTCATTCTCTGGAGTGAGTCACTGGGATTACAGGGATTACACACACTTGGCCTAGCACCATAAACTAAAAGTTTCAGTTTAGAATCTGTATGAGTATGAGAATGTTGCCTTTGTGTTGCAGTGGGCTGTTGGAGACTGTAGATGTCGGTGGAAGGCAGGTTCTGCTGATGTCACATCAGCCTCTTTGCATGCTGTCATCCCATTCTCTGAGGGTAGTCCATAGTTCAGAGGGAGGATCCTTGGATCCAGATGCTTTCCCAGGTATCATGGGCTGAACTCAGGGGTGCTTTACCACCGAACCACATCCCCAGCCCTTTAAAAAAATATTTTATTTAGGGACGGGGTCTCACTGAGTTGCTTAGGGCCTTGATAAGTTGCTGAGGCTGGCTTTGAACTCCCGATCCTCCTGCCTCTGTCTCCCAAGCCACTGGGATTACAAGTGTGCACAGTGTGCTCAGCCCCAGGTTGTTACTGCACATATTACTATAGGTAGCCACTGCTGATGAACTCAAAGAGAGACAGTTAAAAGCCTAAGAACAAGAATTTTTCCAGAAACAGAAAAGAATTAAGAAGTTGATGGTTATCCTGGTAGCTCGAAGGCATTTTATGGAGAAGGATTTATTATATGGACCCTGAAAATAATTTGACTTCTGAAGCACTTGACTATGGATGTAAGGGAGAGGAAAATTAAAAATTCATGGAAGTCAAGTTTAGTCAGGTTTTAACATTCTTTTTGGCATAAAAAATTCAGGCTATCCTCACTTTGTTCTTAGAAAAGGTAGATTGTTGAAGAGTATTCTTATTGACATAGTAACAATTGCTTATTTTATTTGTTAGGTCTTTTTGAATTTAAAGTACTTTTTTTTTTAAAAGAGAGAGAGAGAGAATGAATGAATTTTAATATTTATTTTTTAGTTTTCGGCAGACACAACATCTTTGTTTTTGTATGTGGTGCTGAGGATCGAACCCGGGCCGCACGCATGCCAGGCGAGCTCGCTACCGCTTGAGCCACATCCCCAGCCCCAAAGTACTTTGGAATGTATTATTCCATTTACTTCCCCCTCCTGCCCTGTAAGACAAGAGTGGTCTCTTGTCTTTTTTTTTTTTTTTTGATGAGGAAATACAGAGAGAGGTTCAGTTACTTTCCCAAGGACAGCTAGCAAGTGATAGAACTGAGCTCTTCATAGTTGAAATAAGAAATGTTAAGGGTGGTTGCTGAACTTGTAAACAATCTTTGGTTTTCTAAGTATACAGATGGATAGTTTATAATGTAGGATGCATAATCTAAAATTTTACATAATACCACAACCAAACAAAAAAGTTATTAGGACTGAAAATAATTGGCTGGCAAGAACCAAAGAAAAAATTTTTAAGTTACCCTTGTGTAGATTTTAATATGAAAACTCTATAGTTTTATCTGACTGAAGCAGCCTGAGAGCAGAGACTCTGTCTTCCGACTTCCTCCTGATTGTTCCAGCCTCCATACTGCTGGTTGGCACTGAGATTCTTTTGTATGAGTTGGGTGTTGGGCATATTGCTGGGAAATGGTTAATAATGTTGATATTGATTGCCTGCAAAATAAATATAACATTGGTTCTTAGTAAAAATTTACTCTATGTACTGCACATATGTGTCCCATTTAAAAAAGTAACAAAAATAATGAATGTTCACTAGCAGGGTTCTTTTTTTCACACACAAATCTTAAGTAGTAGTTTGTGGTGTTGGGGATACATGCATGCTAGGCAAGCACTTTGCCACTGAGCTGCATCCCTAGCCCTTATTATTTTACTTCGAGACAGGACCTTACCAAGTTGTCCAGGCTGGTTTTGAGCTTAAGATCCTCCTGCTCCAGCCTCCTGAGTTGCTGGGATTACAGGCATGTGTCACTGCACCTGGCTGTATCTTAATTTTTGCAACCATCATATGCCTGCAGTGAAAAGAACTTTTTCCCAAAATTTGTGAATAAATTGTTGATAATTTTGTCATTCTCAAATACTTTGTTATGTATTTCTTAAAAACAAGAACATTACTATAATATATTAATCACAATTGGGAAATTAATATTGGGACATCTCTACCCTCTAATCCTCAAATCCTATTTCAGTTTTGCCTGTTGACCAGCAGTGACCTTTGTTTAAAAAACAAAAATGTGTAATCTGAACCTTGGATACATTCTGTTGTCTCTTCAGTCTTATTTAATACAGAACAGTTCTCAGTCCTTTTTGACTTTCTTGACCTTGACCCTATTGAAGATTGCAGGCCAGTCATTTTGTGGAATGTTCTTCATTTTGGATTTGTATGATGTTTCCTCATGATTAGATTCAGGTTTTGCATCTTTGTCAGGAATATCACAGAAGAGCCAGAATATATCTTCTTCAAAGATTAGTTTTACATTTTATTTTCTGTTTCCTTAGAGCGTTTCCCAAAGTGTATTCTGCGGAACTAGCACCTACTGTGTTCTCAACACCGTGCCACCTATAGAAGGTAGGATTTGAAAAAGCTTTTGACTTAACAGGAAGGGGTGGGCTTGGCAGTGAGAGTGACTCCTCTGTCAGTGCAGTGAATCAGCTTTTGACCAGGACTTAGAAGGCCTTTTAACTGCTGTGTGATCTTAGATGAGTTACTTAATCCTTCTGGGGTCGCAGAAAGAACTCTCTCATAAGGTTACTGAGGATTCACAAAGCAATGGATTCAGTCACACAGGAAAGCCAAAGCACTCTGCAGATGTTGGATATTAATAGAACAGTTGTGTAATACTAGAGTCCTATACCAAGTAGTATAGAGTAGGAATAGTGTGGCAATGTGGGAGAAGCCACAGGTCATGTTTGATCCCAGTTGAGCCACTTGTATCTGTGGACCCTGGACAATGAATCTCAACCTCAGGTTCCTCATCTGTAAAGTGGGAGTAATGAAGCTTTTCTATTTTATCAGAGGATTAACTGAGAAAGTCCAATGTAAAGTATTTTCTGGGTGCTTCATGTATTAGAGTCCCACAAATGCTTACCTCCAGTCAGTAACAGAAAATAGATTTACTTGATCACATGTAACTGAAGTTGGAATTGTATGGAATAAAGCAGGATAGGGTACTCTCAAACCCAAATTGAAGTCATGGATTGAAGGGCGTCTGTGCCTGTACTTTACCTGCCCCATTCACATATTTTTAGATTGAAAATGTAAATGCAGAATAGAAGTTTATCAAACCTGAGTTATGAGTCTACCCAAACCTGGACTAGGGATTTAGTAACATGATTGACAGGATAAAGGTAAATCTGGGCCATCTAAAAATAGGAAGGAGGAGAAAGGTTATTAAAGAGCAAAACTAGTTAATGTTTTTTACTTAAAAAAATTATTTTTTTTACCCTTTTAAAAATCTTTTCTGTAATTATAATTGGGCTTAATACATTGTGGAGACTTGCACTGGAAAAGAATAATGCAAAATCTGATCTATGCTTGGCACATAGTCAGTGCTTAATTAATATTTATTTTGGATGAACAGTGCTTTGAAGGTCTGAGGTTAGTCAGGACAATGCTGGCTGCTGTGAGCACTGTGCTGACTTGGATGTAACAATATGTGCTTATGTTTTCCTGAATCAGTTCCTCTCCTACTCATTAAATCTCAGCACATAATAATTAGAGCTAAACAGAAAATTGTAGAGCTTCCTTTTAATTTTACCACTCCAAGTTGTTGATCAAATATATTCCCAATAAGATTTAGCAATTGGATACACTGTTATATCAACTTATTTTGAACAGTTTGGTCTAGAGGTTGAGAGATTAATCATAATCAACTTGATTGAATAACAGTCTTCATCATTGTAGAACTCATTATTTAATTTTTATTAATTATAAATCAAAACGATGTATAATTTCTAGTTTAGAGTTAATATAGTTACAGTTTACCTTGCAGAAGGCACAGCCTGTCCCAAGGAACATGTCAAATACATTTCTTTATTTAAATAAAGGATTTGGCAACCTGAATCAGAATTATTGGAAACAAAACTGAAAGCAAGTGTTTTACTTTTTTCTTGTTAACTAAGTGAATGAGCATTTTTATACATTTTAGAAAGATTTAGTTAAATTATATTATGCCTCTAAAATTATCATTTGGAAAATATTTGAAGGTTGACTAGAAAGGCTGGTTCATTCTCTAGAATTATAGCTGTCAGCCAGATAAATCATCTGTCAATTTTAAGAGCTTCACTAGTTATGTTTTTATTGTGAAGTAGGTTAGAAAATTATTTTGTAGAGTCATATATCATACGTGCATATTTTGTTAGATAACAATAGTGAAATGTTTCACTGACATTTGGTTGACACTCCCACCTTGCAGGGTTAGGGTTTGACTATTTGGATTGAAGACTGATGCAGTTGAAACCAGCATATACCTTAATTTTATTAAGATACTGTTATTAGGATTTAAAAACTGGCATGTTATTAATCATTTATAGCTAGTCTAAAAACATTACACAGTAGCTTTTAATTAAAAACACATTTTCATGCAGTATTGCCATGTGAACAGTTCCTTGCCAGTGTAAAAGCAGTTTTTCTTTATTACACTTAACCAGAAACACCAAAAATTTAAGACAAGAGTTAACATTTTTGCCTTTTTGAGTTCTTAATACTTTCTTTTCCCCAGTAGTGAAATCACCATATTCATAATGCATAGTGGGAAAATTTACCCAACGTTGTGTTTCTTAAAAACATCCAGTTTACATTAGCATGAGCCTAAGTCCTGGAAATGGTACAGTTTAGAAGCTGATTAAGGGGAACCTGACGGCTGGTCATGGTCTTATTCATTTTTAGGCCCTGGCTGCACATCCCGTGAGTGCTGGATGAGGAAGCCTGGTTGAGATGACACTTACAGAGCTGCTCTGCTTTTTCTTCTTTAAAAGCCTCTGGGCTGAATCACCACAGCCTGGTTTGGTATCATAGTGGAGGACTGAAGCTTTTCCTGTAACAGCCAGTTGTGGTGTCAAGAACACACACACATACACACACACACACACACACTGTATTTTTACCATGGGTAGCTAGGTTCCTCATAGAGGCTTTGGACAGAAAATAGAAAACGTACCAGGTTGTGACCACAAACTCTGAGCCAGAAGCTAAGGTACACTCCTCTGCTCTGAACATCACTGGTTTTCAGAACTCTTTAACAGCCAGCTTTCTCAGAAACAAGACTGTTCATATGCAGTGCAGTGTAAGCCCATCTGTCAAGCACCTAGCACAGTGCTATTTTCAGAAAAGGTACCCTGTAAATATTGACTATTTGAATTGAGTGTAGATTTTAGAATTTTATCTCTATTCCCCAAACCGTATACATCATCATGGTGATTTTTTAGAAATGAGAATAAAACCACTTTAGGGGCTGAGAGAAGGGAGGTGAAGGCTCCTGTGATTTGGTCTTCTGTGCTTTAAAGTTTTATGGCCCATGGTACCTCCCTCTGGAGGACGAAGTGCAGGGAGCATGCATAAGCACATAAAATTACAAAGGTTTTATAGTGTGTAATTAATACAGAACTTTCTATGAACTTTCTCCTAGTTAACAGTTTCCTTTTGATTTCTAAGTAAGACTTTTTGAAAGTTTAATCTTATTTTGCTATTAAATTAAAACTTTAGAATCTTAAAAGCAATCCATTTTTAAATTTTTTGAGTTTCTATCCTGTTATAGAAATATATGATGGCATTATAATTCAATTGGTTATGTAGTTTATGGACCAAAAAAGATTTAGTACGATAAAACTCTCTTAAGTTCATCCCTATAAAATATTCTATATGATGTAGTAAATTTTTTTAGACTATTTCTATGCCCAGTATTTTCCTTTTAAGATCTTTTCCATGAAAAGAAATGTGTTAATCAGATGAGAAATGTTTGGAGAGAGTTTTCTGAGCTTAAATATTTTAAAATTCTTTTATGTTTTTGCACGTTCAAAAATAGGCTGTGCTAAACAAAATTACTGTGAATAACTAGAAAAATATTGTATTTTACTTCTAACATCATTAACTAATGCCTATATACCTATGTAAGGCTGCTGAATTCTTAAGATGTTATTGAATGATAGTAAATTTTAGAGAGATTTGTGCCTAAAGCAGAATTAGAAGATCTCTGATTCTCTAATGATTTGGGAAAACTGAAAATATTAAGTAACTTACCCAAGGTCACACAATTGGAAAATAGCAGAACTGGGCCAGAATCTTGGTCTCTTTAAGTCTGAATTTAGTGTTTCTGTTGTACCTTATTGATATCAGAAAAAGTTGATACAGCTGTCTTACTGGAGCAAATTTAATCCTTAATGTTTCAGTGTGCTGTTCCTTAATACTTAGTTATTCATTACACCCTATGGTTATATTTTGGGGGAATTTATTTAGCCCTAAGAAAAATTGGAGTGGGTAATTTGAAACGTTGACCTAAGTGTGCCACAACTGCTAGGAGTTTTGAACCAGGCAAAGGGACTATGTTATAGGATTCAAATAATAAATGATATGTAAATAAATGACTGAAATAAATGTTATATATATTTTTTAGAAGGCATCTTGTAGACTGATTGATTATAGGTTGTCCGATTTAACATCTAGTCTAAAAGTAATTAATTTTTAAAAATTCATTTCAAAGAGTTACATTTTGATGAAATATATTCTATAGATATGTGCATGTATATCAAGTTAATCAAAGTGAGATTTTTCGATTCAAGATAGAAAGGTTAGCTGCAGATTTAACTTCCTGGTATTTATAAGATTTGTGACTTGGTTTTGAAAGGATGAATCACATTTGTATTCAAAGGGACGAAGTGGTATTAGTTAATAAAATACTCATGTATTATTATAATTTTTCTTACCTAAAAATTTTTAAGCTTTTTCAAGTGGTTAATAAAAGATTTTTGGGTTTTGCCAGGTTAAATCATTTTGTAATTATGATGTGCTTCATGGAAACACGGGGGGAAAAAACCCATTAAAAGTAACATTCTATTTATGGCAGCTGCTGGGATATTCCTTGTTCCCTTGCTTGTGATGGAGCAAAGCTCCATCCTATTTTAGAACCTTGTGGCCAGCTACCTGCTGCCATCCATCTGATCAGGTTGTAGATGAGTGTTGCTAAGAGGAATAGTGGCCCTCTGCTGCTCTTGGTCTTACAGTGACCAAGCTGAGCTGCTGTTTCTGACCTTGCCAGTTTACTTAATGGGAGGCTTTTCTCTTATTTTGTCTGAATTTATTGTTTTCTTCTTTATAGATGATCATGGGAACAGCAATAGTAGTCATGTAAAAATCTTTTTACCGAAAAAGCTGCTTGAATGTCTGCCGAAATGTTCAAGTTTACCAAAAGAGAGGCACCGTTGGAACACTAATGAGGTAGATAAATTTCTATTTTTAAGGGTATAATTACTTTAAGGACAAATTTTTTAGGTTGTTTTGCTTAGCACTACTTTATATTTATAATGTTAAATTTGAAATATGGAACTAGGAAGTTATCAATGAGAAGAATATTTAATCTGGATTTGACAGAAACCAACTTGTGTCTTGAGCTCTCTTTGATCTGCTTGGCTTGTATTGAAACATGTAAAATGTGCACGCTGACTTAACTAAGGTAGCATGATTTTCTGTGTTTGCATTTTCTTGCCTTTTGGTGCCTTGCTTTTGGTGGTTAACCCTGCCCACATTTCAGTCAAACATTAGTACTGGGTTGTCATAAACTAATAAATATGCAGTGTTAATGTTTCACAGAAAATATAGCATTTTGACAATGTGAAGTTTCGCTAAAATTGGGAAGGAGCAAAGGAGCTTTAGTTTTCTCTGATTAAGAAAGTTTGCTTGGAGCATTAAGACTTTACCTCAATGATGGGCATTTCTACTGAGAATGGAGGCTGTGTGCAGTAGCATCCAAATGGAGGGCAGATTGATGAAAGTTTATTTTCTTGGGCAAAGTGTCTGCTTGTGGTAAATTTTAATCTGTGAGTTGTAGTATTAGGAGTGCATTGCTTTGTCATCTTTTTAAACTTTGAAATCTGAATACTTTTGTTTAGGGCTATAGCCATTAGTGTGGTGACAAGAATTGGGTATGTGTCCATTTTCAGTGTAGGATAATATTCATTTAGTGTGGTGATAGGGAATCATTTTGTGAATTATATTCCTGTAGTTCTGATGCAGAGGTTACTGTTTTGCTGAGTGACAATATGAATGTTCTAAATCCATTGGTCTGAATACGTTGTTGTTGCTGGCTCAACATTTACTTCAAGTTAGGTTAAAGTTAGTGTATTGGCCTTGATTGGCACTCAGGTTTGTCAGGGCCCAAGAAGAAAACAGTGCTGTCTGATGAGCCTTGATTTTTGAAAGTTCTTGACTCTATACTTTTGTTTCAAGTTGTGGGAGGTTACAGGGATGAAAGTGCCTTTCCTTATCATAAGTTACAGATTTAAATACTTTCTATTATTTCCTTGTCTCATCTGATTTCAAATCTCTCTTAAAGTATATACATTTTTGATTATTTGTATAAATGGAATTTTTCGCCTGGGTAGGATCCTTTTGTTTTGACAAACATTAGCTAGTTTAGAGGCCAATGGTTTTAACCAGTTACATATTAACTATTTCGAACATTTTAGATATGAAAATGAAGTATGCTGAAAATTAGTCTTAATCGTGTATTGTAACTCTTATCAGCAACATGATATAATTTGGAAGGCATTCATTAACTCTGTACTAGGTTATGGATTATTTAAAAATTCGGTATGTTTCTTAGTATTCCCTGAAACATGTATTGATACAATATTATTATATATTATTCCAGTTTTAAGTATAAAAAAACTTACAATAGGTATAGGTATGTTCTTTTCTTTCTCTCTCCCTCTCTCTCTCTTTTTTTTTTCTTTTTTGGCACTGAGAGTTGAACATAGGGGGCTACAACTGAGCTACATCCCCAGTCTCTTTTTAAAAATGTTTTGAGACAGGCTTGTGTTAAGTTACTGTTGGACTAAGTTAGGTAGGTGCTTTTCAATGTTATATTTCAAATAAAATTGGCAATGTAATTATGGTTTAAATTTATATTTAAAGTTAAAAATTACCCAATGATTAAAATTGGTGACTTTAAGAGTCTTATTAAAGTGGGTATAGCATTGTCAGAAATTTACTTGGTAGATTATTTAGATTGGTAGTTTCAAAACTTTTTTTTGAAACTTTTAGCAATGTCCTTCATCTTTCATTAGTTTTTTTTTTTATTTTTTTTAAAAATATTTATTTATTTATTAGTTATTGGCGGACACAACATCTTTGTTTGTATGTGGTGCATGCCAGGCGAGCGCGCTACTGCTTGAGCCACATCCCCAGCCCCATCTTTCATTAGTTTACCTCTAAATTATTGACATACTTCAGTTTATTAATTGTTAGTATGGTGTAAAACATCCATAAAGAACTTTCGTAGAGGACACAATGAAAAGACAATGAGGAAGTCATTCTTCCAGGACCCAATATATATATTTTTCTATACCACGGGTTGCTATAGTCCAAGTTCCAGAGAGGAAATGCATCCCTCTTGCTGACTGATAGAATGTAAAATTGGGGTTATGGATAAGAAAAGGTGATTCTCTTTGGCAGGTGATTGCTGCTACAGAGGCACAAAGAAAGTGTGTTCCCAAGGTTGATGGCAGCAGAAGGTGGCACAGCTGAGGAGGGCAGTCAGTCACATAGTGTCCTTGGCCCTTGTGATAGCTTGATCCTGCAGTAGTTTGTTAGCACAACACTGGCGAAAACTCTTAGGAGAAAACTGAATTGATAGGTAAAAGACCTTGGTGTGTTTTTCCTATTTAATTCTTGGCTTCAGGAAAAATAGAGGAATATTAAGTGTGACAGTGGAAGACTTATATTAGGGGTTGTTAATTCCGCAGGGTGTTATGTGGCAGTGAACTGGCTTGGATGTTAGAAGGAGCACAACAATTAGTACAATTACTAAAGCATTTCCTTCTTTGGTCTTGTGGAGTATTGATACTTGCCCATTTTCATCAGCTTGCCATCCTTTATGTTCCCATTAAAATCTGAAGAAAACCAAGTTCTATGAACTCGCCTCTCGCTGGGGCTTTGTGGTTCTAGGTGCAGGTATATCCTGTTTAGTCAACACTGCTGCGAAACCCCTTGACTCGCTCATCATGTGAAGGACAGCTGCACCATGCTGCTGGGAGACTGTTTCCTTCTAGAGTTGAAATAGATGCTGTGTTTTGGTTAAAGGCCAAGTGAAGCAGTCAGCCTGTGTTTAGAAGCCGTGTTGTTTAAAAACAGCATTTCTTCAGATCACCCTTCTTTAGGACAGAGGACACTCACTGGGAGAGGTCTGTGGGCCTGAGAGTGGTCAAGTGCGTGATAGAGTTGTGTTTTCCATCTCACTCTGCACAGCATGTTTGCCAAGTAAGACTGGAGGTCGGAGCTGCCTGTGAAAAATAGCAGCTGTCATCTTTCTTGGTCTCCCGTGTCTTCACCGCCTGCCCTCTGCTAAATGTGTATGGTTGAAATCCTGGACATAAAGTGTCTCCTCTTATACTTTTAAGGAATTCCTTTACTCAGATTTGGGTTAAAATATTTGTGGCTATTCAAGATACCAGCTTTTATACTTGTGCCTGCCTGTGCTTATGCACGTGTGTGTTGGGGAGAGGGTGTGAGACGGGGCCCGTGCACATGTTGCCATTTATTGAGTACCCATTCTTTGCTAGTGACTGGGTATTTTCTATAATTATTTCTAAGCCTTGTAATAATATTTTAAAATGGGTAATATTTCCTATTAGATATGAAGAAGTATAGGTAGGATAGGGTTGAATAATTTGGTCAAGACAACACATTTGATAGGGTCTGTTTCTGAACTTAGTTTCTTTCATGTTACTTATTAATGCCCAGGAACTTTCATTCTATTATTTGTTGTCTAGGCTTTTAATTGAAGACTCTTTTAACTCTAAGCTGCTTTAGTGTACTCAGCAAATCCATTCTGCATTGTACTTTTGAATTAGAAGGAGTTACGAAGAATTAATATTGGCCGGGGTGGGGTGGGGTGTCAGTGCGAACATTTGGTGCAGCTGAAAGTCACCAAAAGAAGACTTTGACAAGATGAGGGATCTTTGGTTTAGTTAAGCTATTTTAAACCTTTTCTAACCTATTGAAATACATAAAATCTCCTGTCCTTCTTGAATGTTATTTACAGTTGCAGAATAAATTAGATGCTGTACCTAAAAACAGATCAATTTTAGATTATTCTTTTCTCAACCACAAGTACTCTTCCCAAGGTTCTGAAGACCAGAGAGGAAATGATGATGACTACAACAGTAATTGTTGGAAGCAACATTTATTGAACGTATATTGTATGCTAGGCACTATTCAGTCTTTTACATGAATAATCACATTGAATCTTTGAATTAATGCTATGAGACGGGTTATTTGATTATCTTTGTATTATAGATGAGGAAACTTGAGACATGGAGATGTTACATAGTGTTCCCAGAGTTGGAGCTAGTTGCAAAGGGAGGGTCTGGGAAGTCCAGTCCCTGCAGCCTGACTTCGGGGCTCATAAACCCTCCTGTTCTGTCCCAAAGAACAATTTCAGGTGGGCTTTTCCATGATCTTTCAGCATTTTAATGACTTCTAATCCTTTTATAGAATTGTTTGACATTTTTATTCAATTGTATCTTCAAGTATTATATATAAACAATGTATTTTTGCAAGCTTATTTTTAAAAAGTAAGCAAGCACTTATTTTCTAGAGAAATAGGTTTGATTTTTAATCATGAATATTATTAATATGTGGGCTTTGGATAATGAAGAAAATATATTAAGAGTAGAAATTTTGTACCAGTACTTGGGGTTAGGCCTGATTTGTATTTTTGGCGCAGGGGAGAAAGACTGTATGAAACACAGAGCATGTTCTTTAATGGAACCCACTCTTATTTCATAATCGGTTGGTATTCACATCTGTATTAGGTGAACTATTACAAGATTTCTACATTTTAAGTTACTATTTTTAAGTCCCAGAGCCAGAAATAATTATGCTAATGCAACTTTCTGATTGCACAAATGACTACTTCATAATTACACTTATTAGTACTCCATATATATTGTCCAGACTGAAATTTCTTTTGTTTAGTCATTAATTAACTGTTTGACTTAAAATATAACTGCTGCATTCCCAAGTCTCCAGATTTCAAATGGCTTTCTTCCAAGTGGAATGTGGTACCATCAACCTTTTATAATGAAAAACGGTCGCCCTGAATATGTTCAAATCACTTTTGTGTGCTGTTTTTGGACTATTAATGTTCTTTCATTTATTTGTTTTTCTTCTGGTACAGAGTTTCTCTAGAGTAAGCAAACAATAGAATGCTAGTTTATACTGATTCTTAAAGTGACATTACATGTTTTTAGTTGGTAGTAGCTTCAGAAGTTTTAATATTAAAAATGCCTTTTTTTTGGGGGGGGGGTACTGAGGATTGAACCAGAAGGATTATACCTCTGAGATACAGGCCTAGCACTCTTTAAAAAAAAATTTTTTTTTAATATTTATTTTTTAGTTTTTTAGGTGGACACAATATCTACATTATTTTTATGTGGTCCTGAGGATCGAACCAAGTGCCTCACGCGTGCTAGGCAAGCGCTCTATCACTTGAGCCACAACCCCGGCCCCCCTAGCACTCTTTTTTTTTTTCTTAGATACATGACAATAGTGGAGTGCATTACATTCATAATTATCCATTCATAGCACAATTTTTCATAACTCTGTATGTAAAGTATGTTCATGTAAAATTATGCCATTATATATGAGCTCTTTTTTTGCATTACAATTCTTAATACACCTTTATACCACAATTTATCATATCTCTGTTTGTATATAAGGTATGTTGACACCAAATTCACATCTTCATACATGAATTTAGTATAATGATGACCGTCTCCTTCCCCTATCCTTGCTATTCCTCTTCTCCATCCCTTTCCCTCCCACCCCTGTTTCCTATCCAGAGATGATTTTTCACCCATGCCCTCCCTCCCTACTCCACTTTGAGTCACCCCCCTTATATCAGAGAAAACATTTGGTATTTGTTTTTCTGGGATTGGCTAACTTCACTTAGCATAATCTTCTCTAATGGCATCCATTTCCCTGCAAATGCCATGATCTTATTCTTTTTTAGTGCTGAGTAATATTCCATTGTGAATAAATGCTACATTTTTTAATCCATTCATCCACTGAAGGACATCTAGGTTGGCTCCACAGTTTAGCTATTGTGAATTGTGCTTCTATAAACATTGATGTGCTATGTCCCTGTAGCATGCTGTTTTTAGGTCCTTTGGGTATAATCCAAGAGGAGGAATAGCTGGTCAAATGGTGGTTCCATTCCCAGCTTTCCAAGGAATCTCCATACTGCTTTCCAAATTGGCTGCACTAATTTGCAGTCCCACCAGCAGTGTATGAGTGTACCTTTTTCCCTCATCTTTGCCAACACTTGTTGTTTGTCTTCATAATGGCTGCCATTTCTACTGGGGTGAGATGATATCTTAGAGTAGTTTTGATTTGCATTTCATTTCTCTGATTGCTAGAGATGATGAGCATTATTTTGTATATTTGTTGAGTGTATATCCTCTTCTGAGAAATGTATGTTCAGGTCCTTGGCCCATTTATTGATTGGATATTTGTTTTTTGGGTGCTTATCTTGCTGTGCTCTTTATATACCCTAGAGATTAGAGCTCTATCTGATGTGTGAGGGGTAAAAATTTGTTCCCAGGATGTAGGCTCTCTATTCACCTCACAGATTATTTCTTTTACCAAGAAGAGACTTTTTAGTTTGAATCTATCCCATTTGTTGATTTTTGGTTTTAATTCTTGTGCTATAGGAGTCTTATTAAGGAAGTTGGGGCCTAATCCCACATGATGAAGATTAGGGCCTACTTTTTCTTCTATTAGATGCAGAGTCTCTGGTCTAATTCCTAGGTCCTTGATTCATTTGGAGTCAACTTTTGCCTAGCACTCTTTTTTTAAAAATATTTTTTCAGTTGTTGATGGATCTTTATTTTTATTTATTTATTTATATGTGGTGTGAGGATTGAAACCAGTGCCTCACACATGTCAGGCAAGTGCTCTACCACTGAGCCACAACCCCAGCCCCCTAACATTCTTTTTAAAAATTTGAAATAGACTCCCCCTGAGTTACCCAGACTGACCTTGAACTTGGGATTCTTCTATCTCAGCCTCCCAATTAGCTGAGATTACATGCATGCACCATAGCCCACAGTGTGTAGGGAAAAATTCTTGAGTGCGCTTGTATTTTTAATTTTTCTTTGTATAATTTTATAAAGTTGCCAATCAAGGGTTGTAATTTTTCAGTGATTGGTTTTGCTAGATAACATTTTTGTTTTCTCTCTCTTTGAAATATGAAACCACATTATTTTCATTAAAATTTTTTTTATAGTTGTAGATGGACAGCATGCCTTCATTTTACGTGCTTAAATTTTTGTATGTGGTGCTAAGGATCGAACCCAATGCCTCACACGTGCTACACAAGTGCTCTGCCGCTGAGCCCAAGCCCCAGCCCCTGAAACTACAATTTTTGAGGGATCATTAAGGACTCCTCAAACTTCCTAAATGTGCTCTACATTGAGAAGCACAGGTGAATCTAATTATAAAGGCTATTGAGATATTTTGGCTCTGATGACCTGGAAAGTTTGTTAACCCTGAAGTAGGGCTTTGTTTTGACAGAGCTAAGCTACTGGCTTGATGGTCCCAGATTATTTTCTGAACCCAGGCAGGTCTTTTCTGATTAAATTGCAAATATGAAATAGCATGTGAACAGCAAACACAGAGCTGAACTTGAAGAGTGACATCATTTTGTTTTTGAACACAGTGCACGCAATCAAGTTTCAAATTAAATGTGATAATCTTGTGGCAGTTGGATTAAGTGTAATTCCTCTGTTCAACTTAGTATGAAGTGAGATAATTGGATTCCCAAACCCAAGTAGCAAAGGTCTGTTTATCAGACAGCTTATGTCAGCTTGGCACTTTTGCCTGGGGAGAAGTGGAAGTAGGCAGGATGTTTTGGAATCTGTGCTGGGCTGCATGTCCTTCCACCGTGGGGAGAGTGGACAGATGAAGACTGTCCCGTATAGCACATTTGAATGAGAAATGGTAAGAGAAGCAGCTCTCACCTGTAGAGAATAGTGCTCATAATATTTGAGTAAGATGTTAAAGAAAATGTTCCATAAAGGGAAAAAATTCCTGTGGACCCATTTCAGTTTGTACCAAAACAATTTTATTGTAATTTTACTTCAGTATGTAGCACCTAGAAGAATATCTGGCCCATGGTTATTGTTCAGAAATGCTTGTTGAATAAATGAAATAAAATCATAAAAATAGCAGTATAGATTTCTTAATTTCTGGAATTCTTATGCAGATAAAAAACTTAGATGTATATGTTACATAAATAGAAACTATAAACTAGTAAAATTTCTATTAAAGGTCTTAGTGAATTTGATGGATGATGTTTTCTCAAAACTAAGTTGTTTCTTGCAACATGAATCTCATCCTGAGTGTTCTCCAGCAGGTTCTTTGGAATTTGGTGATACTGTACCATGCCCTTCTCCATGGAGAAACTGTTTTGTTTTTTTCCCTCCACAGCAGTCATTTCTATAAGTCTATATTAGGCCTTGGTACAAATATGTCATTTAATCTTAGATTCATTTCTGGTTTTTCTCATTAGCCCAAGAATGACTTAAATGACACCACTGGATACTAAGGTGAATTAATTACAAATTTTAAACTTGAGCAATGAATTTTTATGTTACAACATATTTGTTATAGGTGTTCCTTATTCAGATTACAAATTTTGAAATTAAAAGTTTCTTAGGAAGCCTTGAACCTCTGATAGTATTCCACAGAACCTGAGTGGAGAACCTCTGCTCTCTTGAATGAAAAGAATGCAGAACTGGCTCAGAAGCTGGTTCTAGTCTTGGCTCTGTCATTGGTCAGCCTCCTCAAGTCTTAAGCAATGGTGCACAGAGACCTTTAATAAAGATTGTTGTTGCTCTCAAAGGTGTTTGGAAGTGCAACACCTTCTAGAGAGGCTTGGCTCCAGCTTAGGAAGTCATTTTTAATGTTAACTGTCTTTTTATAAAGTGTACAATTCAGTGATTTTTCATATATCCACAAAGTTATGCGAGCACCACCAGTTCTAATTCCAGAATGTTTCCTTCCCCGTGACAGCCTCTGCACTCGGTGGGGTTGACACATGCAGCATCTCTTCTGAGCTCTTGAGAGTCTTCTGTGGTATTGTCCCGAGTTTCCTTACTTGTCTAGCACTGGAGTTGAACTTTGGACAGATTGTCCTTTTGTCATTTCATAACTTACTGTGCTGTTTGCTGAGCTTGCTTTTAAAAAATATTGAGGTATAAATGAAGATCCACTTTGAGTCCATACTTTAAAAATTTTTTTTCTTTTAATATTTTTTTAGTTGTCAATAGATCTTTATTTTATTGATTTATATGCAGGGCTGAGAATCGAACCCAGGGCCTCACACTTGCTAGGCAAACGCTCTTCTACTGAGCCATAACCCCAGCCACACTTTTTGAAGGTGGGTGGGAAGCACTTGAGGGGAGTCAGTTGCAGTTGAAAGCTCTGTGTTCTCTGCAGACACCATACTGATGTTATGTGGAGGAAAGTAGACCACCCTTTTTAGTAATGATGGGGCCTGGTATAAACGAGAGTCTGAGTCCTCTGGGAGGATGGGCTGCCATGGAAAGGGAAGAATCGTGGAGAAAATGGCATTCTTTGGCTTAAAGGACTTCAGACTAAAGCTGGTCACAATCACCTTTCATTTGCTGATCTCCTTTTGTCTGTTTCAGACCCTCCCCACTCCCCCCAAGGCCCAAGAATGTACATTTTGAATACATACCCAGAGAAACCCACCTGGCTGAGAGCACTCAGCCTAGATGCCTGTTTTAATTAACATCACGTGACCTTGGCCTTAGCTTTGCTGTCCCCATACCACTCCAGTGTATTTTGGGAGACTTCAGCTACAGGGATATAATTGAGTCTCTTTCTCATGTCTTTAGCTAGTGAGTTCCTAAGGGTCATGGAATGCATAGTTGTTTTTTGGGTACTTTATCTAAGGTATCTGTTAATGCTTTGAGCCTTTCAAAACAGTGGTGTCCATGGTGGGGGTATGTGGAAGCATAGTCTGATTTTTTTTTTTTAATTTTTTTTTTTTTTTTTTTTAGTTGTAGGTGGACACAATATTTTATTTATTTATTTGTTTATTTTTATGTGGTTCTGAGGATTGAACCCTGTGCCTCATGTGCACTAGGCAAGCTGTCTACTACTGAGCCTCAACCCAGGCCCCACTGAGCTACAACTCCAGCCCGCATTGTCTGATTTTTTTGGACATTTTTTTTTGAGGCTGCAGCATGAAGGGAAGGTCCCTCTTCCCCATTTTTTTTCATCTCCATTTAAGCCCAAGTAGCTGAAAGCATCTGAATCCTGAAGCTGAATGTCATAATCTATCATTTTACCTAATCTGCCTACCTGCCAGATGTTTCTGTTCTCTTTGTAATTATAAAGTCCTGTTGAAGATTTTCAAAGAAGTTCCTAAATACTTTTACACTGTAGATGGGATTGCAGATTAGTATAACCGCTATGGAAATCAGTATGGAGGCTCCTCAAAAGACAGAAATGGAATCACCCTGTGACCCAGCTTACCACCCCTCAGTATTTATCCTAAAGAATTAAAGTCATCATACTGTAGTAATATATTTCATACCCATGTTTAGAGCAGCACAATTCACAATAGCCAAACTGTGGAACCAGTCTAGGTGTCTGTCAATGAATGAATGGATAAAGAATATGTGGTATATATACACAATGGAGTTTAATTCAGCCATGAGGAAAAATGAAGTTGTCATTTGCAGGAAAATGGGTGGAACTTAAAAACATTATGTTAAATGAAATAAGCCAGCCTCAGAAGGTCAAGAGCCATATGTTCTCTCTTATATGCAGAAGCTGGAGAGGAAAAAGGAAAAGAAATGTGTTGGAAGGGTACATCATGAAAATCAAAGGGAGATCAGTAGAGGAGAAGGGACCAGGGGAGTGGCGGAGAGTGAGGCGGGAAGTGCTGGGGAGTGATATTGGCCAAATTATAGTTACATTGTGTGCAGGTACAAATATGTACCAACAAATTCCACTGTTATATACAACTTTATATAAGGCACCAATAAAAAAAATCTGGGATAATGTTCCTAAAAAATATCCCAAGTTTTCCAGTATTGATGCTTTCGAAAAGCTGGAAAAACAAATGAAAAACAGAAACAAAAAGAAATTCATTCTAAATGATGAGAAGCTGCAGCTGAGCCAGGGTGAATGTGGTGAAGGAAGTGTGCATGGGCGATGCTGCTTCCTCTGCATGGCAGGGGTCCGCGGGCAGCTTTGTGCTTCTGTGAGTTCTCTCTTTTTTTTTTTTTAAATTTTTTTTTCTGTGAGTTCCAACATGTTTCTGGGGTGGTGTTCACTGGTGGTGAAGGGTGTAGAGATGAAATAAAGGTAAACTTTAAAGGACCTAGAATTTATACTTGAGAAAGGTGGAAATGCAGAGGGTCTTCAGCTCTGGGGAAGTGGGCAGCAGGGTGTATGCACCCGTGTGCCTGGGCCTGCTCCTCTAGGTGGGGTGTTGTGGTAGACCTGGGGTAGAATTCTGTGCAGACTTCATAGCTCTGTG
This sequence comes from Urocitellus parryii, assembly GCF_045843805.1. NCBI lineage: Eukaryota > Metazoa > Chordata > Mammalia > Rodentia > Sciuridae > Urocitellus > Urocitellus parryii. The sequence goes on from NC_135541.1 coordinate 4,112,509, forward strand.
GTCATTTTATTGTGATTTCAAAGTAGTTTATGGGAAGGGAGAAAAAATTCCTATGTGCAGAAACAAGAAGGCAGAAAAATCGCTTGCCTGGGCACAAGTAGCCTGCTGTGACACCACGTCAGGAGAGAAGCAGGTGCACACCCTCTTCGTGCTCTGACTCTGAGAGAAGCTGATCCAGAGAGAGGCTTGTTTGGTTGGCAAATGGGGTTCTTTTTCACCAAGGCTACAAAGGGGCACTTTTTCAGAACAAGAAGAGGGAGAAGCATTTAAGTATATTCATGTTTTTAAAAGTTGAAGAGTTGAAAGGGCAAGCAAATGCCGTCAGCTTCCTGTTTTTGAGAATGGGTGCTTAACTTGGAACTAAGCAGGATCTGTATGACAAGTTGGAGTAGAATCATTTCCCATTTTTCCTGACACATTTTTAAGTAGTGTGGTAAGAAATCCCCGTTCTTGGTGTCAGAGGACATTTGTTAATATGCAAGTTAAAATTTTTATTTTTGTACAGTTGAACAAGATTTAGACTTCTTAACTGATTATTTAAGAATATTTTTTATTAAAATCTTCAGTTACTAATCAAAATTTTGATATTAAAACATTTTCCAGAAATTTTTAACAACACATTCCTCAAGCAATTCAGAGAACCTGCTGTGTGGTGATTATGTATTTTTTATTTCATAAATGACAATAGTGATAGATAAGTGCTTTGGAGTTAGCATCCATCATGATTTAATATACTGCATAAATTTATACTCTTTCACTATGCCTTGGTTGGCTTTCCCTGCTGGATTGTAAGTTCTGGGTGAGCAGAGATCTTGGTCTGCTGTATTCACTGATGTATCCTGTGAGCTTAGAGTAGTTCCCGGCACCCAGAGTGCCCTGGGACCTTTCATTGAATGGACGAATGAGGAGGAGTCCATCAGTCCACAGTGTCAAGTTGCTATTCACATGGGCTGCTCTTACTTTTTCCCTGAATTAGATGGCCTGGCATAGTAATAGTCATCAGTGGCACCCGGCAAATTCATGGCAGCTACCCCTGAACAGCTTGTGATGTGGAGGAGGTAGCCAACAAGTGTTCCTGTGTACGAGCAGATTCCTAGAACTAGGAGGGGATGGAGTGGGGCAGGCATGCTCAGTTCTCATCTCAGACTCCTTGATCAGTTGAGGTGCTCTGCTAGGCGTGAAGGAGGGCGCGGAAGGAAGCCAGGGCCATCTTCTCTGGAGTTCTTGCCTGGTGGCAACACAAAGACTGGGAAAGGAGGATGCTCGTTTCCTGCCTGTTGATTCCCAAAGTACCTATAGAAAATGGCCAGGCCTCCCAGAAGCCTACCATCAGAAATACAGGGTTGTCTCTTCAGATTTTTCTGTGCCAGTGTGGAGATACATATGTAGTTTATTAACCCAGAATAAGTTTACCTCACATGTAGTTTTATAACCTGACTTCTCTTTTAATAGGTTATTAGGCCTCTTTTGACAGTGATCCATAGTATCATGTTTATTGATGCATATTAATATTCTTTTTTATTTCATATCATCATTTTTATATTCAGCAGTATTTTGGGGGGGGCCTGTTGTATACCAGGCTTTGGTTATAGATGCTGTGAGACAGACAGTTCTGTTCTCTTGGGGCTTATAGTTTGGAGAGAACGAAAAACAGTAACACAAGTAAGTGAGTAAATTAGAGCTTTAGAGAGCGCTAGATACTGAGATGTGAGCACTGTGAATTCGTTAGGGAAAGGCCTGAAATCTGAATGGTGAAAGGAGGCCAGTTGCCTGAGAAGAGGATATAGGGAAGAAAACATTCTAGGCAGAGGGCACAGCCTGTGCAAAGCCTGTGATGCAGGAATGTGCTTGGTGTGAGGACCCTAGAAGAAACACGGTTGGAACAGAGTGGGGCAAGCAGGGTGGGGTGGACCTGGGGAGCAGGCTCTGGGATTTAGTCTTAAGGGCAATTGGGAAGTCACTGGATCATGAGCTAGCAGGATGCGAGTGGTGTAATGTGGAATTGTTTTCTCTGACTGCTCCTTGGCTGTCAGGGGAGGTAGAGAGGGATCAAGTAGGAGACTGTTGCACTCATTGTGATCATGGTAAGAGATGGTGGTGGCAGTGAAGAGGGAGCAGAGTGGATGTATTTTGTGGAGCTGTCAAGACCCCTGGGCTTGAATGTAAGGGAAAGGATTTTTTGAGAAATCCTTGGGACCTCAGCTCCTACACTGGGGCTGGTGTTCATTATTGAAGAGAGGATGGGGTGGAATGTCAGGAGAGTTCTTCTGAATGTATTATGAGGTGTCTGTTTGACACCAGAGAGGTGATGTCAAATAGGCACCTGTCTAGAAGCCTGGGAGAAGGTCCTGCTTAGAGATAAAGATTGAAGGGTCATCTGTGTGTAGAGGGCTTTTAAAGCCACAGACTAGCTGAGGTCATTCTGGATGCAGAAGGTAGGTAGAGAATGGGTTGCTAAGCCCACCTAGAGCAGGAGGAGCAGTGGTGAATCATGCAGGTGTGAGATGGAAGCTGTGAGAAAGGCCTGGCATTCAGGTATGTCCCAGCCATGCATCACATGCAGGAGATGAACCGCCCTCTTAAATTTGCATCTTTTGACATGGTATCAGAAGTTTTCTGAGTGGTCAGTTGTAACAAGGGAGAAATCAACTTTTTTTTTCCTTTCTCAGGTTTTTTTCTCCTTCTTTTCCTTTAGCAGACTTCACATTCCAACCCAAAATGCTAGTGAAGTTCTGGGGTTAGAAACAGATGAATGAGACAGGAGCATGCAGTCTCCACCACATGTCTCTCAGTTCAATATTAGTGTTTTTTGGAAAGGAAAATCTGGCAGTTAAAAAAGCTTTTAATAGTAGTTGAACCATTTTTTTTTTTCAAACAGTGTTATGGGGAACCAAAAATGTATAAAATAGAAGTGGAGATGCTCTGGTTGAAGCCAGTTAGTAGGGCCAAGCTGCCTGCCTGGGTTTCTCACTTTCTCTTGATGGCAGATTCCCTGGTGAGTGCTTAGAACCTTGAGTAGTAGGAAGCAAGGCTTGCAAAATTGTAGCTGAGGAGACCATACCCAGGCAGGCAGAAGACCCAAGTTAGTGCAGAGCCATTCCTTCCCTGGAGCAGCGTTCTCTAGAGGGGTAGGTGCTGGCCACGTAAATGTTTTATTCAACAACTGGTGTTGAGTAGTGAGTGTACTATACAGAATGTTAAAAACTCCCTGTGGAGCTTGAAGAGGCCAACCCCTCTTGCTCCTGGTCTGGTGCTCGCTCTCTTTGTGTTGTTGGTTCTCAACCATGGCTACAAGTTAGAATCAATCACTCAGACCAACCTAGTCAAGTCATTTGGAGTCCTTGGGGTGGAGCCTAGATGTGTTTCTTTCTTTCTTTCTTTTGGTAGTACTGGGGATTGAATTCAGGGCCTTGGGCATGCAAGGCAAATGCTCTCCCACTGAACCTCAGCCCCAGTCCCAGCCCCAGGGGTGAGACTTCTGAAAACTCCCCAGGAGATTCTGAAGTACAGCCAGGTTGAGAACCATCACTTTAATCTTCTGTTGACTACTTTTAGAATTCTTCATTGTAATCAAACAAATTGTGATTAAAAATAAGCAAAAGGAAATCTGGAGGGGAGTATCAGTAATACACAAGTGGCCGTAACATCTAAATCAGTGGACACTTCTGAGTTTGGGTTAAAATTTAAGCTGTGTGTGACATTCAAAGCTTGGTATTCATAAAGGCAAAGGTTACCCATTTTTGTTTTTCTCTAGCCACCTTTATTCGTTTTTCCTTTCTGAATATTTTAGGTTAATACAATGAAGTGTCTAACTCACAGAGATTTTCCCCTCTTTTCTTCCCATACTTATTAGCCACTGTTTTCAGTTCATACCTTACAGTTCTTAGATGTCTGTCCACTTCCTGTCAGTCTTAAAATATGGTGGCAGTGAGCTTTACTGGTAAGTGGACATCCAGTATGGAAAGACATTAAGTTTTATAAGATAAGCAGTTTCTGAGAATCTCAGTTGTTAGAAAACTTATGTTGTTGACTTTGTCAGGGAATGATCCAGAAAAATGACTGAGAGGTTAACCCAAACCTGATGTAGGGCATTCTCAGAGAAGGAATTGATTATTAATGCCCTCATAATTTTTTCCTTGAGGGTATTTTATTTGTATGCGAGTAATTTTAACCATCCTCATTGTACATCTCTAAACTTGTACTTCTCTCCGACATTGACTTAACCCCACAATAACAGGAAATTCAGCATGATTTTTCAAATATTTCGCAAGTATGTCATGATGGTTAATCTCACTTTGCTTTCTAATTTTCCAAAATAGTTGTTTTCCACCTAGTCCACTCAGTAATTTATAATTTTCTTATTGTTGGATTGTTTCATATTAGTTTTTTTGGTGCCACTAAATTATCTAATTTTGATTTTCTGTAAACGATAGCAGTCTTAATGGTTGAGAGATCTGTATCATTTCATGTTTTCTTGAGGTTGTATCAGTAATTCAATTGACTCGTTAGTTGACTTTTTAAATTTTTGAAATGTAGGTTAGATATGTTACACATATTTGAATAAATTGGGTGTCATGTATGTTTATATGTATCCTGTATATATGTGGGTATCTGTGAGTGCTGAGAATGTATGGATCTTCTTAGGTACAGGTGGTAAGCACACTGGTGGAAGGCAACTCTTACACTAGTACACACAACGTGGTGTACAAGGTTTGAGTGTGTATGTTGGATCTGACGGCCTTTCCCCCTCTTGAATGCCCCTAAGTTATGCTGTGCTTCCAAAATATTATTTGCACTTTTTAAGGATGTTTTGGAGGATTCAGTGACTTAACAGGTGTAACACAAATAGACTCCTTATGAAACATGAGGTCGCTTGCCCAGGGCTGATATGTATAGTAAATAATAAGACACGAAGAGTACTAACTATAATGGAAAAGGTTGATACACTGGATTACATTAAAAGCTCTTCTGTTTGCCAGAGACACCAGTAAGTGAACGAAAAGTCAACTCATACAATGAGACTGGCCAACATAGGCCTATTCAGAATATTTTAAGAATTTCTATGTCAATATTAAGATAGACAACCCAATTGAAAAGTGAACAAGAGACTTGAGCAGGCACTTCACAGATGGTCAGTAAACACAGGGGAAGATGCTCAGCTTTTTTTTGTCAACAAGGAAATGTAAAGTAAAACCACAGAAAGATGGCCATTGTATATCAGATGGCTAAAGTAAAAAAGACCACAGTGGATGTTGGTAAGGAGCAGAGCAGTGGTCATCCACATTAGTTTAACCACACTGGGAAACTAGAATTATCCATAAAAGTAGAAGATAGCATGCCACACATCTTAGCAATTCTACTTGTTACATATGTTACCCACAGAAATGTGTGTGTATATGTACATGCACAAAAATGCTCTCTGGAGCATTATTCAAAATTCTCTAAAACAGGAGCAGCCCGAGTGCTTATCAACAACAGAATGGAAGATGAATTGTGATATGTTCATAAAATGTAAAACTATAAAACCATGAAAGTGAATGAACTAATGCTGTATTCAAGAAATGACTAACATCCACAGACATAATGTTGAAAGAAACCAGATGCTTAAAATTAAATATTGTTATATTCTGTGTACAAGTTTAAAGCAAGTTTGAAAACAGACAGAATGAATTTATGGTGTTGGAATCATAAGTAGCTACCTTTGGAGAGTGGGGAGGATGTGGTAGTTGGGCTTCCTCAGTATTGGTAATGTTCTTTTTTTTGGTCATGGGCATACACACAGATACATGTCTGTAATAAAAAAAAAAAGGAATAGTTTTACAAAATGTGTGGTATACAATTCTGTTTTTCTAGAATTGATAAAGTTGATGCTAAGCTGTTGTTCAGGGACATATAAGTAGTGTCCGTCAGTCATTACTCTTTGAGGGAAGCAGACTTCACTGGTAGTGTTGTAGCATAAAGGACCTATTTATTACAGGAACAAGGTGTTATGCAACTGTGGGAGAAGCTGGAAATAACAGTCCAGAAGAAGAGAAGTGTAGAGTCAGAGAAAAGTCACTAAACTACCCACTTCCGAAGCACAAGCACGCATGGCCAAGTTAGAGCTCGCAAGAGGGTTGCTGAGGCCAGACAGGAACACTGCTGGAGTGGGACCACACGGGGAGTCAGGTGAAGAAGCCTGTGAAGAGCAGCGGCTGATTTCATGGTGTGTTGCCCAGCTCTGGTGGGAGCTGGGGGTTGGGGGGCAGGCCCAGTGACTAAGGGAAGAACCATGGAAGGGCATGCACCAGGCTGAGGCTGGTAGCGCTGCAGCTCCAACTCTTTGGGAAGCAGTGGCTGGTTCACTTCCATCTCCTCTATCTGTTGCCACTTCCAGCTCTGCTGGCCCTGGAAAGTAGCTGAATTCCACTGTTTCCTTTTCAATCTTTTGCAGTTCCAGGGAAGGGCAGCCGGGAAATCCAGCCCAACCAAATCATGTGGGTTAGAAGGTGCCCTAGTGATAGTTGCACAGTTCTGTGACTGTATGAAAAATACTGCTGAAGTGTGTGGACTTTATATGAATTATATCTCAGTAAAACTGTTACTTGAAAACTACCACAGGTTGAACTTTAAAGAAAAGCAAGGAAACAATTGGGACAAAAGTCAGGATGGTAATGGCCTGGGAGGGAGGGTGTGGAGAGGAGGGACTGTGAGCTGTCTTCTAAGGTTAGGAAATTCCCTTGAAGAGGGTTGGGGTTCCATAATTGTTGCTTCATTATCATGTAGTCCTCTGTAAGTGGAGTATTGCAGAAAACACAAGAAGACATGAATTTGCAGTTCAGTGATGGAAGGCAGTGAAATCAGTGCAGTTTATAAAGTTAGCGGGGCTCGGTAAGATGTGGCCCTCATTTTCTAACTTTGTAAAGGTTAGAAGATGTTAATGTGGCTGTAAGTGTTCTTCTTGAGGTACGGTTTTAGGGCAGCCATTGCTTCTCATCAACTTGGGTCCATGTTACCCTATACAGCTATTCTTTGGAAAACTGGGGGCAGGAGCTGTGATCCACTTGTTAATCAGGTCTCCAGGTCTCCTGACAGTCCTAGTAAATTTTGAAAATAGGTCAGTGGGATACTTCTGTCACTTTCCACTGTATGTATTTGATTTTGAAATTCAAACTAAGATTTCTTTGTACTTAAAGTGGGTTTTACAGATTATTCAGACTTTCATATCAGATCTGTTTTAGTTATCTGAGAAATCAGAACAGTCTCATCAACTGAAACTTATTGGAAAATGTCCTTATCTATTCTGCATTTACTGGAGCCACTTTTCATTTGAATGTTTGTTATGGCTCTTTTTATTCTCTTTGTAATGAGGAAGCAATTGCCCAAATAAAGATATGCAGCTTTCCTGCCTGGGGCTGTAGTTGTACCATAGTTTCAATGGATGTGAAGGCTTTTAGGAAGTTCAAAACCAGGACTGTCTTTGTATCATTTGTATGCAGAAATTGGATTTTTTTTTTTTTTTTTGCTGTAGTTAGGGAGACTTTTAGTTGCTTCTCTTGGTGTAGAACATACATACAATGTTTTTTGAATGCAATGAGTTTTTTGGGATAGATTATTTCTATGTGGATTAAATTTATGTCAGTCAAGCCTCCTTAATATTAGTTATGACACCACTGAACTATTATAAATCTTTAGAGAATCAGTTGTTAGATAATGAGATTTTTAGGGTATGATTTGAGTCAAGTGTCACTTTTCCTACTTTTTCCATTAAGAAATAATAACTTTTGGTGAATTTTCTAGACCAGTTTGTTGCTAAGCATTGGATCTGCTATTCTTTTTCATTCAGTGGTTGTTTTGAGTGCCCACTTATTCATGATACTTGCTAAAGCAGTAAGGCAGACCATATTCAGGGGCTCTGTCCATGGGAGTACAGCAGTGGGGTTTTGCAGCAGAGGCAAACAACTGGGCATAACTTCAGAGACAGGACAAATGGGGATTTGTATCCAAGGAGCTGGACGGGAGTCAGTGGATAGAAAATTACTAAGAAGAAAGATAAGAGTAAGGGGGATTCTGGCTGAAATCCTTTAATGGGATTCTTGCCAAAAGCAGGCCGAGATGATCAGACATAACCTCAGAGATGATAAGAGGTTGAGGAATCTGAACAGTTATCAGATATTGAGGGTGGGGCTCTGGCTAAACTGTGCTGACAGGGTACTTGCTGACAGCCTGATTAGAGTGGATACCAAAGGTTAAAGTGCAGGTGAGAAGGAGGGTACCTGGAGCTTACCTAGATTTTTTTCAGGAGACACTCAAATATTTCCTCTGGCCTTGCGATAAGCTAGCCGTTCAGAGGTATGTAGAAGGTGTCCAGGATCTTATAGGTTAAATGGACATAAAGTTTGATTGCATTGTGGTGTTTTGGGTGTTTTGGGAGTATGATAACTTACAGAGCATGTGTGAGTAGGATGAACCTGGGCACAGAGGCAACACTGACAAAGTCTGCTTGAGCATGCAAATGTAGGTAATAAAAAAGGGGCACTAGAGCTGTGTTTGGAATGTGATTAGGAGTTTGCTAGGCAGATAGAATCAGCAGGAAAACTCTAGGCTGATGGGAATACATGTACAAAGGAATAGAAGGAAGAAATTTGACTTATTTGGGTAATTGGAGAAGGCTGGCTGAGGGTTTGAGGCGAGGGGTGAATGAGTTGAGGTTAGAAAGATGGTAGCGAGATCACAGAAGCCCTGTCTGTAGTGTTGGGTTTACATTTTGCCTCATAGGTAACAGGGATTATTTGAAATATTTTAATCAGAAGAGTAATTGATCAGGCTTTCATTTTACACAGTTACTCTGGGGTCAGTGTATAGAATGGCTTGGAGAGAGAAGCTGGCAGTTTGGTGAGGAATCCAAGTTAGAGTTAATCAATTAAGACCTGTTTTTAGGCAGTGGCAGTAGAGGAGGATCTGACTTGAAAGCTAAAATTAGTAGGATTTTAATGTGACCTCTTAAGATGTGGTGGCTATTGCCCTTTTCCTAAATTGAGAAAGTACAGATTAGCTAGAGAAAAGATGGATTTGAATCACTTATGTACTTAGTTAATAGAAATATGACTAAAAGGAGCAGTTAGAATTTGGGACTGATATACCTTTTTAATAGATGAAGGGGAGGCAGAGAAAGGGCATTTTTGGGAAAATAGATAACTTTCTAGAAAGGTAAAGGGCCCTTAGGAGAATAGTTCTGTGACATTGTTTGGATGTGGTCTGTTTAGGTGTCTTCTAAGAAGATTAGAATTGTTCCTGGGGAGGGGATTAATGGCAATTGAGTTCTTTCCATTTCTTTTGGGAGGTTCTCCTTTTAGGCTGATAGGGATTTTAGGAATGCAAATGCCTTTAGCTTGAAATAATTTTTATACCACAGTAGTTGCTTCTTGATCCTTTCTTGATGAAGGAGAGGAGAAATTACTGTGATTCTGACTTAGTGATAGTGGTGCTATTGATAGTGAAGTACACAAAGAAGAGCATGTTTCAGAAGTGTAAAAATTTTATTTGTATAATCGAACTTGGAGCACCTGTGGAACATACAGGTAGAGATACTAGGAAGTAATTGGATATAGATCTGGGAGCTCGAGAGAGAGCTCAAAGAAGCCGAGGGTATGGATGAAGTATACCTAGGAGAGTAGGAAGAGTGGGAAAAGAAAAAGGTTCTAGAGATGAACCAGAGGAGGTTGGAAAATGAGGGAGATGGGGAAAAATAAAAAAGAAATTGAGCTTATAAAGGAGACTATAGGGAGAAATAGCTGAGGACAATGAGAACTGGGAGAGTTATAGAAGCCAAGGGGGGACAGGGTAGCAGGGAGAGTAAGCAGTAGGGATCTACAAGGTCAGGTACAGAGTAGAATTATATATGTTCAGAAAATATTTTTTGATTCAGTGTATAATAATGGTATAGTTTTGAGGAGGAAATGGAGTATTGTTTATTTAAATGAATTTGGAACAGTTGGCTTACCATTTTCCTTATGACAAAATACATCTAAAAATTAAATGTAAAAAATTGGAAGTGATAAAAACACTAGAAGAAAATATGGGCCAGTATGTAGGTGTCAGACTAGAATTCTGTACCCAGCAAAAATATTTTTTACCAGTGAGAACAAAATTATTACTTGATCAACAAAATTTATTAACTGATAGAATAACAAAGAATCAGAGGGCTTAGAAAATCTTAGTAACATAATTAGTAAATGTGACCTAATTGAGATGTCATTTAGTAGTAGACTAGACAAAATGGAAGAGAGAGTATTTTGAAAAAAAGAAATATTCAAAACAAAATATGGGATATAACAAAACATGAAATAAATACATTCTGCCTAATACAATAGACTATTCATTCTTCTCATATGCACAGAGAACATTTACCAAAATTGCTGATCCATAAAGCAAGCTTTAACAAATTTCAAGACTAAAATTAGACTGTCAAACTTAGTATAACGATAGGTTTGATATTTGGAAAATTGATCAGTATAAAACTTGCAGAAAATAATGTGATGATGTCAATAGATGCAATATTGCCACTGGTAAAATTCAACACTCATTAAACATGAAATAGCATATTATGATTAAAAGGTAACTTCCTTAATCTGGTAAAGGTTAGACTCAGAAAAAAGGTTAGACTTCTGGCATGCATCATGTTTAATGGTGAAAATGTTGAACGTTTTCCTTTAGAGGCTGGGGAAAAAATAAGTTATTTTTAATATCACCATTCCTGTTTATTAAAGGAAATTCTACCTAATTAAATTATAAGACAAGAAAAATGGAGTATGGAAGTCAAAATAGAATAAATCTGATTTTATAGATGACAGAATAGTGTATGCACAGAGACTAAAAATATATTCTTACAACTTATTTTAAATACTAACCAGACTGCAAAACTCAAAGTAACTTCAGACCCATTTTTATATGCCAGTGACAAATAGGAAACGTAATAAAATATATCAGTTGTAATAACATAAAAATCCATATTTTTCAGAAAAAATTTGAATCTAAAGCAATAAACATTATTGAGAAATGTTAAAGAATTACAGAAGGGGATATACCGTATTCATGGATTAGAAGACCCTATTGTAAAATGTTGATATGCCTAAAATTCATTTATGTACTCAGTATATCAATCAAAATGCCACCAGATTGGGTGTGTGTGTGTGGGGTGTGTATGTGTGTGTGGAAATTAACAAATGGATACTAAAATGTACACGAAAATGTAAGCATCCAGGAATAGCTGAAAAAATTTTTGAAGGACAACAAAGTGAGCAGATTTATGTTTCAGGGTAGCAAGACTTATTATACAGCTATAGTAATACCATACTCTTGTATAGTTCTAGTAAAAGACTAGACAGGCACACCAATTGAACAAAGTAGTCCAAAGAGAGACCTACATTTGTAGGGCACTTGATGTGTATTACTTAAGAGGCCCTGCAGTGTAGTCCACAAAGGATAGTCTCTGCAGTAAACGGTTTGTGGGGGCTGGGGACACAGCTCAGTGGTAGAACAGTTGCCTAGTATGTGCGAAGCCCTGGGTTTGATCCTCATCACCATCCATCAATCAATAAATAAAATTAAATAGAAAAAGAAAAAATGTATTTGGTTAATTACATACTTATGGGAAAAACAAAAATGAAACAATGATACTTTTTTTTTTGTGATGCTGGGAACTGAACCTAGGGCCTTCCTCATACTAGGCAAGCATACTACCATTGCATTGAGCCACATCCCCAGCCTAAATAAAACAAAAATATGAGACACCTACCTATGCCTGACAGATTTTTTTCCAAATTCATATCAGTCTGGATCCAGTTAGGAGGAAGAAACCAGTAAATTGCAAGAAAAGTTTAATATGAAGATACTAGTTAGAACAGGGAATTTAAGTTATAAGGGATTGACTAATAAAAAGGCAACAAGAACTCTATAGAAAGCAAGGATAGCAGATACATGGAGCAACTGCTGCCTCCAGTGCTGAGATAGAGGGCCCCCTTTCCCTCAGGACTGAGATAAGACTATACCCAGAAGACATGGTTCTGGTTTATTGTGTGGCAGACAAGTCCCTGGAGTGTCACACTGGTGGTGCTTGATGGGAATCTATTTCCGGATTTGGCAGAAGCCACTCTGCTGGGCTCCAGAGAAAAATGCTTCATGGGGAGGTGTCCACTGTGGTACCTTGCTAAAACTACCCAGGTAGGATGCTGGGGAGCTGCTGGGCATTTCTGACTGCAGTGTGCTACGGTTTCCAGAGGCCAGAACCACTGTGCATACTGCAGAAGCTGGATGGTGGAGTAGCCACTCGGGGTGCAAGAGGTGGTTGCTGTGGAATAATACACTTACTGTAGAAAAACCTGGAAGGCTGTACATATCAAGATGCCAAGATGGTGCACCCGTTTGTTTCTTTTTCTTATTGACAAATTGGGTTATGATGATTTCTCCTCCCTTCCATATTAAATTCAGCATTTATTCAATAAAAGTCATTGCGTGTTTCTTCTGAGCTATACTGGATACATGGGAATGGACAAAATAGACATTGCACTTGCCTTTGCAGAGTTTGTGGTGTGGTCAAATAGCCAGCTATTCAGTTGAGCTGCTTCTTTGTGCTAGGTATTGTTCTGGTCCTTGGGGATGTATATCTTGGTGATCAAGACACTCTTGCCTTCAAAAGGAAATAGCTATCCAGCAGATAATCATGAATAGCTGCATCTTAGGGAATCATCTAAAGGGGCAGAAAGGGAAAATTCTGAATTGTCAGTTCAGAGATGAGAGATCAGGATGGGGCTTATGGGAAGACCTTACAGTGGGAAAGAGCTTGGCTCATTTGAAGAAGTGAGACTCAGGGAAACTTGAAAATAGGGTGATGAAGACAGTGTCAGGAGAAAAGGCCCCAGTAGGGGCCAACTTGCTCTCAGCCTTAGGCCACCTCGGGAACTAGGGTAGCCCAATGAAGGTACCCCCTGTAGAGTTCTACAGTCAGAGCCCAACGGATTCTTTTTAGGTGTTTTTATTGCCATCTTGTGGTGTGCTGAGTGGTCAGTTGATTGGAGGCAAGACTGGCGGTCTTGAGACCTTGCACAAATTTGCAGGAATCCAAGGATGCTCAATGATGGAGCTTGACATACATGGATTACTTGGGGATGGGGTTTGGAAATAAAATCAGACTTGGGGATGGATTGAATGTGGGCTAGGAGGGAGATGGAACTGTTGAGAATGACTTCCAGGTTTCTGGAATGTGAAGCCATTTTTCTCTGTACTTTTGAAACGAGTATAACTTACTTGTTGAGTTTAAAAAGTAAAAGAAACTTGAATTTGGAGATGAGGAAGGCTTTGGTAACCAAACAAAAATACAGTTACAGAGGGAGATAGAAAGTGAAGAAAAGGTGATGTTATAGATCTGCAAGTTCTTAGAGAAGCTGTAAGGTAGAAGGCTAAGGTAAGGCTGTGGGACAGAGGGTGTTGGGTTTTTGTTTTATAGATGGGGCAGATGTGAGAACTTCTTTTGGGATGGAGAAACCATAGAGAGAAGAGAATTATCTGCATTTCTTAACAGATAATTGGATGTCTGTATGCGAGGCAATATTCTAAGTCCTTGCAGTATAAACCACAATACATATCCCCCTTTTCTGGGAGCCTAACTTCCAAAGTGGGGAGATGACAATAAATAAATAATCTGCCAAGTGCATTATAAACAGAAAAAGAAATAAAGCCTGCTAATGGGGAGGTACAGGAGTGCTGAGGTGGGTGGACAGTGGGATGTGATTATATGCGGTGGGTGGCATTTATGGACTTGATGCCACTAGAATGTAAGATACAACAGGGAAGGGATTTTTGTTTTACTCACTGTTATCTCCAGAATTTAGAATGGTGCCTGACATATAGTGCTCAATAAATAATTGTTGTATAAATCAATTGATTATATAATATCAAGGATGGGATGAAATGAGTTGTGGAATACAGTTGTGAATGAAGATGTAGGGATATAAGTACCCATATTCCCAATTCAAATTATAATTATCTTTGCTATAATTATCTTTGGATTCAGCTATTTAGTTGTATTTTGGATCCTTTGGTTATCTTTGTTTCATGGCTTTAGTTTGGCTTGCTGTATGTTTCTTAGGTATATTAATATAATTTACAAACCTTACTTATCCTTAGGCACATTACTGAAATGAGAAGTGACTGTTCTCAGTAATTTAAAAATAAAATTTGTACTATTATATTGGTTTATATATTGAAGATGTTTAATAACCTGTCTTGCTTTCAGCATTATGCTGCTTTAAAGTGGTGTGTGTGTATGTATTGTGGTTGTTTTATGCCAACTAAAGAAACCAGTTTAGCTAGGTTTAAACTGCAGTGGTTGTATGTTAAACCAAGTCACACTCTCCTTGCTGTTCCTGTTTTGATCAGTCAGTTGGGCTGATCCCATAGCGAGTCTTTTCATCGACTTTGCGAAGTTCAGTCTTATGACACTGTTCTAGTTTATTTGAAATCTTATGGCAGGCTAGTCCTCTCTGCTTTAGGCATGCATGAAGAAGACTGTCCTCTGTGTGCTGAGTCTCAACTCTGTGTTGGGGATTCCAGTGCCATACATGACTTTGTTCTAGCTCAGGGAAGTGCTGGCTTCTGGCAGCAGGGCTTGCCTTTGTCAAAAAGAATTGACATGGGTGTTTTAAGACCAGTCAAAGCTGGAAGTTCCCTTATGTTTCAAAGATTTCACATATTAATGAGGAAAAGGGAGCATACAAAACAACCATATCCTTTTTTGCCATAGGTTGTCCTTTCTTAGAGAAATCACTTTATCTCTCTTGTAAAAGTGTATAAAATATACTTAATTATAAAAGTAATAAATGGTCATAGAAAAGATTCTAACAACATAGGAGTGTGGAGGTTAAAAAATGGAAAATTTTTTTCTAAAATTGTACATTGTAGAAGATAACATTGCTATCAATTTGATTGTATTAGTCTTTTTGTTACCATACAGAATACCCAAGTCTAGGAACTTTATAAAGTGAAGAGGTGTATTTAGCTCACAGTTTAGAAGGCTGAAAGTCTCAAGATTGAATGGCTCCATTGGTTCAGCCTCTGGTGAGGGACTGATGGCTGATGGCTAGAGTGCATGTGAGTGGGAGAGATCACATTGCCCAATAGGAAGACAAGGTGGGTGGACTGGACCCAGGCCCTTAGAATAGCCCCCTTGTGACAACCAACCAGGGTCCTATGAGAAGTACCTTAACCCCTTCTGAGGGCATACCCCAGTTGATCTAAGAAGCTTCTACTGGGCCCTACCCTGTTGAAGGTTCCACATCCCCTTCCAGTACCTCCATCCCTGGGACTAAAGCCTCTGACACGTATAGACTTTTGGGGCCACACTCAAACATATCCTTATCCGTATGGTAATATCCTTATTTGGATTTTAAAGATGCATATGTACATCATGTATGTGTGAGTAATATATATCTGCATGTAAGTATGTGTGAATGCAAGTACACACACATAGAAGAGGAAACATATACACGTCTTAACTGTTTTCTTCTCCTAACAATTTATTATGGGCATTTTACATTTCAGTGAGTGTGTGTGTGTGTGTGTGTGTGTGTGTGTGTGTACACTTGTGTGTGTACATGATTGCATAACACAGTGTTTCATAAAGAATTAAGTCATCCCATATTTTGTTTTTGTAAGTAGTGATGCACTTAACCTTCTGTTAACTGTTTTCATGAGGGGGTGTGTGTGGGGTTAATTGGGATTGAACCTAGGGGCATTGTACCACTGATCTACACCTATAGCCTTTTAAAATTTTATTTTCAGGTAGGGTTTTACTAAGTTACTGAGTCTGTCCTTGAGCTTTCCATCCTCCTGCCTCAGTCTCCTCTGAGTAGCTGGGATTACAGGTGTGCACCACCTTGCCCAGCATGTTCACATATTTTTGCACACTTCACTGTTATTTTCTCAGAAGACAGAAGGGCTTGTCAAAGTGTAAACATTTGCATATAACCTTGTGAAAAGATACAAACTTGTATTCTCAGTTACCAAATACGAGCGTCCCATTTCCCCAGACCCTCACCAACACCAGGTGTTACTACCACTCTTAAATCTTTCTCAGTCTAACAGGTGAAAACTTATGTCTCCTTTTGATTTGCATTTCATATTTCTGTGATCTAGCATGTTCTGACCATTTGTATTACTTTGTTCTTTATTCTTTTTAGTTATAGACAGTAGAATATATTTTGACATATACATATATGGAATATAACTTCCCATTCTTGTGGTTGTATGTGATGTAGAGTTACAGTGGTCAGATATTCATATTTGTGTTAATTTTTTTGATATCTTTTTTGAACTGTCTTTAGTCCTTTGTTCTTTTTTTTCTTGGTAGGTTCTTTTCCCTTTTTCTGATTTACGAATGTTTTTTTTTTTAAAAAATATATGTATAATTTTTCTCCTGTTAATCATCTGTATTTGTCTTTATTTATTATTATTTTTTAACTTGATATATCCTCATGCCATTTCGGTGACTCATGCACTCAACTTTGAGTCTTCTAGCATTGGTAGCAAACTTAGGAAAGTCTTCCCTATACCACTAACTAGATGTTCTGTTTGCTTATTTGTTTAGAATTTAACCTCAAGATGTTTAACAGCTAAATAATTTTTCAGATATATGGTCAGGGTGAAGTAGAGCTCTGGGTTTTCTCCAGAACACACACTTATTGTTGAATTGTTGATGTTTTATTGCTGACTTAAAATGCCATCTTTAGGGCTGGGGTTGTATGGCTTAGTGGTAGAGTGGTTGCTTAGCATGGGTGAAAACCTGGGTTCGATTCTCTGCTCTGCATAGAAATAAATGAATAAAATTTAAAAAATTATAGCATCTAAAAATATTTTTTTAAAAAATGCCACCTTTATCATGCTCAGTTTTTACAGATACATGGTTCTTGATAGCAGGACTCTGCTCAACAATCCATTTGTTCTGTGCCTCTATCAGTAGTACATAATTTTCCTTTCCTTACATATTAATTTACTTATTCCCACATATTGTAAAGAGAACATTATTGCTTCTCTTCCCATCTTAAATATCTTCTCAGAAAACAGGAGTGTGACTTCACATTACACATTCATTTATGTGAATTGTCTCTGTACTAATTTCAATAAGTTGAGGTCATATAATCTTTCAGAAGTTGTGGGTTGAAGGGCTGGGGTTGTGGCTGAGCAGTAGAGCGCTCACCTTGCAGGTGTGAGGCCCCGGGTTCAGTCCTGAACACCACATTAAATAAATAACTAAATAAAATAAAGGTATTAAAATTTTTTTTTTTTTTTTAAAGAGAGAGTGAGAGAGGAGAGAGGGGAGAGAGAGAGAGAATTTTTAATATTTATTTTATTTAGTTCTCGGCGGACACAACATCTTTGTTGGTATGTGGTGCTGAGGATCGAACCCGGGCCGCACGCATGCGAGGCGAGCGCGCTACCACTTGAGCCACAACCCCAGCCCGGTATTAAAAAATTTAAAAAAGAAGTTGTGGGTTGATAAAAATGTAAATAGAGCAACTGTCTTTGCTGTGGAAGATGGAATTGAAATAATCCTTACCTGTATTTCTCTAGTCATCACTTCCTAGCCTTTCTCATATCTTAGAATACATCAAGAATAAATATATTTTCAGGGCCACTGGGTAGATGGAGGAGTGCTCTGGGTGTGGTCTGGATGGCCTGTCCCCTCACAGGGGACCAGGGATCAACACCTGCAACCCATTCTTTGTGTGCTGCGTGTCATTAGGAAGTATTCAGGAAGCACTGCTCTAGGCTAATGTACTCCCACTTCAAGATTTTTGTAGGTCTTGACAGTTTGATAATGATTTAATATTTGGAGAGCCAGATTTCTCTAAAAATGTTTTTATTGGGGGTTGGGGTTATAGCTCAGTGGTAGAGCACTTGCCTCGCACATGTGAGGCACTAGGTTCAATATTCAGCACCACATAAAAACAAACAAACAAAGATATTGTGTCCATTTAAACATTTAACAAATGTTTTTATTGTGGTGAGGTATACACAATAGAAAATTGACTCTCTCAGTGATTTTTACTTGTACAGTGTAATAGTGTTTTTAAACACATTTGCATTATTTTGTGACCATCACCACTGTTCAGCTCAGAACGTTATCTTCCCAGGCTACAGTTTTGTCCTTATCAAACGCTAATTCCCCACACCACTCTCCTAGCAATTACGGTCTACTGTCCATGTACAAATCTGACTACTCCAGGGTCCTCAGAATGTGGAGTCACACAACATCTATTCATTCATTCATTCATTCATTCATTCATTCATTCATTTGACTGGCCTCTTTTAACATGGTGTCTTTAAGGTTCATCCATGTTGTAGCATGTGACAGAACTTCCTTTCTTTTAAAGGCTGAATAATATTCCATTATGTATAGACCATTATGTTTATGCATTCATCCAATAATGAACACTTGAGTTGCTTCTACCTTTGGATATTTTGAATAGCGCTACTGTGAACATGGTTGGGCAAATGTGAGAGCCAGACTTTGTGCAGAGCCAGACTTTCCTCAGGGCTTGATCCTAGACTTTTCTTTCTGTGACCATTAAATGTGGATATTTCTCAGGAATTAGACCAAGGCCCTTCTCCTCTTCCCCTTTGGTTTTCTAAAAGTGAAGCAAAGAGATTTTGTCAGTCTCATCTTGTACATGAACAGTATGACCTTTTTTTTTTTTTTAAAGGGGACAAAGCAACAAGAACAATGAATTACACTATTTTTAAAGGGTTTAACCCCCCAGCTTTATGAGATATAATTGGCAAATAAAAATTATGTACATTCAAGGTTCACAGTGTAATAGTTTGATTTATATTATACATATATATATGTATTGCATAATGATGAACCATCAACACATGCTTCACCACTCACGTGGCACATGTGGGAGGAGGCAAGACCCTTGAAATCTGCTGCTTAGCACATTTCAAGTAAGTAGAGCAGCATTATTAACCATAGTCACCATGCTGTGTGTTGGGGCCCAGAACTTACTCATCTGACAACTGAAAGTACATCCCCTTTGACCAGCATTTCCCATTTCCTCCAGCCCCATCCCCTGTCAACTCCCGTTCTGCTCTCTCTCTTAGGAGAGTACTTCAGCCTCCCAAGTGCTCAAGTCATATCCTAAGAATCACTTTTAAAACAAACCTTCTAATTTGGGGTACTTTTAGAGTCACTGCAAAGTTGCAAAAATTTTGTGGACCCTAGTTGCTCTGTTAAAATTGCTATGGCTTGTTTGTCACCACCAGTGAACCAATATGGATATATTATTATAAACTGAACTCCAGAGGAAATTCAAATTTCCTTTGTTTTTCCCTAATGTCCTTTTCTTTTCCAGGATCCCACCCAGGATGCCATATTATATCTAGTTTTCATATATTTTTAAGCTCCATTATACTGTTAGTTTCTCAGACTTTCCTTTATATTATTGACCTTGACAGGTGAGGTATTTTATATGATGTTCTTCAATTTGGGTTTGTCTGCTCTTTCTGTCATCATTAGACTTAGATTATGGGTTTTTGGAAGGAAGACCATATCACATCAAGGGTTCCTGTTCTCAGTGTGACTTACTACCGGTGATGTAAACTTTGGTCACTTGGCTGAGGTACTATTTATCAGGTTTCTTCACTGTAAAGTTACCATTTTTCTCCCCAAAAGAGGTCATTTTAGAAACTTTCCCTGTTTTAATCTGTACTGAATCTAAACCACTTTGCACTGTATCTTTTTCCCAAGTAAGTTTTCCCAAGTAAGTTTCCATTCTGTTCACATCACTCTGTTTAAGCGCCACTCCTGTCTAGGCAGCAATGGCCTGTGCCCTGGCTGCTTCGAGAGTGCCCCTGGCCATGTGTCTCCTCTACTCTGGCCTCCTCCCACTTTGGTCTGTACCCAGAATGGTCTTTCAGAAATGCTCTTTTCTCAAACTTGTGAATAACTCCTTTTGTGCGTCAGATGCCATTCCTGCTCCTCAACAGGGCCTGTGTGACCTAGTCTGTCCCCTCTCTAGCCTCTGGCAAAGTACCACTCACTTTGTTTACTGTCCCAGACGCTGGTTTCCCACTCTGAATTACTTCAGCACTCTCTGCAACACAATGTGGTCCTTCCTGCTTAGATTGATGGGCACCCACCACCTGTGTTCCTTTAGTCTCAGCCTGACTGCTACTTACTCTTTCTCCATAAGCCAGCCCTAGGGTGGAGTTGCCGGCCTGCCTTGCTGTGTGTTTCTGTACTTCTTCCCTGTACCTGTTGTGTTTTGAATCAACTTCTATGCTAAGGTAGACCAGTGGAGACTTTCTCTGTTCTTTGCTGTGTATCCATCCCTGTTACCCGATAACTGAGCTTGCTCTGGAGTAGGTGCTTAATAAATATTTTTAAATGGGTTAATTTTGTCATTTGAATGGAATACAAATACTCTTTGATATTAGCATGCAAGTATGCAGACAAGTTCTCAAATAGATGTCTCTAGTCAATTGATTGAATACCGTGGGTATTCTTTTAAATGCCTTGTGCAGGGTGCAGCCATAGGTACAGTAAGGAATGGAGTGGTGTATGTTCAGCCTGTGCTACTCTTAAGTAATCGCCTGTTTATTCGGTCATTCTCTACTTCAGCACTCACAAATCAGACTCTATAGTGCCCTTTGCAGATTGTGGGGCCTGAGTGTGTGAGCCTTTGGGGGCTGGGGGACAACCTGCAGGCCAACCCCTCACTGTTCCATTAGTGGAATAAGACCAATCTGAACAGATCCAGTTTGAATTCAGCTCTGTCAGTTTTAAGACTTACAGTACAGTCTTGAGCTCATCTGCAAAAAAAAAAAAAAGAGGAGTATCTTCCTTGTAACCTATGGAAGGACTCAGATAAGAAAAGGAATGTATGATGATCAGCATCACAGAGCTAATGTCCTTGCTTTTAGCTAAGCACCCTGCCAAACAGTCCATATTAATACTTTTTGTTAAATCTCACAGCAGCCCTATAGGTAGGGATGTTATTATTTTCATGTTCTAAATGAAGAAAAAGACTTAGTTGGAAAACCCAATAATTTGTCCAAGATCATGAAAGGAATAAAAGGTAGAGCTATTGCTGTGTATGACTTTTAAAGCCCAGAATGGACTCCTTATATCCTCCAGCCATGCCATCTTTAAGTGTAGCTTTGCTAGTTGGGGTTTTAAAGACTTTTTAGTCTTCTATTGGCATTTGAAGTCTTTAACTCTTAGGAGGGAGGACCTTGTTACCAGCTTGAATTTTAATTCACATTGTAGCAACTTTGATATCTGTAACTGGTTACCTGACATTGTATGTTTGTGGATCCTGGAGGACTGGGTTGGACCTACCTCGGCAGTAGGTAGGTCAGATTTACCTGGGGGGATTTACAGAAATGTAATTTCCTTGGGTGCTTCTTTGATGTCCTAAATTGTAATCTCCTCCTGGAAGGATATGGGAAACTACAAGTGACACTATTTAGATAGGCGATTCTTATTTAGTTTGAAGCATGAGAATCAGTGACTAGAAGAAATGAGAAATGTCAGAGGATTCTTTCATTGTCTCAAGTTACAGGAAGACAAGAAGCAGTTCTGGTGCAGTAGCTCCATGGGTTTCCCTGTGCATCTCTTGGCATTCTCTGCATGGGCAGCCACAGCATAGTGATGCGGCTCTAACTGTGCAGGGGGAAGGCACATCCCTGGCATGAGCTCCTGTCTGCTGTTCTTATTCTTACACAACTTTATTGAGGAGCAGTTGGCATACAATAAGTTACACATTCTTTTTTTAAGATGAAGTTTTTATTTTTGATTCACACAGTAACTGCAGTATGATAGGGTATAGTGTGATGTTTCAGTTCACATGTATGATGTGTAATGATCATGTCGGGGTTTTTGGCATATCCATTAACTCACTCACTCATTCATTCATTCATTCATTCATTCATTCATTCATTCATTCATTGTGTTTTGTGTTGGGAATATCCCAAATCCTCTTCATTAGCTATTTCGAAACGTACAGTTGTCATAACCGTAGTTATCCTATGGTGTTATAGAACATTATAGAATACTAGAAGTTATTCCTTCTATCCACCTGCCTTCTGCACCTGTTAACCAGCCCTCCTCTTCATATCCTTCGAAGGCTCTAGTAATCAGTATTCTACATCTGCTTTTTTATGATGTCAGCTTTTTAGCTTCTGTAGAAGTGAGAACATGTTTCATTTGTCTTTCTATTAAACTGCACATTCCTGTGTCTGCCTTATAAGGTAGACACTGCATGATGTCCCCACACCATGATGGTAAGCACATGCATCAATCAGAAGTGTCAATCAGAAGAAATGGAAGCATTTCTGTCTTGCAGGCCCTTCTTCCCACTCTCTTTATTCTTTGTGAAATCTTTGAAACTGCTATGGGGAAAAAGTTTCCTTGTTGAGGGTAAAATGGTAGGTAGGAACGTATTGTGGTTTCAGTTTTTGATTTCTTTTTGAGGAATATAGTGGAAATAATATGATGATTATAGGTGTAGGTTACCATATCATTTATAGAAAGTTTTGAGAAACCGACAAGTATTCTAGACCATTTCTGAAAAGTTTGACAGGAAATGTACTTTTTGGAGGGTTGGGAAAGTGGCGGAGATGTGACTGTTGGTGGAGATGTGACTGTTGGTGGCAGGGGAGAGGAGTGACTGGTGGGTGCCATGTGGATGGGGCTTGCACATTAGAACCAAAGGCTGTTTTTCTTTGGGTTTTCATTGTATGGCATTTATTCTTCATGGGAAAAACTAACATAAATCACAACATGATATGGAATAGAAATATAATCCCCACTTAACTGGAGAATATATTTAGCTCAAGTGCATTTTACATTTTATTGAATGGCATGATTTATTTATGATGTTTATAGATTAAAAATAAAATTTGCCCCATCACTGTAACTGGCTTTGGGTTGGGTGTTTCTTTAGTTGCTGAATACACTTGCTGAAGTTAGGTCTCTTTTTTTGGGAGGGGGGGTAGTACCAGGGATTGAACCCAGGCGCACTTAACTGAGCCACATCTCCAGCCCTTTGTATATTTTCTTTAGAAACAGGGTCATGCTAAGTTGTTGAGGCTAGTTTTGAATTTGAGATCCTCCTGCCTCAGCCTCCCGAGCTGCTGGGATTACAGGAGTGCATTGCTGTGTCCAGTACTGAAGTTAGTTTCCACTGCAGAAAGCATTATATAATATCATTGAGTTAATAGCTATTTTTTTTTAAGAATTGGTAAAATGTGTGGGATTCAACTGTCACCTAGTTTCTCTTACTCTTTGAATTTCTTTACTATATTTTTATTTATTTCCAGTTCTTCCATGTATTTATTTTGAAGGAATATGCTTGAGGTAAAAAGGGAGCATTTCTGTCATAATTTAACCTTCTTAGGAATATCATTTTTGCTCTGTGTCTGAGAGTTGAAACAATTCTTCGTATTTATAGATGACATTCACTCCTCACCTCTACTGCTAAATCAATCAATCAATCAATCAATCAATCAAAGCCAAAATGTAATGGAGAGTACACATCTCAGTTCCAGGTGGTGCTCACTGTGGGTGAGAATTCCCTGGAGAAAGACCTTTTGTTGGAGCACTAGTGACTTGATGTTCCATCAGAAGGGGCTCGGTGTGTTTCTTCTTTTAGGCTGGTAGCTCATGAGTGTGGTGGCACAGAGTCATTTCCAGGTTTAGACTAGCATGTATACTGTGCTTACACCCATAGGTTTTGGGGATTTGATTGGGGCTTTTGAGTTCTTTCTCTCTTTAATTCAGTTACTAGTTACAGAAAGAGACTAGCTATAATTGTAACAAGTCTGCCCGAGGTTGACTATCCTTCTGTACCTCTCCCTATGAAAATATCTTGCAGGTTGACTGTTTGGGGGTTTGCTTTGGATTAATGATCACCTTTCAGTCTGTTAGTATTAATTCAGTTCATTCAGTCATTAACGGGCCGTGGCCATAGGAAATGGGAAGCTGCTGGATAGGGAAGATGGGTCATTCTAGTTCATGAGCCACTGCTGTCTGGGGCCTGGGAAGGAGGCCGGAAGGAGGTTCCACAGACAGAATACCTTGAATCCAATTTAGGACCAGGGCTAACCTCTTGGGGTATGTTGGGGGAAGCTACTTAGGTCCAGTCACCTTTAAGAATTCAGAGCAGAACTGTCGTCATTTTAACAGTTTCCAGGGCAAATAGGCAGGTGTCAACCATAATAGCTGCTTACTGCATTGTTCCTGTGGGAAAAATATATGTGAGTTTCCCATACCTCCTTTGTAAGTGGACTGGCTCTGAGAATTGGCTCTTCTTGCTGTTGTGGGGGAGGGCAGGATGTGGCAGTTAGCTACTGGCTGGGGTTGTGTTGCCCCTGAGAGTTTCCAGCTGCTTTTTGCTTGCTTACTTGTATTGTGGGGTCCTTGTGAGGACCATGGTGAACTGCTTACTGCCCTTACCTTCCCAATCACAAACTCATTTGGAAAACATTCCTAAGATCCTTCATTGATGTTTTGTTTTTAAATCAGCTAAAACATTTTTAATTTTGGCACAATTTCCTTCAATGGTAGTTTGTCAGAACTGCTAAATATTTAGGTGGAAAGATGGCCTCAGTTCCATGGAATCATTTGTGGGGATTCTGTTGGTTGTAATATTCAGGTGCTGAGGAACAATTCCTGACTACCTGGAGGTGGGGGCATCCTCTGGCAGTTGGTGTCTGGCACTTCTGGCAGGCATTAACTGGTAGAAGTTTAGGGCACCATTTTTTTTTTTTTTTGGTGAGTTAGTGAATTCTAATCATAACTTAGAACACTTTTTAAAGTCACCCATAAATACTTCATTGTCTATTGTTAAGAGATTATTTTAAAAATACAGATTTTGGAAATGAATATTGCCCATGGAGCTATTTGTTCTGACTAGGCTTGTTGCTTTTCCTTACTAAGAGATATTAGGAAAACAAAACTTGACTAACGTCACACTGCTGGCTTCTTGCCTTTTGTTAGAAACATGCTGAAATGGTCTAAATAATGATGCAACTAAAACAACGTATGCATTGTTTTGATGGGTATTGATTCCTTCTGTAGTGTTCAGAATTGCTTGCATGCCTCCTAGCAACAAATGCATATGTGACTGTGTGAGAGGAGCATTCCAGAAAAATGGAATGCTGCTTTACTTTTCAGTAGCTGTGCAACTTAAAGGGAAAAAGTCATGTTTTTAGAAATGTGGCCTTAAGGCACTAACCCACTTATATCCAGTGCATGAAGCTCTGCAAGTTATTTTAACACAACCTGATCAGAGGGAACAAAAATCTGGCATTTATAGTTTGTTTGTTTATTGATTGCCATAAGTCATTAGAAAGAATATCCTGTTCCTTTTAATAAAATCCTCTTGGACAGTTAAGTGTTGTATTGTGGGGCAGAGCTGACCTGGGAGAATGTAGGTAGAAATGGCAAATGGGGATTTATGAAAGAATTGTAACCAAGTCAAGGTCCTTTTGCTAGTTGTGCTTCACCTGCTCTCCTGTGTGGCAGGATGTAATGTGTGTTGCTTCTTAGAACTTGCTGTCCAGTACACAGAAGTTTGGATTCTGAAATCAGGGAATGTAGCTTCTCAAGCTTAGTTTTCAGAGATGAAATACTGAAGATGATCTTAGTAGTAGGCTCAACTGTTCGTTTTATTTACTAGTGAAATGAATATTGAAATTGTTTACTGTAACAGTTAATTGTTACACTGTTAACAGTTAATTTACTGTTGCTGAAAGTTAAGCAAATGTGTTGTGACTTAGGTGTTAGCTACATTTTTCAAAACAAAATTTAGCTCTTTTCGTTTTAAAAACATAAATTAGTTTGTTAATGGGAAAGAGTAACATTTGTTGAAAAATTAAGTCACTTGCTTTTTTCCCTTTGTAGATCTTCTTCGTGTCAAGCCTGTATTAACTCCTTGTAATTCCCGTAGGACTAGCAAGTTATTTTGCTTAAAATGTCTTTTTCCCCCCCTGTGCAGTGAAAGTCGAATGTGAGAACAGATCTTAATAGATATAGTTACACAGTTTATTTTATCATGTATCACTTTATTGCTATCTTCTAGAACATTGTTATACTAAATGTTCCAATAATGGAAATTTTATGCAGCTACTTCAAATGAAAGAAATTTGCAAAAAACTCAATTTTGGAACTCATTCCTTGAGGAGAGGGAAAAAAACTCACCATGCTGTGACCAAATTAGATTTCTGATATGTTGGCAACTTATCAAACACTGTCATTTCCAGAAAACAGGGTGTGGGTTCCCACTGAAATATCACTATTTCCCAATCAATGTCAATTTGAGATATTTTGAATTTTAATATGATTGAATGGCCAAATGTTTACAAAGTTGTTGTTGGTAACAGGTAATTAAAAATTGGTTTTGTACCTAAATGAAAATGGCTTTATATGGAATCAGGAATGACCATGTTCAATTACCAGGGAGTCGTCTTTTCAAGAGCTTGATTTAAAATTCTCAGAGATATTGGTTGTACTTACTGGAGCTCCTTTGTTTTGCAGAGATCATGATGCAGCCGTCCTTTTGGATTTCTTTTTAATAATGTGTGACCCTTCACCTTTGATCCCCTGACCTGCATTACCTTGGTAACCATTTCATTTTTTAATTTAATTTCATTTTTAATTTTGGTGTACAAGCTGTAACATTTCATCTCTCAAAGTGTAGCACGCTGATTTCCTCAGATAGAGATACCCCTTTGAGCGATAAATTTACAAAATGCTGTCTTCATTTTTTGTATTAAAATTCATTTCAGTTTTATAAAATAAAATGTAATCTGTGTTTTCATCCTTTTAAAATTTAAGTTTAGTGAGTGCATTCCCCCATACAGGATAGTTCCTCTTCTACCAGTGTTTTGCAGAAGCTGAATTAAGTGACATTCATATGTAATGCACACCCCCCTTACCCCCACTCCACTGCCACTCCCTGTCACTCCCCTACTGTCACCACACAGCCCTGCCATTGCAGGATGATGACTTGTCTTCCCTTCAGAATAGTAGCAACTTGAATTTGTTAGTCTTAGCAGCCAGGTTCTGCACCCTCAGGTTATATTTTGTATTCTCAAATATTGTGGGGAGGAAAAGTTTAGAGTTTTATTTTTAATTTCATTTAAGGGCTGGAAGAATGTAAGCTATTTTCATTACCAGTGTTTGCCTTTCCCACCTCCTTTAATGTTTTATTTCTTTGAGACCTAAATTAAGGAAAAGTCACAGTTTTAATTTGACCAAAAAATGTGGTTTTGTCTATGCTGAAACTTTATCTGTGAGCTCTGCTGGTCCCTATATCAGATTGATTTTTGCCATTTGTTCTTATTTCATGATTGCTTTTCAAATAATGTATTTTTATTGTAGTCTTCTTCTTTTCAGAAAATTCTTAAAAGCAAAACAAACCAAAACCAAAAGTCAAACTTGAGTTAATTCTTTGAACTGGCAAAATACTCCAAGAAATTGTATTCTTAAAAACAAAACAAAACAAAACAAAAAAACCAACTGTGGACTCTCTTGCATGGCCCAGTGAAGCACAGATGATTTTTTAAGTGTCTCATTATTTTATTCTCTAACATTTAATGCTGATGTTTTAATTGCACACAGCTGAAGCTGCTAAATGAGTACTGAAATGGATTTAAGTCCTCTCTGAGCTTTGTTGATACCTATAAAAGTTTATATCATTCATTAGAACCACAAATTAAAATTAGTTGTGGTGAGCTGTTCATTGGAGATTGGAACTCTCACGAACACTTTAGCTCACAGGCTTTGTTTTTGCCTGTTACACCTATTTACCTGGAAAGCTGCTTTCGCCCTGTTGGGTATCCTTTCTTTTCACAGAATTGAAAAATATCAGAGTTGAGGAATACAAATAGACAACTCATCCTATGATTGTAAAGCCCCTGTGATAAGTGTTCCAGTGGTTGAGAGCAGCTTCCTTGCTGAACCTTGAATTTTAAGGTGATTTTTTATTATAATGTGTTCCACTGTTGTGCAGAGAAATTTTCCAGATCCAGAAACTTTTTTTTTTGGCCTTAGGTACGTTGTTTATTTGTTCTTTTGATGCCATGTCCTTCTAGCACCAAAGGAATGGTGCCTGAATCACAGTTCATAGACTCACAGGGCTTTAGGGGACAGTGACTGCTTGTCAGCTCCACTCCTCTTCCTGAGGCATGAGCTGGCCCATGGTTCCCTGGGGAGTCACAAGTTCTCTGATGACAGAGTCAGCTCTCCTGTGGGCCCCCATCTACTTGAGAGAGCCAGATAACTTTATTTATAGCCTTAGTAGGAGATGAAGAGACATTAAAAGGTGCAGAAATATTTCTATTGTCATGTTTTATTTTGTGATTAAATCAGTTCAAAATTTTAAGGTTTTCTGATTAATACATTTTAAGAGAACCTAATTTTTCTAAGAGAGCTAGTACACAAATACACTTATTATTTTCAACAAACATTAGTTATATGGTTAGCATTTAGGACTTCTGGTAAGTTGTGAGGCACATGAATACTGTTTTTGTAATCATGATTCACTGAGAAACCCTTGTCTGAGAGTCAGAAAACTTGCTTTGGACTAGCATCAAGGTCTTTGGACATGTCACTGGTGTCTTTTGAGGTAGTTACCCCCAAACTAAAATATTCAAAGACAAAGAACTCGACACTTTAATTTGGGAATGAATACTGTGAAATCAGTTGTCTTGATTGACCACATAGGAGCTTGTAAAACATTTCGTTGATGCTGCTTCCATTTTATGTGTATGTGAAATGTAGATACTGTGTGTCTCCTACTTGCCTTTTAGGGTTGTTGGGAGGATAAATGAAACACACACTGGGAACTCAGAAGAAAGGTGCTTTTGAAACTGAACCTCATCCTATGGCTGTGCCAAGAGGCAGTGGTAGTGAACCCCGTGGTGAAGGGCCAGGACCATGGCTCTGGAGCCAGGCTGCCGTGGTTTGAATCCCACCTTGGCCTCTTGCAAGCGGTCTGACTGCAGCACATTACCTAACCTCCCTGTGCCTGAGTTTCCTCCTCTTTAACTTGAGGATGATAATAGTAGCACCTACTCAAAGGATCCTGGTGAGTTTTAGCTGAGCTGATGTGTGCGGAATCCTTAGAGCTGCGCTGGCGTGTAGCGAGCGAGGCCACACCTGCACACCATGAGCAGGACATATACCTTGCACAAAATGACATTGCAGCCCCCCCATCCCCCTGCCCACCATTAGTCTTCTAACATTGATTTAGAAACCATTGAATGCTTAGAGAGGGGTACTGCATAGTTGGTGATATTTAAGCACCTCTAGATAGAAGTTCAGTGGGTAAAGTTAAATTTGGCTTCCTAACCTTTTTGTAAAAAAGTTCAGCTCACTAGGATCTGCCTGACACTCTGACTGTTCTTTTGTTTTAGCTGTTTTGGGTTATGGAGGCATAAGGGGAGAGGTGTGAGGGAG
Organism: Urocitellus parryii; assembly: GCF_045843805.1. NCBI lineage: Eukaryota > Metazoa > Chordata > Mammalia > Rodentia > Sciuridae > Urocitellus > Urocitellus parryii. The sequence continues at coordinate 4,142,009 of NC_135541.1, forward strand.
GGAGCTGCCTTTTGCCTAGTTAGCTTTTGTATCTCCACTCTGCTAAGTTGTCTAGCTGGCTTTCAAGGAGTCAGAGGGTTGAACTGTTGAGGGGCTTTTACTTGACCGTATGAGGCTTTGGACTCTTCTTAAGTAGATCAAAGGATGGGACCCACAGTTGTCCCTGCATGAGAGAGAATATGTGTTGGCATTGTTCCCAGTGCTTTCCATACATTTTAAACATCCAGATTTATCCAGGAGGTGAATGGTATGTTAACCCAGTTTTGCATCTGAAAATGCTAAGGTTTAGGTAGAGTAAATACACTTTCCTAGGTGCACATCCCTAGTAGACTGCACAGTTGCAGAACTGGCATTTAAATCCAGGTGCTGCTTACCTCCTGATACTTGCTGCCTTGCATTCACCTGCAAACCTGGTAGAACCTCTTAACAAGAGACTGTTCTGCTGTTTTCGCTGCAAGGACCTGAACTGCATATATTAGTGTCCCTCAGCCACTGGACCTTTTAAATGAACAGCACCTCTAACTTTTGTAAGAACTCATATGATGGAGTAGCTGGCTCTAACAATCCACTACCACACACACCATTATCAGGAAAGTTCCATTATATATGTGTCACTTGATCCTGGTTGCACATCTGGAATCACTCGTGTAGTGTTTTGTTTAAAACTTGAAGCACTAGTCCCATCCATGACTGATTGTGGTCTAGCAGAGAACCATTGATCAACAGGTTCAGATATATAGAAAGGTTTTTTTTTTTTTTTTCTAGTTAAAAACAAACAAAAATTGATTCTCTGTACACGCACAGATTTGTGCTTCTAGAATATGGACCAGTGCAATTAGTTCTGTAGTTGGCTACATTGTAGATTAAAATGGATCTCTAGTTTAATCATTTAACCAACACTGATCAGTACCCTTCCTGAAGGCAAAGCCCCAGCATCTATTCCCTAAATGCAGTCATGTGTGAGAACCCCGAATGTCCTGAGAGGTGGGCTGTCACTTAGTTACAGGGTGAACCAAGTAGAGGGCCCTGTTTGCTTTCTTCTCCCTTTCACCTGTCTTCTTTCTCTTTTATGCATCCATTTTTCCTTTCTCTTCTCCTTCCCTTCTCCATAGTTCTGTCCTCCCTCTTTTTCTCTTTCTTACATTTATCTGTCTGATTTTGACAGTGTGACAGTCATCAAGCTGTAAAGTACTTGAACTACTCCATGTACACAGCACATAGTAGGTGTTCAAATGAACTTTCTTATTTTTCTTAGCATTCGATTTTCAAAGGAGTAGGCACTACCCCTCATTAAGCCTGAACTTTGTTAGATTTTGTTTGTGATTGTCTATCCTAACTTGGTTTATCTTGTGAATTTAGATAGTTTAGTCTCACTGGTTCTGATAAGTTGAGGAACTCCAGGCTTTAGTCACTGAGTAGTACAGAAGCTTAGGGAATAGAACAGACTTAGATTGTTTTAGAGGCTGCTTTTATCAGGCTTCTAATGTATTTGCTTCTAGTATATTTTTAAGCCAGAGGATCTGTGTTTGCCTCCGTCAGACCCCCTTTGTTTGGTGATGAGGAAGCTGCCATGGAGAGGGCAAGGCCCTTGGACTTGCTGCTGCTACCTCCTCTGGTAGCATTCATTGGGTGTTGGGACAGAGAGCAGAGCAAACAATATGACAGCCTAGAGGTCTGCAGCTGACTGTTTGCCTCCAGAAATGTTGGAGAAGTAGTCACAGTAATCCTCCTTCTGCTTCCCCCTTTCACAGGAGAGGTGACCTAAGGGTGGGGCGATTCTGAGGGGAGTGGCAGGCCTCCCCAGCGTGGAAGTCGGGAGGCTGTGTGTGCGGCCCTGCACCCCAGCAGGTTGGCCCAGGCGCCAGCTGGCTGCCTTAGGAGTTCCTTCTGATGGCCTTTAGCCCTTCGAGGCTTTTCGGAGGCTGAGAAACGCGTGGTAAAGGTATGGAAAGGTGTTTTTGTCATTCTTCAGTGAAAATCTGCCCTAACCAGAAAGGGAGTTTCTGCCTAGGCAGGAAACCATTGAAAAAGCTTGTTTGTGTTAGTTATGGTTATTGTTTCCCCTGGAAACTGTGGCCGTGGTTACTGTGGTACCATGTGACAATCTGAGTGTTTAGACTAGATATCCTGTTTTCCACACATATTTATAAGTGGGTTCAGAAATGCGCCTGTGATAAACATCACACATACCTACCACAAAACTTGGATGGTCAACTTGGTGTGGTTTTGTGCACCTCTAAGCCCAGTGGCTCAGAAGGCTGAGGCAGGAAGATTGCAAGTTTAAAGCCAGCCTCAGCAACTTAGGGAGACCCTGAGCACCTAAGTGAGTCCCTTTCTTAAAATGTAAAGAGGGCTAGGGATGTGGTGCTGTGTTTAAGTGCCCTGGGTTCAGTCCCCTGTACCCAAAACAAAAACAAACAAACAAAACAAAACGGGTTTGACCTCCAGTCCTTTTTTCTCTTTGGTGCTGGTCCTTTTTCTTATTTCTGCATTTTTCCAAAGGAGAAACTACATGATCTGTAACTTTTTGTGATGGTGAGAGGAGGATTGGTCTGGAGTGTTGAAGCTCTTGGTCAGAGTTTGGCTCTGGGTTTCCTTTTACCAGCTCTAGTTCACCTTACATGCCTGGCACAAGTTCTTGTACATAATAGACACTCAGCAAACATTAACTCTCTTTTCATTTCTCATTAGCACAGGTAATTAAGAATAGGAGCTGATAGACTCCACATATCTGTGCAGAGATATATCTGTAATTAAAGTTTTAATTAAAGAGACACCAGACCAGGCAGATGGTTCTTATCCTCATATCCTGTAAACCAAACAGCCGTGGCTTTTCGATCTTGCGAACAAGCAAAGCCGAGAAGCTGCTTTCGTGGTGGGGCATGGTAGTTTTATTAACTAGCCATGATCTATTTTGGTACCACTCTGTGTGATGCCTGATCCAGGGATAATCATTGTAGTTTGATATGGAAAGACAATACATCAAAGTTATGTCCCAACTGAAGCTTTCAAGCCTCATCAAGGGCATTGCCACAGCCCAGCTGGTGGATCACAGGCATGTGGTTTTGTGCTAGATCACAAAAGCTGACAAAGTGTTATTTAGGATCATCAGCTAAATACAGTATTAAATTAAAGCACCATAATCCTGATTTTTTTTGCCACTGTATAGCAATGCAGAATTGAGTTGTGCCTGTTTGCCTCATGCTGGTTCTCTTCTATGTCACAGTGACCTTATTGGCTAATCAGGCGCAGAATTTAAGAAATAAAACAACTGCAGGGGCTAAGTAACAGAAAAGGACTTATCTCAGATCTTATCACTTTTTAGGCCCTTCCAGTGAACCCCAGCCATTTATTCTATTGCATCCCTGTTGGCCAGAGCAGTGCAGGGAAGAGGGCAGCTCACCTTGACCTCTTGAGCTTTACCCTCTTCTTTACCCCAAGTTTCATAACCTTTCCTTGTAATTTTTAATGCAGTCAGGTGCATGGTTTTCAGGCCTTCCATGCAAGAGGCAGTTCTATAACAGAATTGCATACTGGTTGATGTAGGTGTGTTTCTACCACCAGCATCCCAGTTTATTTTGTTAGGTAGAACCAGTACTGAAGATGTTGATTTCTTATTGCACAATGGAACATTTTAGTGTAGAGATTAGGAGCATGGTTTCTGCTTTGCTGAACAGTGCTGCTTTCATAGGAGGTGCAGTTTTTGTGTGATAGAGTCCACAGTACACTGGGAAGTACACTGGAACTTTCACATCACAGACCAGTCTTCAAGTGATAGAACCTAGAAGTGTTTTAACTTACCTTAATACCATCTATAAATCAAGGTCCATTTGTCCTAGCTGAAATGTGTGTGCATAGGCACAAGGAGATGGGCCAGAACCATGAGATGTGCATGTGCTTTGAGTGGAGCCTGTGTCTCATGGGTAGCTGGAAATGTGTCTACCACCTTCTGTATCAGGGAAGGATGTTTTTTGGTTTTAAAAGAGGTCAGTTCATTGTAAGCTGCTTTGATTAAATAGTCTTTTGTTATTGTATCCAGAAAATACCATAGGATCTATGCAGAAATGTATTACTGAGTATTAAATTGGTATTTTACATATGGAATTTGAACCTGACCAATTACAAAGTTTGTTTCTTTTCTAATGTGGTTCAAGACCTGAACATGTAACTCTGGAGTAGAGAACACAATTTTAGATTATAGGAGGTTTCTTATGAAGTTAAACTCTTGCTGCATAGAGAGCAGTAGTTATGCCGCTTTGCTGTGTAGGAATCAGACTTCCACAGAGAGGAGAAGTACCAACAAACCCACCTGGACTTACTTTTCTTTCTGTAGTGGGTTTAGAAAAAATGTGCACCCCCACCCCATGCTGGTGATTAAACCCAGGCGTTTACCATGTTGGGCAAATGCTGTGCTACAGAGCTACATCCGTAGCCCTGGAAAATCTGTATTTTACCACATAATCGTCACCACTGCATTAATGCAGATTCACTAATACTCCATGCATCCTAATCTTGAACCAGTGACAGTTTAGTAATAAATGAGTTTTAAGTAATACTGGCACAGTATTTTTTTTTTCTCTTTTAAAGCTTTAAATAATGGCCACACTCAACTTTTTGCCAAAAAAGAAAAAGAAATAAAAGGCGTAAAATCTGCAATGATTATGTGATGAAATGCATATATTTTTGCCCTTTCTAGTTGTGTGATGATGGGAGTAGAGTGTTCTGCCCACTCCAGAGTGACTTACCACCAAATATTTCTTTTTTTCTTCTTTTTTTTTTTTAATGGCGGTACTGGGGATTGAACTTAGGGCCTCATACAAGCTAGGCAAGTGCTCTGCCACTGAGATATGTCCCAAGCCCTTTTTCATTTTTTTTTAATTTTTAATTTTAAATTTTTTTATTAATGCATTCTAGTTATTCATAATAGTGGGGTTCATTTTGACATATTCACACATGCATCTAATATAATTTGCTCCATTTCAATCCCTAGTATTTTCCCCTAACCCTCCTCTCCTCCTTCCCCTTGATTTCCTTGCTCTACTCTGTTGGTCTTTCTTCCATTAATTTATTGTTTTTTTTAATTGGTGCATTATAGATATACATAAAAGTAGAGTGGAATTTTTGTGATGTATTTATAATACACATAACATATTTGATCTTTTTTTTTTTTTTTTTTGCTGTTCTTCTCCTTTCCCATCCCTACTTTTGCCCCCTTCATTCCCCTTTCTTTACTGTTCTGTTTTTATATTCCCCACTTCCCCCACCCCCCTCTTGTTTTTAAATTTCTCATTTCTCCCTAATTTCTGCATATGAGAGAAAACATTAAATCTTGATTTTTTGAGTCTGTCTTATTTCACGTAGCATAATGTTCTCTAGTTCCATCCATTTGTAAGTAAATGACATAATTTTGTTCTTTATGGCTGAGTAACATTCCATTGCGCATATACACTACATTTAAAATTGTTGATGGATCTTTGTTTTATCTATTTATTTATATGTGGTGCTGAGAATTGAACCCAGTCCCTCACACATGCTAGGCAAGTGGTCTACCACTGAGCCACAACCCCAGACCCCTATACTTCACATTTTCTTGATCCATTTATCTGTTGTTAGGCACCTGGACTGGGTTCATTACTTGCTTAATTTGGATCATGGTGCTAAAGACAACACCTAGCCCTTTAAAAAAATTAAAAAAAAAAAAACAACAAAAAACAGTTTCAATGAGTTGCCTATGCTGGCCTCTTAACTGGCCATCATCCCGTCTCAGATTACAGGCATGTCCAGCCACACCCAGCTTATTTATTTGTTCTTTAAATAGTTATTGAATTCCTGGTAAAGGGCAGCAGTAAGCAAAATTATGCCATTCCCCTCGAAAAGTTTATTTTCTGATTAGGGGAAAGGGCAATAAACAAAAAAAGAGTAATTGAGAATTTGTATGAACCAGTCATGTTGGTTAACTCTGTGTCCTCCTCAGAGCACTTTGTGCAGGTGAGTGCTGTTCTGCCCCTTCTGCAGGCTAGGGAGACACTACAGAGATGTGGACTGGCCTCTGCCCCACCCAGTGGGCTCTGTGCTTTCACATACCAGGCTGCTTGACTCTCTATTAAAACACTGCCTGGTCTGCTTATTTCTAAATAATAAACACATATTGTTGATAATGAGTGTGATGAAGAGCATACTCATTATCAATAATGTGTGTTTATTGATGATAATAATAATAATAATAATATCAATAAAAGCCGCAAGGGAAGCCATTGGAGGGCTCCTGGATGCCTGGGTGTAAGTGTTCGTTAGCATCATGACTTAAGTGGGATTCCCTCATAATGGGGGGTGAAGGAAGCCACATCATGAGCCACATAGCTATCCATCCAGAGGGGAGGGTATTCCAAGTCAAGGGAACAGAAAAAGCAAAGGCCCCAAGGTTGATGTAGCTTTGTCAAAGGTGGAAGAGAAGCCAGGAAGCCAGGTGGGAACTGTCCCTGTCTCTAGGAGGGTGGGGAGGGGAGCAGCCAGGAGCAGCATCCCTGGGGGCCTTGCAGGTCAGGGTAAGGCCTTTGATTTTACTGAAGAGAGGGGGAAATGGTCCAAGAATTTTTGAGCAGAAAAAAACATGATAAAAAGGATCACTCTGAATGTAGGGCAGAGTCTAGGGCACGGTCCACAGACAGCTGCCCGCTGGCCAGATTGCAGCCCGCTTCGGTGTAGCCGACAAGCTAAGAGTGTTTGTGTACATTTGTGAATGGTTGGGAAAAAATGAATAATAATATTTGGTGTCCCAGAAAAAGTATATGAAACTCAAATTTTTGTGTCCATTTTCATTTCAGTGTTATTGGAATTGAGCCGCCCTTGTTACTTTGTGTATGTCCAAAGCTGCCTTTGAGCAGCCTTAGCTGAGCTGAGTCCTTTTAACAGACCACATGGCCTGCCTCTGGCCCTTTTCAGAAAAAGTTACTGTTCCCTGTCTTAGGGGGATGGAGTGGAAACAGAGGAGACCAGAGTAGACATGGCAGAAGTGAATGGTGGTCTGAATAGGCAGTAAGAAGTGAACAGATGCAGGACCTGTTTCACAGCAAAAGCAGATGTACTGTGTTCACATGGGAAGATTCCGGGTGATGTGTGAATATGGCACTGAGTTACTGGAGAGTGCACTTGCCCTTTTGGGGGTTGGGAAGACTGTGGGAGTGACAGGTTGGGGAGGAGGGTGAGCAGGAGGCCAGAGTTGTATTTTGGATATGTTGGCTTTATGGTGCCAAGTGGAGGTGTTGGGTGTCAGTCACTTGTGAGTCCAACTCTGAGGAGAGGCTGAGGCTCGAAGTAGGTATTGGAGTGTTTTCACATATTACAGGAAGGCTTCCAAGCTATGGGAGGGTGGAAATCCTGTAGGGAGCACACTTGGAGGGCAAGTCCAAACCTGGAACCCTGGGGTGCCCAACATTAAGGATAAGGAAGCAGACAATGAGAGGGAGCAGCCAGAGAGCGCATTTGAGCAGATTGGGGTGTCCTGGAAGCACAGTATGGTTCTCTGTGTCACATGCTGCTCAAGGTCAAGCAAGATGCCAACTAAAAATTCACCATGAATTTGGCAGTGTGGAAGTCACTCGTGGCTCTGATAAGAGCTGCCTGAGTGACGTGGTGAGACAGAAACCTGAAACCAGCTGGGTTTATGAAAATGGGAGGACAGGCAGTAGAGCTGGTGTGTAGGAGACTGTCTCCTAAAGCCTGATTGCAGGCCAGGAAGGGGCAAGAGTGGGATTTAACCTGAGATTAGGATTTTGCCAGTTGAGGTCAGTGGAGGAAAGGGTGTGAGGGAACTGAGCATTGTGTAGGAGAGTCCATATGACAGTGGATTGTGTAATTGATGCCAGGCAAGAAGCAGGATGCAGGGAGGAGATGAGGGACAGCAGGAGGTTGTGGGGGTCAGCAGATTCAAGGAGTTGTTGGATTTGGGGTGGTCAAGAGTCGTGTGCTTGAAATTGTCATCGTGGAGGGTGCAGTTGTGGTTAAATCTAGATCTAAGGCAGTATTGTTCAAAAGCAATGTCAGGGGAGCCATGTATAACTTTCCATGTTCCAATAGCCGTATTTTAAAAAAGTAAGGAGAAAGAAACACGATAAATTTTAATATTTCATTATATTTAACCTGTTATATCTCAAATATGTGAACATGTGAACTGTGTACAAATTATTGCAATGTACCAATTTTTTTGTAAGTCTTTGCAGTTGGTGTGTATTTTATATTTCTAGCACACCTTACTTTAGACTGGGCACATTTCAGGTGCTCAGAGGTCACAAGTGGCTCATGGCTGCCATACTGCAGAGCATAGGTCTTGGGAATCACTGTGGAAGTACAGTCCAAGTTATTGGAGGGTGGGTTTAAGGAACAGAGAAGCCAAGGTTCATGAAGGATTATGTGAATCTAAGCCACTTGGGATTCCTTACAGAGTGGGGCCGCGGGGGTTAGGAGGATGAGTGCTTTAATCTGCCACCCATCAAGTGAGTCTCAGCATCTGTGGGACTCTGAGGGACTGCTCTTGCCTCATCTTAAGTCCAGAAATCATGGGTATGGGGTATGCTTTCAGACTCACAATAAAATATCAGAAACATGGGCCATAATATTAAGAGGATCTTTTCAAAATGGCAGCTTCCAGTCAGGGTTCACTCTCATTCAGAAGGCATGTCTTTGAGCCACTAATGAAGATGTTACCCATGTGAAGAACTCATTCCAGCCCATTTTTTTTCCTCAAGAAAAAAATATCCGTTAGATTTTTGTCTTTTATTTTGACATAAATCTTTAGATGCTGATCTTTATTTTGGCATAATCCTCAAATCCCTCAAATTCTGTTTGTAATACTTAGCTCAACAATCTTAAACACGCTTGAATCCCTGCAGAAGCCGACATTTAGGAGTTTCAAGGCAGTCCACATGATACAGACAGCAGCATGCAGTCTGGCTACCCTCTCTGCCTCCTTTTGATAGGGTTCATGTGGTAATATATTTTATATATACATGCATATCCACGTGTGTGTGTGTGTGTGTGTGTGTATAAATTTGGCTTTGATCCACAATGAGTCTTTAAAGATCAATAAAAATGGATGATGTCAGGAAGCTGTTTTTGGCCTTATAGGCCAGGAAAAAGGAAAATGTTTTGAAAGGGTAGACAGGAACACTTCCACAGCTCAGTTGCTGTTACTACTTTTCATATTTAAAGTTAACACAAGCTGCTCATCTGAATCCCAATGGAAAAGGTGAATGGATATTCCAGTTCTGTACCTTTATCAAATTCAAATGTACCTTAGATTCCGTTCAGTTTGTTTCCTGTAGTATTAGGATTAACAACAGCAACAACAAAAATCCTCCCAGCTCAGATATTTAGGAAGAAGAACCCATTTTGAATCTGTGTTTATGTGCCCCCTGTTCTCAGATGCTATGTGTGTTGAAGGAGGGGTTGTTCATTTTGTAGGCGCCAGTGTCAGGGAATGAGGGATCTAAGTGGTCCCAAGCACCTAGGCTTTGGTAATCTCAGAGCAGGGTGAGAGTCTGCTGGGTCAGAACTGTCTTCCCTCTGGGTGTGGTGCCTCCTCTCTGCACTGTAGTGATCCCTGAAAGTAAGCCCAGGAAACGCCACTTAGTAACGAGGAAAGCTTTCTCCTTATGTGAGTTTTCTAATTAAAATGTTTTCCATCTGATGGGGAAGTGTGTGAATATCAAGAACTGGAAATTAAGCAAGAAATTAAAAGAACATTAATGGCTTCTTTGCAATTTGTTTTGAGGTTTTCCTCACTAAGTGGTATTTTGCTTACAAAGTCACCCTTTCACACATAAATCTTTATAACAAATGGACTGGAATATATCCCAGCAAAAGAAGAGCTATGGTGTCATGTGTAAATTATATCACACATTGTGAAAGAGAACCCAAAGCATTCACTTTTTAAAAAAGCATTGTTAGTGCAGTTACTTAATTGGTGTATACAAAATTATAGTTTATTTGAAAGTGAAGGTTGCTTTGTCTAGAGGACTGGAAGAATAAGTGTTCTGACATTTGTTCATTGTTTGAATTTACACTCCAGACACCAGAATGCTCAATAAATCCAATGTGTGATTTACTGACTCTTTAAAAAGTTCACTGCTGAAACTTTATCCATCGCAACTAGTGTCCCTTCACCCCGAGGCATGTTTGGTCTGCAGTAGGCAGGCACCTGCCCCTCCTGGTCCTTGGGCCTCAGGGAGTGCATCGAATGCCACACTGGCAGTTTTGTTTGTCATTATCTGGATTTGTGTCTACTAGTAAAGTCTTCATTGAGCTGCAGCTTCTACCTCTGGGTGGAGAAGTAGGTGGAAACAGGGAACTGTCAAACTCTGTAGCCCTTCCGGGCCTACCTCAAAGTGCCCCCACCCACAGCCTCTCACCTGCCTCTTCTCTCTTTCCTAGACCTCAGGGTACTGCATGTTCTGTCTGCTGTGCTTTCAGTTTCCTTCTCTGGCCCAGCCCTTCCTCCCTACTTCCATTTATTCTGGTGGACAGCCTTTAGGGGCCAGCCCAGATGCCACTTCTTCATGCACCCTTTCTTGGGCTCCATTCTGCATAGTCCGTCTTTTGGTTCATTCTTCTCCTTCCCATATCCCCTGTGAGGACTGTCGCCATGAAAATGTCATGATCTCTTTATTGGTGTCTTTAATCTACTAAATTGGGAGCTCTTTGGGAGCAGGTGCTGGGCCTCCCTTATTTCTGTTTCCCTAGAACCCAGCCCAGCATCTGCACATGGTTGTGAGTGAATGAATTCGGGTGGATGGGTGGGGGGGGGGGAGTGATGGTGGGGTAATGTACCTTCAAGTCAAAAAGGTAAACTTGATTCCTGTTTTGGAGAAAGAGAAGAATAAATACTGTTTTTGTTTATACAGGTCTTAAAATTTTGGTAGCAGAGAGCAAATGTGCAGAGAGCAATGGAAAACAAGTCAGAAGCTGCTGTCTGATTCCAGAGATGGTCACATTTTATGCAAAAAGAAAAAAGTAATTTACATTTGATCACCTTGAGATCTTCAATTTGTCATTGTGATATCTTAAGTAACTAATGATTAAGTGAAATAAATCTTGAGGAAATAGATCACAAATGGAATGAGGACTTTGCATTGTAAGAAACCCACAACTCTTTTCTTTTCACAACATGACCTTTTAAAAAAGTACCTTATTGCAGGCTTGTGAAGGTGGCTGGCCTCTGAGCACTGGGCACATGCCTGAAAGTGATAGGACTTTTTTATTTACCTTGATCCGCTGGAATTAAACAGTCATGCTTATATTCAGTTAGTTTGAGGTTTGGTTGGAATTCAGTTCCAAATTGGGGAAAGAAATGAGCATCCAGCCCCTCTTCCTCATATTGTCCAACTTGCCTTATGAGATTCATATGCACAGTATTCCCTGTTTGAACTGAAGTCACTCACTTGACTCTGTCCCTGCAGTAGTCCCTAAGGAAGGTAAACGAACAGATATCTTGAGACTTCCTTCTGCATCAGTAGTTTTGATAGTTTCAAGGCCACTGTGGAATTCACCTGTAGTCTGTTAGGTTCCTATCTTACTTAGGAACATTAGTCCTTTTACTCATGCACCCTCCAGTATCCCTTTGGAATGCTGTGTTTTTCTAACCCATGAAACGGGTCTAGAAAGTACAGTAGCAAGTGCTGGGAATTGAAGTCCACCTTCCTAGTGCTGTGCTTCACAAATAGTCTCTAGCTGGGGGCCTCTCAGAGCATGGTGTTCTGTTATATCAATATGTACTTAGACATGCTAATATGAATTAGAGAGCCGATATACATAATGACTCCCCTGGGATGCTATATTAGAAAAAAAAAAAACAAAACAAAAACTGAAGTAGTTTGCTGAATTTGCATAGTAAGCTAAAAAATAAAGTCCTTCTAAAATGAGCATTAATTGAATCTGGACCTTGATCATCTTTGAACCTCTAATTTTTAATTTGATCCTTTAAAAAAGTTATAGGTTCTTGAAGACAAAATCTACAATTTAATAAAAGTTATGCTGTAGTGATTGCCTAAAGACTGTACAAAGCCCAATTTTGAGGTATTGTTGCTCCATGTAAACACAGCATGTGTGGGGTAGATGTATATGTACATGTACATGCATACACATACCAACTATATGTGCTTAATCTATGCTGTAGTTTGCCTTTTTATTCAGATTTCTCCTCTCTCTGCCTCTAGAAATGGGGCAAATTTTCTTCAGTTAAAAACAGAAATAGAAGCGGCGGCCTTGACCCATTTTACACCTGTTTATTTCAGGCTCTCACCACATACTTGTTCATGGGCACAGCAAGAAGAGGGATCCACAGAGCGGGAGCCGTGAGGTCTGACACATTGGGGTGAAGCTGGCAAAATTCGTAGGGAGAGCTTTACCGTCCTGCCAGCTCCATATCTGGCCTCAAGACAGTTCTATTAGTGAATTAATTGTACTCAAAACCTCAAATTCATTTGAACCAAATGTTACTAAAAATGAAATAGATCAAAGTGACCTCCTCTTGCCTCATCCAGAGTGATTGTGAAGGAGCCCGTGGCCTCATTTGTCTCTGGAGAGCAGGTCTCCACCTGTGTGCCTCCTGGTCCTGGGGTTTTTCGTGCCCGTCCCTGATGCTATTCTGCCCGCAGTCCCTCAGCAGGCTTCCATTTCTTACTGGCACTTCCCTCCCCTGGAATCTCTTTATGTTGATTACTGTTTGTCTCCCATAAGAATGGAAGCTCCATGAGAGCAGGGTCTCTGTCTTGTTCCATGTCCCAGTGCATAGGACAGTGCCTGGCACAGTGGAGTTTCAATAAACATTATTGAATGAACTAGTGGGTCACTAGCCTCGTGTCCTTTCTCAGTCTTTCCCTTTTACTTGCTGTTTATATATGACATGCCTTTTAAAGTCATAAAGCAGTGAAAAATTGGGATCAAGTGTAAAAATGTTGTTGTGATTGAAATAACTGTTGACCTAGTTCAGGGTAGAACAGGAAACCCAGAGTGTATGAGGACTTAGGAATTACAACCTGTGTGTTATGGTATCCATGCCTCCTGGATCGAAGGTATGGATGGGAGGAAATAGGAGTCAGCTCTCTGGAATATTGTAACATCGACACCAGGGAGAGTTGGAAGAAACAATTGAGGAAGGGGATCAGGGAAGCAGAAAATAGACAAATACTGGATGATTTTCTTAATATTTAATTATTAATAAATGTTGGCATCAAATAAACAAGATAAATCAAAATATTTTCTAGATCAAGTGGGCATTAACAAAGATACACAGGGAACTTGAGGTGATGCCAGTCATGTGCCACATGACGATGTCTGGTTGTCAGTGGACTGTGTGCACGACGGTGGTCCCATAAGATCACATGGCATCGCAACGTCGTTGTCATCTCAGTTCATGTAAGTACATGTGGTGATGTCCCCATCCCATGATGACAGGAATCACCAGTATTGCATTTCTCAGAATTTGTGTTGGAGCGTGTGGCTGTGTTAAGATGATACTAACATAAGTGCTTTTGTTCCAGATGGCCTTCACGGATGCCCTAGTCTCGTCCTCTTTACTTCTTGTGTATTGACATAGGCCAGAAACTGACACTGTTCTTGTAAATTTTTGAGAAGTTTTCTTTATTATTATTTTTTAAAACAAAGAACAAAAACCAAGGAGATAGTATTCTGTGATGTAGGCTGTTATCTCAAGGTGAGTTTATTTGTAGCACTAACTTGTGATAAATTGTTTAAAGAACTAAAACTTCTTTTCAGATTGAGCATATTTTATCTGTCAGATTTTGTTTATTTCAGCGTAAACTTGGGTTGTTATACACTGTGAAGGAATCAACTAAAGCAAGGACCAAGGTTCAATTTATGCTGGAATTTTATTTCATGCGGAGAATTGACCAATATTTCTGATCAAATCAGTAAATATGATTCAGTTTCATTAAATAAAGTGTGAAAAGCAAAGGCCAGATTTTTATGTACCACAAAGCAAAAGAGAAAAGAAAACCCCCTTGGAGCGTGACGCATTTTCATTAGACTTAAATGTTGAGTTATTTTGATTATATAATCCTACCCTCCCAAGGAAGTGTAAGGAGTGTGAATTCTGGGGTGAAGATGTAATCACAAGAAATGGTTAATGAGGCAGAACACACAAGTCTGTATTTATAGTTTTGTGGACAAATTAATCATCAGCAGAGGATACAAATGCAAAAAAGAATTCTCGATTGCATTCAAGAAGTGCAAGGTTGAACTTTTGAAACTAAGACAGAATTTTAAACCTTCTCAGGGATGCAGTATTAAGTAAGTTAATGTGCTTGGAACAGGAACCTAGTATGTAATGATCACCCATAAAATTTGCTGTTTATTCTTAGATGGATTCTAGTACAGGAGATGAAAGCATGTTTTAACTGTGCTTAATAAACTGTGTTGTGGTTGGGTATGGGTGAGTGTCCACTTCTAATCGAAGCAAGTGCAGCTTCTCAAAGCAAAGCTCTTAGCAAAAACTTTTCCTCGTATTTTTTTTTTGTGTGTGTGTGTGTGCGCCCGCACACATGTAAAACGTGCTGGGGCAGGCTGTGCAGATGATGCTCCTGTGGCAAGAGCTACAGCAGCTGCTGCTCCACTTTCGGTTTCATTCTCAAGAGTTGTTCTGATTAATCTGAAGTTTTGATTAACTTACGTTTTTCATATATCCTGCAGCTGCATGTGTGTACCTTTAAGTTTTGTGGAATTAAATAAAAATTTGTGACCAGTGACTCTTTAAAGCCACTGTCAAAGTTGCATACAAAACACTTCATAGTTTGAAATCTAGTTTTCATTCAACATTCCTGCCGTTTAAAGTATGTGACATAAGCTTTTAAAGAGCGATTCCATGAGTTAGTGCCCTCTGGTGGCACACAGAGGACATCAAGCACAGAGGGACTGTGACCCAAGAACCTTCAGATAGCTCTTCTAAATTAGATTGCTTTTTTGTTAGTTCTTTCTGGTAGTTTTTCCTTTGGGTGGAGTTTGAAAGTCCCCTGGTAGTTGGTTGATGCCTGCCTGTCATCATATCTTTTTTTTGTGTGTTTGGTGCTTATCAGTTTCTTACTCTGTTAAACTCTGGTCCTGGAGTTGACTTGCTAGCAACCCAGCGATGTTAGCAGTGTAGGTTGTGAATAGAAATCCAGGTGAGGGGGTTTTTGGGTGGGTTTGCTGTAAAAAGGTACATGCGAGCATTCAGATTTCCCAGAACCAGAGCATCCATTTTTAGATGCATCTCTTATCTCCCCTTTAAAAGGGAGACCATGTCAATTGCAGGATTAAGGAGGGAGCCTTTCTGATGGCCTTGGGGTGACTAGGACACAGTTTGAGATGACTGGTCTTTGGTGGTACTCACTTATCATTTTGGCCTTCCTGGGGCCCATCTTTCCCACAGAGGCCTTTACAGAGGTCATGCAGGCCAGGAACTGAATCCTCCCTCCACCACTGAGAAGTTGTGGGGCCCTGGGGCAGCTACTGTGTCTTGTGTGGGTTTCTTTAGCTGTGAAATAGGGGTGACTTTTAACCTGTGTTTCAAATCGATGTGAAGAGATACCCGTGAGGGTGAGGTGAGATGCTGTGTGTTTAAGAACTCTTTGTGGACCTTTGCCAACTGCTGCTGAGGATGTTTCCTTCTCTCTCTCTCTCTCTCTCTCTCTCTCTCTAATATTTTTTTTAGTTGTAGATAGACACAATATCTTTTTTTTTTTAATATGGTGCTGCGGATCAAACCCAGTGCCTCACGCGTGGGAGATGAGCGCTCTACTACTGAGCTACAACCCAGCCCCATTTTCCTTCTCTTCTTTAAAGGCAAGTACTCTGCCCTTTTTAAACTTAAAAGGTCATTTAAAACAAACAAACTTTATTTTGGATCAACTTCATTTTACAGCAAAGTTACAGAGACGGTATGGAGTGTTCATACACCCTTGCCTCATTTCTCCTGCAGGCCCCACTTTTATCCTGTTGAGTTTTCCTGATAGATTTCTCTGAGATCTCTGTGAAGTTGGGTCACATCTGGTTTAAGTGCCAGCTAACACCTTGCTGAGACTGAGATGTTTGCTTTGAATCCTTGGTGTCCACTGTTGATGTGGTGTTTGCTTCCTTTTCTTTTACCTTGCTTGTGTCTGTGACCATTTGACATTAGAACAGTCTTGTGTGATTTTCCAGGATCTTAATGCCTAAGTATTTCCCCTTCTGTGCATTTAATGAGCTGTGCAACCTAAGGAAAGATGGGTAATCAGTTTCCATCAGTATTTCAGCTGGGCATTTTTGCAGTCTCATAGCTACTTGTCACATAGCTTCGAGGTGAAGGCAAAAGCACATGGATCTTCAAAAATGAATAAACAACAGAATTATCTTTAGAAACGGGAAACTTGCCTCCCAATTAAAAGTCCATTAGCTAGTTTTAATGCATAAATAATCTGTAATTAGCATTATTAAATGAAAAAAATACTTGAGACACTCAATATTTTACATGTTTTAGCAACCTAAGAAAATGTCACAACTTCTTGACAAGGTTTCTTGACAATCCTGGGAGGATAGACAGGGAGAGCTCAGTCCCTTTTCATGAATGCAGGTGAAGTAAGGGAGGCCAAGGGGTGACCTGATCGGGGCCACACAGCAAGTTAAGTGAGTCATTCTCCAAACACAGCCTGAGCATGTTCAGCCCGTGCCTCCCCACAGCACTCCTGCAACTGTGGAGTGTTGGGAAGGCTGTTGGTCCACACTTAGTTCACTAAACTCAATTTTAGTGATATTACTTAAGCTATTAATATGTATAGTAATGCTTTAATACCTCATAGACAATTCCCATTTTTTTTTTTTAGGACTTTACTGAAATCAGCATTGGTGGTCCTGTTAACAGAATCTCATTGTTCTGTGCAGAACTTCAGAGGAAACCTGTGTTTTATATTCAGTTTTTTTTTTTTTTTTTTTTTTTGGTGTGTGTGTGTGTGTATGTTTGGCTGTGAGCAGAAGACCTGATAAGAACAACATATAGAAGAGAAAGTTTATTTAGGGCTCATGGTTTTGGAGGTCTCAGTCCATAGATGGCCAACTCTGTAGCTCTGGGTTCCAGGTGAGGTGACCATCATGGCGCAAGGGTGTGTCAGAAGAAAGTAGCTCAGGATATGGCAACAAGGAAATAGTTCCACTATTTAAACCCCAAAGGCACACCCCATCTGTCTACGTATAGTCACTGTCCATTTGATCATATCAGTGGATTAATGCACTGCTTAGATTAAGGCTCTCATAACCCAATTGTTTTACCTCTGAACTTTCTTGCATTGTCTCACATGTGCTTTTTTTTTTTTTTTTTTTTTTTTTGTACCAGGGATTATTGAACCCTGGGGTGGTTAATCACTGAGCCACATCCCCAGCCCTTTTTATGTTTTATTAATATAGGGTCCCACTAAGTTGCTTAGTGTTTCCCTAAGTTGCTGAGGCTGGCTTTGAACTTGTCATCCTTCTGTCTTAGCCTTCTGAGCTTCTGGGATTATGTGCCACCATACCCCGCTCACACATGAACTTTTGGGGGACACCTCGTATCTAAACCATTGGTTCGTCTCAAGCTCTGCACTGTGGCAACATTGTTGGCACTGTCCACAGGCTCTGGGATGACTGTAGCCTCTTCCGGGAGGCTGCATCTTGTCTGTGACCTTTGGGTTACGTATTGTGCTAGAGATAAACCTTGACAGCACAGACATGTGTGACATATTTTTTACAAGAGCTACTGAAATGTTTGAATGAGAAGATGATGTCATTTGAAAAAGTGATAAATGGGCCAAATTCTTGAGAAGCTAGCAGAACATCTTACTGAAACCTTGAGATCTGGTCAGAAAATGAGAATGAGTCTTTTTTAAGTTTTTTTTTTGCAAATATGATGGAGGTGTCAGTGTTTTTATATGAATTGTGGTACCTCTTTCTATGGTACAGAAATTTTGTTGTCATGTGCCTTAGTCTTTGTTTTGTTTTTGGTTAGGCATCTCAGCTCAGAGCGGCCCCTGTGCTGGTGACTGTAGTGGCAGCAGGTCTCAGGCCTTGTTCACTGCTTGGTGGGTGGGTTTTTTGTTCTGTTCTGTTTTTAATCAGTAACTAAAAAATCTAAGCTAAAGTCAGATCTGTGAATTAAGATACGTTTTAATCTTCTGAAATCCTAAAGCCTCATTAAAGAGCCTGAAGAGGCTGTATCTATCTTTTTTTCTGGTAGGCTGTGGAGGGATCCAGATATCTGCCTGTTTTAGCCGGGCATCTTTAGGTGTCACCTGATAACTCTTTGCAGTTGGTTGGTTTGCCCTCAGGTGTGTTGCTTTGGGTCCTTAGGGAACAAGTAGGGCAGTCAGGCTGGAATGAGAGGGCAGCCACTCATAGAAGTGTTCCCTGTGGGGACATTTTCAAAATTCGTAGTGAAGATTTTAGCTTCTTGTGTCATTTTCTGGCAGTTGTCCATTACAGTAGGCTTGCATTGCACCAGGGGTACACACATGGGACCAAGAAAGTGACAGGCTGCAGTTCTTGGCTTTCTTTGCTATGGGTCACTGGAGAGACTCAACACTTTCCTTTCCTTTAGCTCTGGGCTCCTGTAATCTGTGGTGCTGAGCCTGAGAGAGGGGTGCTTTGGATTAATTTGTACCTTACAGCGTCTTTTATTTTTTTTCTTACTGGTGATTGAATCCAGGGGTGCATTACTACTGAGTTACATGCCCTGCTCTTTAAGACAGGGTCTCACTAACTTCCTTAGGGCCTTGCTAAGTAGCTGAGGCTGGCCTTGAACTTGAAATCCTACTATCTCTGCCTCCCAAATTGCTGGGATTACAGGTGTGCACCACTGCACCAGGCTGTAGTTTACAGACTCTTGATGGGAAAATAGATTTAAGATTTCGGTTGTATAATTTATATAAATGACGGAAAGCATCAAGCACATTCCCTACATGCATAGTCGAGCCAGTTATACAGATATATATTTGAAATTTTCTTTTAGCCATGGATGGGCACTTTCCGTCTTATATTTTTTTCCCTTTCCTTTAACCACCAGAGAGATTGACACTGAAGAATGACATGGGATCCAGTATGTAAATGTAGAAAGTGGAGATCGGCGCTTTAGGTGCTTTGTGATGAGTGCAATTAAGTAAATGGAGAAGTGCACAGTTGTTGATTTGAAGGCTGGTTATGACATTCTAAAACCACCTGGCTGCCTTGCACTGAAACAGGCCTTTAGAGTAGGTTTTGTGTTTTAAGTTCAGTTTTGAGAATCAGCCATTTACTGTGAAAGCAAAGTTACTGGGAAGTTTGTTTTAAAGATGCTGCCACCCTCTATTTCTGTGAACCCAGTAAAAATAGCACGGAATAAAATTTAATTATGCTGTACTGAATATTTCATGTGGAATTAAGGGGCAAAAGCTGCCTTTAAAAAGCATTAGGTTTGGAAAGAATAAAGGCTTTGTAGGTTCTTTGGAAGATACTATAATTAAAAGATTTGTTCAAATGTATTTTTCTCTTTTTTGAAGAGTTTAAAGAAATCCATCCCTCCCTTCCTAAATTGATTACCTCTCAAACAACAGCCCTGCTTGGCAGTAAATACGGTGAAGCTGCCTCTGTGCTGATTTGACAGCTTTTTTCTGTTAAATGTAAAATAGTTTTTTAATCTTCTGATTTAGATGTTTAATAGAAAGTAAATGTTTGACTTGCTTTGGTTTCTGCTGAACCTGTATTTAAATCCACACAAACAGTTTGAATAAAGTGAAAACATCACTGGACTAGCTATTTTAAACATTTCAGGATATAAGAATGCTAAATGGGGTTCCCTTTTAAAAATAGAAATGACTGCTTGCATTTGCATAATTACTGCTAACTAGCACAACATTTTAAATGGTGACAAACTCAGGGTAGAAAATGTAGCTGTTTTAAAAACCTTGGTAAAAGGAAGCCGGAACTGTTCTGTGAGCAGCTGCTTTGGATGGAGGGTCTTTGCAAAGGCAGGAAACAGGCTTTCCAGTTGGAGGGGTGGTATCAGGGAGGAGAGGTGAGCAGCACAGGTGGCCTCTGATAGCTCTGAGCTGGTGTGTGGGCCAGAACTTACCAGCCTTTCATTTTGATACATGAGTCTTAAGTATTGACTCTTAAATCTGCCTTGCTGTTTTGGACTGGGTGCAAGTGTTCTCTGCCAATGTTGGAAGGCGTCTGGTGAGGACTGAGGGTCAGTGTTGGTGAGAAGAGCATGGGAGGATATTTGTGAAAACGGAGAGTAGGGTTGTCTTCACAAGCTCATCCTGAGTATCCTCTGGAGTATCCTTGATTCTGCCTTCTACCCTTCTCAGGCATTGAATCCATATGTAAGTTTTTTTTGGTTCTCTTTCCTCAGCATCTGACCCTCCACATTTCCACCAGTGCCACCTCCTCCCAGCTGCTCTTGTGTTCTTCGCCTAGACATCTGCCCCATCTGTTCCCTATGTTGATGCCTACCTCCAGTTTTGCTTCCCTTCTGGGGTGGGATCTCTCTTAAAAACGCAAACAGGATTAGGTCTAGCTTGCTTCAGCCCTGAGGGGACTTTCTATCCCTCTGGAGTCCAGCGGCTTGCTCATCACTCACTTCCCACCATTTGCCGCTTTCTTCTCGGCACGCTGATCCTTCCCGTACCCGAGACACATCAAGCATGTCTCTGCTGTGGTTGGTTTCCTCTACCAGGAATGCTCTCCCTTCCCCTCTGCACCTGTGTGTGCTGGCTCCTTAGTGCCACTCAGGCTGACCTCACACGCCATCTCCTCAGACTGACCTTCCCTGAGGACTCGGTCTCATACAGTGCCCGCCTACTCTCATGCTGCATGTGTTTTCTTGATAGCATTTGTAACTGTTGGAAATCGTCTTTCCATGTCTCCTCCCCACACCACCAACTCTCAGGGCAGGGACCTTGTCTGTCCTCAGCTGCGCTCCAGCAGCTGGGATCAGATGAGTGCGGAGGAGGGACCTGGAAGGCGAAGCTAGAGGGCACTCACCTGGTGGAGTCAGTTCTGGGAAGGGTGGTTCTGGAGTCTTTGTAAATGTTTTTGGAATTGTTTGGGAAATACTGTTCTGAATCTTGCCTTTTAAGCTTTGAAAGTTGAAATTGGGGTCTCAGTCAGTGTCTGTGCTTAAACAGAGTCCCAAGAAGTTGGGCAAGTGGTTCTTGCTGCACCTCAGCTGAGATGGAAGGTTTCTGTACCCAGGTTCTTATCCACAGCAGGAGCTCACTGGGTACTTGCCCCCCTGCTGGAGGGAGTGGGGCTGGGGTGCGGAGACCACTGTCTTGCTTTGCCAAAGACTGAATTTGAACTCACACTCAGCTTGAGAAGCCAGATGGCGTTTTCTGTGACTTCCTGTGGCATCTTTCTTGTGAGCACGACAGAGATGCTTCCCGAGTTCAGTGGTCATTCTGGGGTCAGGTAACAAAAAAGAGAGGATTTGGGCTGGGGTTGTAGCTCAGCGGTAGCACACTCACCTAGTACGTGTGAGGCCCTGGGTTCGATCGATCCTCAGCACCGCATAAAAATAAATTAAAAAAAATAAAGGTATTGTGTACAACTAAAAAAAAATTTAAAAAAAAGTAGAATTTCATGAAAATTAGAAAGGAGACCAGTAGAGTAGAGAAGTGGGAGGGAGGTTGTAGGTAATGAAATTGACCAAATTATGTATGCATTTGTGAATTCTAACAACAAATTCCATTAATGTGCATAATTATAATTCATCAAGAAAATTTAAAAAAGGTATAGATATTTGCAGAAACATAAACTTTGGTGATCAGCTTTTAGCTTCCTTGGTTTTCTCTGGGACATCCATGTTTTCGGAGGGATATGGAAGGCTGCCGATACCTAGCAAGTTGTGAAGGTGTTCAGAAGTAGTTAGTTGAACCCTTTGTGTTCAGATTCCTTAGGGAAGAAAAGAATCAACATTTCCAGCTCACTGAATCTCATACATTTTATGCCACTCCCAACTGTCTGCTGAGGCATTGACTTTAGTCTTGAATGTGCTAGTTGGGGACTGGGTTGTAGAACTCAGGAGACCTGTCTGCTAAGCAAAAGCTCCCTTGTGTGACTTTCCATTCTCACTGTTGTCTTTAGCAGGACATTATTACAGTGGTTGGGTTGTACAGTGAAAACAGTGACTAAGTTAATTTATAGTGAAATGGACCCTTCTTTAGTACTGGGACCTAAAATCCTACTCTGGAGTGATAGGATTAGGGTTGCTTTTGATTGAGCATCAGTTCATTAGATGAGGTTTGAGAGAATCACCCCCTTGTGTTTGGAGCATAATGCCACCCAGGTGCAGGTATCGTCACAACTCCTGGTCCTGTACCTGCCACAGGAAATCAGACTGGAGTTGAAGGGAACAAACAGGGTACACACCGGCTGAGTCAAAAGCTCCAGGTCCTTTCAGGATCACCAGGTGTGAAGTGGAGGAGGATAGATGGGACTGGAAAAGGGTCTAGTATACAAGAAATGGGCGACCTCAGCAGGTTGCCTTCCTATGATGGTAAGCTACTGTTTTTAAGGTCAGCTGGGGGTGGGGAGAAGAGCTGGAATTACTTGCCAGTCATTGGTGTCCTATTTAGTTCCGGCTGACTGAGCCTGCCAGTACTTGAAGCCACTCTTACAGCTGACACTTGGAGAACCACCTACTCACACCACCAGGTTGCGTCGATTTTCTGATTTGACCCTTAGTTGATTACATTTAGAGTTAACATAGTGGACTGGTCAGGTGAATGTTCTAAGTGTATATACTGGCTGCTGGCAGCCAGCAATCCTGGTGAGTTATTCAAAGGACAGTGACCTTCCCAACTGCATTATTAGAAATTAGTGTATACAGTACATTTGACATTGTGTTTGACACACATTCCATTTATGTAGTTGTGATGTAAATGTTTAGGAATCATCACACTCTGAGCCCTCTAGTCAAACCTAAAGAGGTGAGACTGGCATGTCTACGTGGACAAAGTGGTTGCATTTAACTGTCCTTGACTGTTAGTAAGGGAAAAGTACCCACTTAATATTGATTATTTCTCTTTTCCTAAGTGTAAAAGAGCTAAAATAATTTCCTGCCCACAAACAGCTTGGTTTTCTTTTTCTGTCTTGTCTTTCTGTGGCTATTTACAGAAGTTTCTGGCTAACCAATAGTTTATAATTTTCCTCACTCTTACAAATGCTTCATTTAGTCATATCTGAAAAACTCCATGAATCTGAATTTGTTACCTCAGGACAGTTGGGATTCCAGTGGTTCAGTGTTGATCTCCAGTTTCACATTCCTTGTTTTGGTACCATGGTTTGCCAATTAAATGTTTCTTAAAGTTGGTTGAGGAGCTTCAACAGTTGTTAAAAGTTTAACATCTCCTGATTTAGGGGAAATTAATTATTACATACAACTTAAAAAGATACATCTGCTGCCTATTCCTCAGGTTTAGTGATGGAAGGAGAAGGTAATAAATTCTGTCTTCCAGGCCGACAGATTTAAGTTCATGATGCGGTGAGGGACAGTGGATATGACCCATCAGGATGGTGCAGATGGTTTCCAGGGGATGTTCTGGAAAGGGCTTTCCCTGAGCCTTCTCTCAGAGGAGTTTCCTTTGTGTCCAACTGGCTGAGCCAGCTGGTCTAGCAGGCCTGATTACTGAAAGGACTCCGAGTCTCTCATCATGTCCAGACCTCTAAACAGGCCCCTGGTTGATGTGGATCCCTGGTTGGTTTTGTTTGGTTTTATTTTTTTATCTTTTTTTGGGAGGGAGGGTGTACCAGGGATTGAACTCTGAGGTGCTCAACCATTGAGCTACATCCCATCCCAAGCCCTGTTTTGTATTTTATTTAGAGACTGGGTCTCTATGAGTTGCTTAGCGTCTCGATTTTGCTGAGGCTGGCTTTGAACTCATGATCCTCTTGCCTTAGCCTCCCAAGCCATTGGGATTACAGGCGTGTACCACCATGCCTGGCTGAAGTATTATTTTTTAATGTAGAAGTGGTTTTTACATTTCAAATACTAGACACAGCACCAGGATACCCCTGTCTTCCATCACCTTTGTGTGCCCTCATGTCCATGACATGTGGATCTTTGGGGAAAATCATGCAGGTCCCCAGGGTTTGGGGGTTACCTGTATTTTGGGCACTTCTCCAGAATGGGGAAGGTTTGCAGCCCCTGATGGCTCTGCACCATCGTGGAGGTGTGCCCAGCCTGCTTATCCATCTTGATGCACTGTGGATGATAAACAGTCATCTCAGCCCTGTGGTGGCTGAGAGGCAGACTCCAGCCAGTGTGTGCTGGGTGATGGTGTTTCCTGATGGATGGCGCCTCTTCTGGGAAGCAGCTTATTGTCTCACGTGAACAGCCTTTCTAGAATAAATGGCTGCTTTCGCAATGTTTTGAATCATTTTCCTCAGCACATGTTTTGTTGCTGTGGTTTGAAAGCTTGCCAAATATATGCCTTTGCACAGCTCCCTGTAGGATTGGATCTACAATCAGACCAAACAGTGTGATTTAAGGTTGAACATAATTGGGAACTCAACAATCACTTGCCTCATATTTGATAGAATGGCAGTGGAATGCTTAAGAGTTATTTCTCTGTTAAAAAATTATATGTATAAGACATGTACACACTGATATAGTTTCACTGCCTCATAATAAAGAAGTTGTGTCTGAAGCCACTGGGCAAAAACAATAGCATGATAAATAATTATTTGACTTCTGTGATGGAGGCAGTAATTAACTTCCAACAAGTCCTAGCAGTTGATACCACAGAATGTGAGTGAGGACCTTAGTCAAGTCATATAACATTGGAGGATGGAAAGCAAACCGTGGCAGAAATACATTTTAAACTCGGGTCTTTCATCTGATAATATGTCTTGTTTGTGAACTTAAGTAATTGAGCCAAAAGCCTGGTGAATTTGGTGTTGCCTCCTTGTTAAACAAAGGTCTTTGGTTTTACATTTCAAATACTACTGTGTGTTTGTCCATGTTGGAGGGCTGGTTGCCAATAATGGAGACCTTTCACGGGCCTCTGCTGGTGGGAAAATGCTATTAATAGCCCACTTCCTGGAGCTCTTTAAAAGACAGTTAAGAGCTCTTTGAAATCCAAAGTTCCTTCACAGTGTGGAGAGAGCGCACAGTACCACAAGCTAGTGTGCACCTGGGAAGAGAGGGTGGGGAGGGGCTGTGACACCCGCATTTTCCCTTCCAGATGTGCGGGTGGTCACCTTGCTTGCAGCTGCCGCTGCTTGGGGAAAAGAAGTGGGGTGTTAGCAGGTGATGATGACCACCAGGCTCCTTGTTGATGGTGTTCTTTTGCCATCAGTGAAATCCCTCTCTTCATCTGTTTTAAGAGTGCTAATCCAACAGGAAGAGGAAATAAAACACTTTTATTTATTTATTTTCTTTTTAGTTTTAGGTGGACACAATATCTTTATTTTACATTTATGTGGTGCTGAGGATCGAACCGAGTGCCTCATGCATGCCAGGTGAGCGTTCCACCACTGAGCCACAACCCTAGCCCAGAAATAAAACTCTCGAGGTCAGATCTTGCTATTTCAGCTTGTACAGTTAGGGTGAATTTTCTCCAAGGGTTTTTTTTTTTTTGGACTCTTGGACACTTTCTAATCATTGAAAAGCACCTACCTTTTGACAGTTAAATGTATCCAACTCAGAATTTAACCTTTATTTGTAAAAATCATGATTATGAAAACTATTTAAACAATCTATGAGAATATGTGAATTCAGCAAGGATATAAGATAAATCAGTTGTATGTCAGCAATCAACAATCGGAAGATGCAACTTACAAATCAGTATCATTTGCTATAGCTTAAAAAACATTAAATACCTATTAAAGGCCTATACAAAGGTAGGTCTTTCACTAAGAGAAGCTTGAGATCTATAGAAGTGGAGGATGTATGTATTAGAAGACTAAATATTGTCAAGATGCCTGTTTTCCCTAAATTCGTTTGTGAATTCAGTGCCATCCTAGTCAAAATTTAGACAAGCTAATTGTAAAGTTCATAAGGAAATGCAGGGGACCTAGGGGGAAAAATCAATTCCGATAAAGAACAAAGCTAAAAGATTGCACTGCTTGATTTCAAGACTTCCTATCAAGCTACAGTAATCAAGACAGTGTGGTATTGCACAGGGATAGACATATAGGTAGATCAATGTGACAGAATAGAGGAGTCCAGAAATAGACCCACACATAGATAGATGGCCAATTGATTTTTGACAAAGGTACAGAGGCCATTCAAAAGAAAGGATAGTCTTTTCAATAAATTGTAATGGAATAACAGGATATCCAAATGCAAAAAGAAAAAAAAAAACGGTACTTCATACTGTATACAGAAACTAACTCAACTAACTCAAAGTAGATCATAGACCTAAGTTTAAATTCTAAAATCATGAAACTTCTGGCTGGGGGTGGGGGGGAGAAACCCACAGGAGAAAGTTTTTATGACTTTAGGTTAGGAAATGATTTCTTAGATATGGCACCAAAAGCGCCATCCTTAAGAGAAAAGATGGATGTCAGACTTCATAAGATTTAATGATTTATTCTTTAGAAGAAAGTGTTATGGGGCTGGGATTGTGGCTCAGTGGTGGAGCACTTGCCTAGCACGTGTGAGGCACAGGGTTCAATCCTCAGCACCACATTAAAAAAATAAATAAAATAAATAAATAAATAAAATAAAAAAATAAATAAAAGCATTTTTTACATCTGCAGCTACAAAAAACAAAAACAAACAAAAAAAGAAGTGTTACGATAGTGAAAAGACAAGCCACAGACTGGGAGGAATCTTTGCAAAGCATATGTACACACAAACACACACACACACACACACACACACATATACACACATACAAATTCTTATATCCAGAAATATAGGATGAACTCTTAAGACTCAATAATATGTAAAACCCAATTTAAAAACAGGCAGATTTAAATAGACATTTTAAGATATACAGATGGCAACTAAGCACATGAAAGATGTTCAATATCATTAGTCATCAGAGAAATGAAACTAAAACCACAGTGAAGTACATATTTACTAGGATGTCTTCCAGCCAAAACAAAAAATGGGAAATGCTGTTAATGCTGACTGCCGGGGCTGGGGTTGTGGCTTAGTGGCAGAGCACTTGCCTCATACATGTGAGGGACTGGGTTCGATCCTAAGCACCACATAAAAATAAATAAACAAAGCTATTAAAAAAAAAACAACTGAGTACTAGTGAACCTGTGGAGCAAATGAAACTTGCTTGTAGGAATGCAGAGTGGTGCAGCCACTTTGAAATGAAGACTGACAGATTCTTATAAACTGCATTTGAAAAACAATCTATTAAATCTGTATTTCTAACATGACCCTGCAGTCCCACTTTCTAGGTATTACCCAGCTGAATAAGTGCATATAAAAATTTGTATGTGAATGTTTACAGTGGCTCGGCTCATGATCTCCAGGAGCTGCAAACAACCCAGATGTCATTCAACTGGTGAATGAAAAAGCACCTGCATTGAGATACTACTCAGCAGTAGAAAGGAACGAACCAGTACAGCATGGGTGTATCTCGAACACCCCATGCACAGTAAAAAGAAATCAGAAAACACTGAAAAGTGTCTGCTTCCATACATATGACATTCTTCAAAAGGCCAAACCAAGATGGAAAGAAAATGGGTTGGTGGTTGCCAGGGCCTGGGGTGAGGATGAGTTAACCAACAAAGGGCACAAGGAACTTTCTGGGGTTGGTGGAAATGTTCTATATCTTGGTTGTGGTAGTGGGTACACAAATTATGAATTTTTGAATGTGTGGATCTAAGCAGTTTGAACAGGGGACTCAAAAGAAGATTCCACAGATGACATGGAAGGTGGGGAGGTGCTCCACATCTTCACTTGTCAGGGAACTGCAGATTGAAACCACAGTGAGGTGCACTCTGTTAGAAAGTCTGAGATGAGCAAGACCACCAGCATTGAACATCAACTAGACCTTGGCGCAGCGTAGCCCTCATAGGCACTGGTGGATGTTGAGTGGTGCAGCCTCTTTGGAGGTCTGTTGTCCATTTCCCCCCTATAATTAAACGTGATCTACGCTATGATCCAGTAATCCTACTTTTAATTTACCATAGAGAAATGAAAATATATGTTCACAAAATGACTTATTAGAATGTGTATATGAAGCCCCAAACTGGGAACAGCCCAAATGTCCATCAACTGAAAAGTTAATAAAAAGAATGAATGACAAATAAAACCATATGGATGGAGCTCAAAGAAGTACATATTGTGTGAGTGCATTTAGTAGAATCCAGGAACAGACGAAACCAATCCATGGTGACTAACTGGTTTCTTGATTATAAGGAGGTGAGTTGAGAAGCAAGGCAGTTTCTATGGTGGTGGAAATGCACTGAGTCCCATTTTGGGTGGTAATGCATACTAAAACTATTGCCCAGATTAAGATCTGTACATTTTGATGTTTTTTAGTTATACTTAAATAAAAATATCTTAAAAGCTGTGTGTGTGTGCTGCTGGGGATGGAACCCAGGGCCTCCCACATACCAGGCAGCTGTTCTACCACTGAGCTACATCCCCATCCCTCTTTAACACTCTTACAGATATTTTACTGAATCCTAAATTCCTTTAACCATTTAATATGGTCATTGTTATGTACTTTGGATGTAACCCAAGACTGTGTGGTATGTCTTGTTGGCATTGACCCCGTTCTGCTGAGGCAAGAGGAGAGCTCAACTTTTGATTGTCATGGCCCAGACCTTCAGAACAAGGAAAGGGTAAGTAAGCCATCTCTACTCTGGGTCCATTAGAACCTGCCCTTATTATCAGTTCACCATTTGTAGAACCCAGTGTTGCAAGGACTTGGCTGTTTGTGTTAGTCTTAAGGGCAACCCCTTCTAGATGCTAATATGGCTGGAATTCAGCATATGGATCAAGGGAGTGGGTGATTGAGGAGCAATGATGTGGACAAGGGGTTGGAAAGGAGGCCCTGGCCCCAGCTTAATTTAAACCTCATGGTTCTTGATGTGGTCTTTCCTCTCAGCACCATCTGAAGATGATTCCTGAACACTGACTCTCCTGAGTCCCCACTATGTGCTCCTTCCCCTCTGTTCACAGATGTGCTGCAGTTCTCATGTGCACTTTCTCTCAAACCTTTAGGGTTTGGTGATCTCTCCATTTCCCTTCCCATTCTTTCCCTAAGGCAGTTGCCTCCCTCCCCGCATTAAATATAAACTTCTCATTTTAGAATTCACTGGGAACACTACTTAATCCATGACCTGTTTTTAGCCCTTATCTTTCCTGGCTTCTCTTCAGTATTTGTTGATGGAGCTGTCCTTTTCTTTCAAGAAGATTTTTCTCTCCCTCATTTCCACTACTGTCCATCTGCCCCTCTCCCTCTGCACCCCTCATTTCCTGGCCCCCTTTGGAGTGGCTGATGCCAACTTTGCGTCCTCAGCCTCTTCTCTCTTGCTGAGGGTGCTCGACTATCTCGCCCTCTCTGGCTGCAGTTTCTGTTTCACTGGCTGTCTCTCTGGGCCCCGAGTCTCTCCTGGGTTTCAGACCTTGGTTGATATTTCACATTGAGCACTTGCAGCTCAATGTGGGTGTCCCCAGAGTCAGGTTCCTCTGAAGGTTCTTTGCCTAGTTCAGGTGTCACGTGAGGTAGTGGCCCTAGGCTAAGGGATGCCCTTTTCATTTTCTGGGGTAGGTGGAAAGAGATTATAGACTGTCCTGTGAACGTTGTGCTCTGTCTTTTCTGCTCCACCCCCACTGCCCAGGCTTGGGCCCTAACTTCCCTTACTCTTCTTGGCTTTCCTTGTTTTCCTCCTTTCTTTATGAATCCCTTCTGCCTTGGTTACCCTGCTC
Organism: Urocitellus parryii; assembly: GCF_045843805.1. Taxonomy (NCBI): domain Eukaryota; kingdom Metazoa; phylum Chordata; class Mammalia; order Rodentia; family Sciuridae; genus Urocitellus; species Urocitellus parryii. Next base: position 4,171,887 of record NC_135541.1, read on the forward strand.
TTCAGGATAAGCGTCTACTCCTCAGATGACAGTGGACCCTTTGTCCATGCAGTGCCTTGTCCCTTTTGCACCAGCTAACAAGACCACATTCAAGTTTCAATTAATTTCTCATTGCTTTCTATTCTATCCATATCCCCTGGCAGAGTGAGCAGTTTGGGTTTGTGTGATGCCTCACATCTTCATTAACTTGTGCATGTGTTTGTCTTCATATGTGCTCCTCAGGGACAGAACCTGGGTCTTGCTTGCATCTTTGGGGCCAATGCAGGGTGCTCAGTACAGGCTTGCAAAGGTGCAGTCACTGCTGGGGGAGCCTGGGGGAAGCACTGCTGCATCCTCCCTGCAAGCCTCCTGCTTGTTCTGTGCCTGAGCCTTCCCCTGTTCTTGCAGAACCCCCAAGGGGCACTGCCACACACATATGTAGGCTCTGGCTGCAGAAACCCAGCACTGCCTGGGGTCGTAAGCCTCCAGGTTGCCCACACACTCTTCTGACAAGCAGTAGGAATCACTGTGACCTGGAAGATTTCCACATGTGATGCTAAGAGGGATTCCCTCTCGTGTCCAATGGCCCTACAGTGGAGTTTCCCATGACCCTCTTCCTGCGGAGAACCCTCTGCCAAGGGACTCACAGAAGGCAATTCTGGCCTCCTAATGAAGAAATGTGTGTTCCATGCCCAGTGCATTTGTTGTGCCTGAGCTACCTACTGATGCCAATTAGGGCAAAGAAGGCTTCTGTCATGTTTGCCTCTTCTTCCTTGCTGGAAGGACAGTGGGCAGCAGCCATCCCTCTGATCTTAAATAAAGCAGCCCAGGAAAACACAGAGGAGTCTGCATTCTGGACCACTCCTACCCACTTTCACAGCCAGTGAGGGTGGTAGCAGGTGTGGCAGGCAGGGTGGGAGACATGCCAGGGACCTGGGCCATGGAATGGTGGAGTTGGGCGCTTTTAATTGATGCCTTTAATAATTACTGTTTAAGCAGCAGAAGGCACAGGGAAATTGTTTCAAAGGCAAATCTGAACAGCACGAGTTTAGAAGTTGGCTCAGAAATGTGTGCCTCTCTTCCCTGCTCTGTGGCTTTTACTGGAATGTATCTTTTATTTAATTTTTCCTCCCCCTCATTTTGAGTGCAGCAGTCTTTTCCCTAAAGGGAGTGAAAGAGGAAGGTGCTAAATGAAATATTCTCATACAGTTATTATTTGCCAGAGGCCTGTTTGGGTTTCTTGAGTAAATCAAAATATGCATTTTAGTCAAGTTTAAAACCTCACTGCCTAAGTCCTTTGGGCAGCCAAGGAGAAGTAGTGCTGACCTGCCCAAGAGGTGGAAGCCATTGCTGTGCGTCCTGTGACAAGTCTAGTCACCGCCTTGCAGGGACCCTGGGGTCTGAAGAGGAAATTGAGATGCAACTTCAAGGTAGCCATCACTTAAGGTCTCAGTCTTTAAATATTTGTGTTTTGTCTGTTCTAATTGCTTTTCAGTTTGTTTGCTTTTTAAAAATCCGGTGTGTGGTTTCCACTGTGTCCTTGAGTTAGTGAAACAGTGAGTTATAGGACATCCTGAAACCCAGCAGCATCGTCAACATTCACTATCTGCTGAGTCGCCAGACGGCTGGGCTCTGGGATGGATGGAGGGACACGGTCCCTGACCTCTCGGAACTCTGCTGTGAGGAGATAGGACAACTAGCTTGCAGCCTCAGCAGCTGTCCTCCCTTCCCCCTACCAAGGTCCCATATTTCTGGAAGGAGTACAGAGATTTTGAAGTGTGGGTAGGGACACTTCTGAATGAGGCATGGTAGTGGGTGTGTTTCAAACGCAGACAGCCACTGCTCTGTGACCTTCAGTAAGCCAGGGCATCTCCGGGGCCTCATGTGACTCCTGCCTGCCAGCCTGCAGTTCCATGTTGATAGTCTCTTCTGATGAGACACAGGGCACTATGAGGCAAGTATCAGGTGCTGGGCCAGGGCATAAAAGTGGCCACTCCGCCCTGGGAGGAGTGCCCTCAGCCACACCAGGACTGCCCTTAGTATGTGCTTCTGGTGACTAGTAGACAAGCCAGGCCTCAACAGGCCCTTCCCACCCAACTTTTCTGCTCTAGACCCACCTGGGAATCAGTGTGGTCTTCAACCCCATCTCAGGTCCCATGGCTTTGCTCTCCTTCCTTACTTCCCACCCTCCCAAATCCAGAGACTCTTCCAGGTCCAGTGGTCAGGTTTGTGGCCTCTTTTCCCTTGTTTTCTGGATCACACTGGCCACTTGCAGTCCCTCAACCACACAAACAATTTGCCACCCTGGACCCCATCAGTTCTGCACTCGCCCCAGCTACTCCCAGACCTCCTCCTCCCTGGTGCTTTCTGACAGCACACCTTCATCCTCTCTGCCTGGAGGCACTTTCACTGCTGTCCGCAGATCTTGGTCACCCCCTTCAGGATGCTAAGCTGCATGAGGAAGAGGCTTCCCTGCCTCTTCACCATTGTGATGTGGACTTGCTGTACCCGGCACAGGGGGGTGCGTGATGTCCAGCGTTGCCCTCAGTGAGCAGACTGTCTAGGGCGCTTGCCTTTTCTCAACCCCCATGCTGACACTTGGCCTGCTGCTCCTGGCACTGGGAAGGCACTCACCGCAGATGGTAAGCCCACTCACTCACAGAGCATATTTAAAATAAAGTTGAGTGCACTTTCCCAATGGAAGGGTGTTTTTTTTGTTGTTGTTTTTGGTTTTTTTTTTTTTTTTTTTGGTCTGTGAATTGACCAGGATAGTGGCCCTGTCACCCTGTTCATCCAGGTTTGATGAACTGTAGCCCTCCTTCATTTTATTTTCTTGGGGGTGGAGAGTTGGGAAGAAGGACACAGCATATTTTTAAAAATATGCTTGGGTTCACCCTGGGTAGATGCTCTTGATGTGCTAGGGAACGATGGACAGGCACTCTAGTGAGATAGGGCTCGTAGGCACTGCCACTGGAAAGCCCCTTGCTTTTCCTTTTAGCTACTGCAGTGGGACAATCAGCTCGGTCTCCTCGATGTGTGGTTTTTCACCAGGAGTTGCTATTGACAGGTAAGTGTGCAGTATTAATTTAGCCAGATTCTGGCATTTTCAGAATCACACATGAGAATTGAGAATTCATTGCTGAAACTGCTCAATCAATTTAAATTTAATTAAAAGGCATCAAATCAAAGAGTAACATGGTCAAGTACACCGGCATCCTGGTCATCCTATATCATAATATTTTTTTCTTCTTTGTAGTGGAGACAGGATTCAGCAGTCTGATTTGGCATATTTTCTTTTACCTCAGGAAAACAAGGATTTCCTGGTCTCTAAAAGAAAACTCAATGTATTTGTCTGCTTCAAACATTTGAAGTATTAGATGTGGACCAGAGAATCCTTGTGACTTTTAATAATTTAGAGTCAAGGGCATGCAAAGTATAGTCACCTGTATTCCATGCAGTGTTCAGAGAGTATTTCTGAATTAATTCAGAATACATGTGAAAGGTCAGTTTTGTCTACTTATCCAACTGCTTTTGAAAAGAAACCTATAGGTGTTCTTTCTCAGCAAAATCATAGCGGTCTCATTTTCAAGAACCTTTGAGGCGATAGATGCGGCAGGCTCCCGGAATGGGACAGGTTGGCGAGCAGGCACTGTCTGGATATTCATAGCCGCAGAAAGCCCATCTCAGGACTGGTAGGCTTTGGGACCTCTCCAGTAGGAACTAATGTTCTCAGGTGAATGGGGCCCCTATCCTGAGGTGGGTGCTAGAGCAGACTCTGGCGGGCAGATAAAACTGAGGGTGGGGTGTTCCTGATAGGAGTCCGAGGAGTGTAGAAGCTCTGGTCTTTAGGAGTGGGTCTGGCTCAGGGGAGGCCTCTGCCTGTCAGTATTTCTTGGTTTTGCTTCTGTGATGCTGGCGTGGAACCCAGGGCCTTGTGCATGCCTGGTGAGTGCTCTACCACTGAGCTGCACCCCAGCCCTGCCTGTCAGTTTGCAATACGGATCTAACTGAAGCCGATGGGAGGCCCACAGGAGGTGTTCCCATAAAGGGAGGCTGAGGTACACTAAGCCTTCAGCTGATTGTGTGATCTTGAGTACAGTAATCTGTGTGTGCAGGAACACTTGTGAAAAACACCCCAATGAACTTTCCAGGTCTCTTGCCTTTCAGGCTCAGCTTTTAGAAAGGATGATAGTGTCTTTGGTGGGATAATGCACACTTCCAGAAACCTAAAGCCACTGGAGCTTCCTTCTCCCATGTCTTTGCTGCAGCTGGTTGCCCTGAGGGTGGCATAGCCTGCGTGGAAGTCTGTAGCAGCCCATCTTGCCCAGCTTACCAGCTCTGGACGTCAATTGCCTGTCTAACGTGTGTTCATGGAACTTGAAGCAAGCCTCTTCAACCTTTGGCTTTATCTGTATATTGACTTGTCTTGAATATGAAGCCCTTTGCTGCCCTGTTAGAGCTGATATGCCAAGGCAGGGCCACCTGTCATAGGACCCTTCTTAAGTGATTGGAGGGGCACATTGTTTATCTTCTTTCTGCTGGGTCAGAATTAAAGTTCACAATCCAAATGATTCCAGAGTTGCCATGGGCATTTCCTAGGTGACATGTGGGTTGGAGGGGTTGTAATCTCAAAACACCATTTACCTCAGTTTTCTTTCTTTCTCTTTCTGTGTGGGTATGAGTCAGCTGTGCAGCCCAGAACCTCTGTGTGGCCTCCAGCTAGGCGGGACCGTAACTGCCGAGTTATCCTTCTCGGTAGCAGGATTATTGCTACTTTTGAGGCCCATAAAATAAAGCTAGCTTAGTTCTATTTATTTATTTATTTTTTAGGAGGATGTCTTTCCAAAAGAAAAAATGCTCATGGAACTTGGTGTGCACTTGGTCTGTTGGAGATCAGTCCTCTGCACACCTCTGCGTGTCACTATTTGGGAAAGTCATTATGTCCTTGCAGTCCATCTTGTGCCTTTTCTGTTTACAGAGTGCAGCCAACATTCTCGGGAACCCACACTGAATATTTAATGATGAAATACTTTAAAGATGGGGGTGTGTGCTCTTGTCACCTAAAGGGTCTGTACACGAACTGGTGGCTGACCTGGCTGTGGGGCCTCAGAATCCCATGCTGGATTTCAGCAGCTTGGAGCCTTCTGCTCTGGAGTGCTTTGCTCCTAAGTGCTCAGCGGTGAGGAAATTGAAGTGGCTTGCGAGACATGGACCTGCAAGGAGCGGTGTGTCCCTGTTGCTGTCCTCCAGGATGTCATCCTAAATTGCAGTGCATCTGCTAATGAGGAGACAAGGTGCTACCATCCGTTTGGAGTAGCTGCATTAATTACATCCTCAGACATCCCCTGTGTCTACCACTCCTGGCCAGCTTCCTTTGTTTTAAATTAATAGACCAAATTAGAGGGAATTGGGGAGGGTGTCCCTCGAGGCCAGATGCCCTCTGCTTCTCGGACAGGGCTGAGGACTTGAGCTCAGGACCAGGAGCTGTGGGTGAAATGCAGGCTGGCTCTGTAAGGCCAGCCTCAGAGGGAGTTTGTGGACTCTAGGGCTACTTACATGGCTTCACTGTGCCTGGTGGGGGATGAAGAGAAGGGGCCCTGCAGTCCTTCTGCCTGCCAGTGATTGTTAGGGAGAATGGGACTTAAACATCAAAACAAAAATAAGGAGAGAAGACCCTCTGCTTTAGTGTTGTGTCCTCTAGATAAAAGATCTGTAAGACAGACAAACAGACCTGTGTGGGGAGTGGGGCTCTACCTGAGGGCCGAGCCGCCTCCAGGCCCTTCCCTTTACAAGTCCCTGCCTCTGGCAGCGGGGAGAATGAGAAACCCCAGGGGCAGACTGCTTGCTGAGCTCCTAGTCTGAAAGCAGAAGCTCTGGGAACCACCTCTCAAGTCTGTCATGCCAGGTAAATCAGCACCTTCACACTGGTTGACTTTCATGTGTCCCAGCATTAAGCACATTCAGTGCACAGTGGATATTTGTTGAGCAAATGAATGTCAACAGGGGTCAGCACATTGATAGCCAAGGACACACCTCCTTTGTTTCCCTGAATCCTGCCTCCCTGTCCCTGCCCTCTTCTTTCCTTCAGGCTGTACCTGGAGCAGGTGTGGATGGCCAGTTTCCAGATCTCCATTTGGTCGGTATGGCTCTCCTGTGTTAGGTCTGGAGGGTGAGTGTGAGCCTGAGGCCTTCCCTTCTTTGTCACCTGGGGCTTGGCTCTCACCTCTGGGATAGCAGCTTTACAGGAGCCTCCTCTGGAAGTCCCATGTGTTGGAGCTTAAGGGCTTGAGTAATGGTAACCCTGAAGGTCAAGTCCTTTCAGACTGGCTGCTTCAGTGACTTAGCAGGCCAGTGGGATAAGCAGCAGTGATGTCCCCTCTTTGTTTCAGAATGAGACTTTAAGTGTGAAAATGTGTGTTGTCTTGCTAATGGGACACTAATGAAATATTAAAGTGCCTTTCTTCCTGTCCTTCTCCTGGGGGCCACTCTGGCCTCTCAATTTTAGTCTGTCTTTACATAAAGAGCTCTAGGGAATGAACATTTCTTAGTACTTTCCAAATAACCTTGGTATTTCTGATGCCATGAAAGAGAAGTTCATGATTTACATATGGTGACTGTCCGGCTCAGGGAGAAGCTCTGTCCCTTGGCAGGAGAGGGTTATTTTAGGTAGCCCTCCCAACAACTTGTCCTTGGACTCCATCTTCTCCAAGCTCCCTATGCCCTGTATCTACTTTCCTCTTGACAGAAGGCTCTGTCCCAATTCATGGGAAATTTGCTGTCATAGCTGTCCGAGGTTGAGCTCAGGCCAGGAGCCAGGCACTCTGCCAGTTATCATGCCTGTCAAAAAGTCCTCTCAGCTACCTAGTGGGACTGTTGCAAAGGTGTTTCTGTTCCCAGTTTGCAGGAAAGGAACCTTGACTTAGGTTGTATGGCTAGCTCAAGGACCTGGCAGGTAAGTCACAGAGGCAGGGTTTGAGCCCAGCCAGCCCCTACAGCATGAACCCTGGGGCCATGTGCAGAGGTGGTGCTGTCTTTCTAGCAGGACCACCATCCCCCTTGAGACCTGAGTGATTCACACTGCTTACTCTTTCGTTGCCCCCTCCCTCTGAAAAGAATTCAGTGCTTTCAAGGGGATCAAGTGCTGGGCCAATTTCTTTCTCCCACTGGTCGTTAGAGCCATGCCCTTGGCTTTGCTCTGGCTGCCACCGCTTTGCCTCGGGTGGATGCTTGGGCAGTTGCTATTCACCCCGCTGCTTGCTCTGACCAGCGTGTGCTGTTCTGCATGGCTAGACCATTCCTACCAAGTTGCTGGAAGCCCACAGGAACCTCCAGGGTCCTACTGCCTTTGGTTTCTTGGCCCTCCAGCCTTGCTGGGGTGTCATCCTGGCAGAGCCTTTTGTGTCAGGCGTTCTGTCCCTGGTGATCAGCCTCCCCCTCCCCAGGTCTGTGAGTTCTTAGTCTTTGAATGTTCCCAGTTGCCCTTGGTGGGTCTAGCACACTTGGAGTGGATGGTGGAGCCCTGATTCTCCAGGGCATACCCCACAAATGCCATCCCTGTCTTTCTGTTCCCAGGCTCCAAAGTCTTGGAGGTGACCAGGAGCTTTTGATCAGGCCCTGGCCCCTAGTTAGGATACCTTGGCCCCCTCTCTTCCTCCCACCCCAGCTTCCTCCAGCATAGATAGAGATCAACTTCTTCCTGGAAACTTTTCACCAAGAAAATTCTTCCTGCCAGGCATGGTGGTGCTTGCCTATAATTTTAGCTACTTGGGAAGCTGAGGCAGGAGGATCCAAAATTCAAGGCCAGCCTGGGCAACTTAGCCTGTCTCAAAAATAAAATGAAAAGGGCTGTCAGTGGTAGAGCACTTCTTGTGTGCCTGGCCCTGCTTGGTGCTGAGGGAGGTCCAGAGGAGGGAAGGAGATGGAGGAGAGGATCACAGGAGGCTTCACAGAAGCATGAACTTAGGCTCTTCCTGCAGAATAGGATGTTTGAGAGGTATGGATGGGGGCTTCCAGTTGAAAGCGACAGTGTGAACATAGGCGCGGGAGCAAGGAAAGATGAATTTGGAGGCAGAGGAGTAGTCCTTTTTGTGTGGAACAAAAAATTCATATTAGCTTTCTGGGAGATAAGCAAGAGCTACCTGAAGGCCAGGTTGCTTGCAGTGTCTCATCCTGCCTTTGAAATACTGGGCATAATCATAACTAATTGTTTCTGAGCTGATCCCTATGACATCTGCCTTGCTCACATGAATGTAGGTGGCAAAAAGGCAGGGTTCATCTCTTTGTCACTCTTCCCTCTCGTTCTGGGGTAGTGCCTGCTGTAACACAGGTGCTTCATAGGGCTTTCAAATAAATGCAGATGCTCTTTAAGATGAAGCACTTTCACACACAGGTGTGTGCAAACATACACAACCATAGACTCCCGTAGCTAGTGGCTGTGCTGTGATCTCTATGGTGGGTTCAACCAGTGGGCAGCCTGTATGGGGCACCCTCTGTCCATTTGCAGAGCTGGTCTTAGGCAGAAGAGCACTGGGGAGGAGAGGCATCTGTATGTGGCTGGGCCATAGGCCTTTTCCTTCTGAGCCTAGGCCTGCTTGCAGGTCTGAGGAGATGGGAGCTCAGGCTAGCCAGGGAAACCTAGGAGCCTGGAGACCCTGGGCATTGTTCTGCTGCTGTCTCTCCCCTCCCCAGAAACAAGTTCTGCCTCCACCTCTCCAGCATTTTATCTTAATTTATGAGCCTGCTGGGGCAACAGTGAAGACATACTGTACTGCCTGAAAAAACTCGGCTGAATTCTAATTCTGTGCAGTTTGAAGGCGTGCTTTTGGCCAGAGCTACTTCACAAAATAAGCAGAACAGGAGACTCAGCCTTGCTCTGGCTCCATGGTTTGTCAGGAAGCTTTGCCCTGGCTGTCTCTTATTGGCCTCAGGCTTAATTAAGCCTTCTGATTTATTTTTCAATTCATTATTTTTTGAAAAAAGAAAAGCTGCTTTAATGGAAGCTTTTAAAATCCAGGAGCTTTGGATTCCTCTACTTTGTCAGGCAAAAGTGGATTCATTTAAGTAGTTTTATTTTTTTAAAAAGGACATATTTATGAAGGTTTCAAGATTAGACTTTTTTATTTCTTTCACTCCAGGAATTTAAAAGCCAGACTTGGAAACGTTATTATTTTTTTTTTTTTTCTATAGTGGGGCATGGGCATTCGCTTAACTGGGAAATCTAGTAGTTTTTAAGTACTCTGAGTTTCTGCATTTTATAGTTTCCATGTCCTGCCCTCCTGGGGACTTGGGCTTTAAGGCTTTTGCCGCCCTTTTCTTGCCTTGGGGTGTGCGTAGGGGCTGCATGCAGGGGTTTCGATGCAGGAGGAGTCCCCAGATGGGACTGTTTCAGCAGAGCCAAGGCCATGCTAGTTTTCCAGCAGGAGGCAGAGATGGTAAGGGGGCAGAGCGTGTGAAAGGGGAAAGGTCCCACAGCAAGTGCTGCTCATGTGGGTCCTCAGGAAGCCGCTGCTGGGCTCTGGCCTCTAGCTTCTGTAGCTATGGCCCCTGGTATGAGAAGGAAGGTAAGTTGGTGGTATTTGGGTCATTGAGAAAGATAACAAGTGAGTGCTGCTGCTTGTTGAGGCCTATATCCTACCCCCAAGATCCATTGACCCTACCATCTGCCACTCTCAGACTCTGGCCCAGGGGACTGATCCCAGCTACACCTCCTCACCCCAAGTCTGAGAGTTTACAGTCTGAATGGGTCCCAGTTGCTCTTGGTGGGTCTGTCACGCTTTGGGTAGGTTGTGGAGCCCATCTTCAGGGCATGCTCCATGAACACCATCCCTGCCCTTGGAAGGCTCCAAAGTCTTGGAGGTGACCAGGCTGCGAGAGGAGAGTGCCAGGGCGTGTGATGTCTTTGGCATGTGATCTCTTTGCTTTTTCCTACCACCTGGAAATCTCCAGGACCACGGAGACCTCTTGGCCTCACCCTGGCTGCGCTGAATCTGGCTTCCCCCACCTGTCAGCACAGCTCTGGCGCTTCCCAGGCATCACAGAGTAGAAAGCTCATTCATTTTCCAAGAAAGGGCACTGGGAGAGATGGCCAAATTGAGTTAGGAGTACCAGGAATCCAGATCTGGAGCCACCAAGTTCCTGTAAGGCCTGCCCCGCCTCTGAATTGTAGCTGCTTGGAGTTTCTGCAGGGAGACCAAGCTGCTCTCTGAGGCATTCACAGCAGCTTGATTTACAGGCCTGCATGTTTGCTGCACATTCACATCAATTCTCTCTCCTTCTTTAAACTTTTAAGCCTTTGCTTTAAAATGATTGAGGCCACTGTGTTCCTCGTGCTTTTCTATCAGGATTTTTCTTCCTCCCGTCCTGGTTTCTCCATAAACAAATTCTGAACCCCCGCTCTGTGCAAGACCAAGGGCAGGCTCCCCAAGGTAATGAGTTGGCATTCTGGGGAGGGTCTGGGAGTAGCCAGATCTGTAGTTGTTTCTTCATTTGGTTCATCCCTGAACAAGTGTGTCATGGACCCCTGTGCTACATAGGCCCTGTGCCAAGTGCCAGTGCTGGATAAGCACTGACCAAAAGCATGAGGACCAAGAGCTTGCCCTGAGTGCCCCCTGGGGAGAAGATAGATGTGTGCTGAGAGGTGGGAGGGGAGAAAGGCAGGCTCTTGGGAGCCCACAGCATAGCCTATGGGGTCTGGGTCAGTGACAAGCAAGTGGTGTCTGAGCTGAAAGATGAAGAATGAGCACGAGCTAACAGTGTGAAGGGCCTGGGAGAGGAAGATTGGCCAGGCAGGGCAGTGTGAATAGCCCCATGAAGATGTAGCATCCAGGGAAAGCATAGTTCGGTAGACAGGAAGAAGCCCAGTGCCTTTGGAGAGGGGAGCAAGGGAGACTGGCTGGGTAAGGGGTCAACATCGTGTGCAGGTACGAGGCGATGCTGAGCTCAACTGTAACATGAAGTGCACAGGAGGTCCTGGAGGGCCCAGGCGAGGGGTGGCTGGTGAGATATCTGTGGCTTAGAGGAGAGGGCTGCACTGGCAAGACAGATCTGGGAGAACCATTAGGAGACCATGAACTTGCTGCTATCAGGTTAGATGACAGTGGCTGAGTATGGCAGTGGAGCTGGGGAAAAATAACATATTCAGAAGAGATTTAAGAAAAGGAACATGTAGGATTTGGTCACCTGTCAGACATTGAGGGTGAGGGCAAGAGGGGAATCAAGGACATCCACATGGCTGAGTTGGCTGGCTGGGCAGGAGGCAGTACACTGCCACGTAGGACCCAGGGGAGGACAGAAGAGTTCATTTCGAGGCCCCTAGAAGACAGCCAGTGTGGCCATGCAGTAGAGTTTACGGGTGAGAATCTCAGAACTGAGGAAGGTCAAGGAAACCGATTCGGGAGATGCAAGCAGTTGAGGCCCAGGGAGTGAATGGAAGCCCCCATGGGAGATTGTCAAAGGGAACCCAAGAAAGGTACAGCATTTAAGAGGCAGAACCACAATGTGGAGTTGGGGAGGTCTTCTTCAAAGGTGGGGACATGTGCATGTCCTCTTGGATTCTTTGGACCATGTGGCGTATGTAGTCATTTAGCAGGTTGCGACCACAGGTCACAGGAAGACACTCCAGGTAACTGGACCAGTGTGACCAGGAGGAGGGGTTGCAGGCCTTGGTTTGCTCTGGATCGACCTGGACTGGGCAGGGCAGAGTCTGGCCCAATGCCTGGAGAGCCCTGAATGCCAAGTCCATGGCCTTGCTGTGCTCTGCCTTCCCAACTCCTGCCTGGGAATGATTCTGCAGCTATGCCTGAAAGAGTCACGCCAGCATCCCTGCCATGGAACCAGGAGTGTATATTTGAGAGTAGAAGCCTTTCCCCTAGTGTTAGGCCAGCTGCTTTGGGAAAGTACAGAAGAATAATATTTTTTTAATCTAAAAGAACTTTACATTTATGCTTGACTGAGGCAGAGACCACACTGGTCCTGGGAGCCAATGGGAAGCTGGAGTGTGGGTAATCTATGCAAAGGCCCCTTAGCTGCCCTGCATCCATCATCCCAAGTGACAGAATTTACATCATTAATCATTGGCGGTAATAGAGAAGTCATTGGAATAGAATGTTGTCACAGGATAAATGTCTCCCAATTGCATATGAATGTCTCAGCTCTACTGTACCATGTGTGCTCAAGAAAGACTGTGGCTTCAAAACGGTATTTATCTGGTATCGGGAAATCATCATCCACAGCCTGACCTGCTGACAGCCTCTCCCAAGGAAGGCCTCAGGCTCGGGCACCACATATACCTCATCTCTGCTTACAGCTGGAATAGGGCACAGGGGAGGGGAGGCCCAGGCTCCTTGTATGCTTCAGTGAACAATGGTCAGCACTCGGGTTCCCCACTGTGTGACCCTAGTGTGCCATCTGGAGCTGGAGGCATTTTGCCCACTCATAGCTTCCCACCACTTGATGCAGAGAAGAGCAGGACTGATGATGGCCCAATCTGGCTGACAGTGTCATAGTCCCAGCCTCAAGTCCGAGAGTGTGGCTGCTCCAAAGTCACCCCAGGTTGCTTTGGAGACTAAGGGGCCACTCAGCAAGCCAGAAGCTGAAGAGCTGAGCATTTGAAGGCCTCTCTACCATTTTAGAAATGAGGTCCACAGGATTTTTTGGCTGGCATCTTTCTGTCTGTGACCTGAAAACACTCTGTTTTTGGAAAGTGCAGATCTGACACCATTTTCTTGAGGTTCATGTGTTTCTCTCTACATTGTACCACCCTGCCTTGGACAGGGCAGGTGCTGGCTGGAGGAGGCATGGGGCTAAGGAGGCAAAACAACTTTTGCCAGGCTTTGAAGGAATTCTTTCTGTTTGACCTTTCATTTCTCTTCCCATTCAGTGGTCTTGGGCTGTGCTGGGGGCCCAGTAAAAGGAGGGAGCACTCCAATCTCGGTGGAGCCTGAGGCTGGTAACCCAGGCAAGGTTTGTAGAGTGTGTGGTGCAAGAAGAGGTAAATTTCCCTCTTCCTTAGGGAAATTCATGAGTAGTGGTCTATCAGATGTGGAAGTGATATGAGACCCCCCACCCCACCCCACCAGCTAGGTGTTCCCCAACATGGGATGCACTGGGCTTGTCAATTTTAAAAACATTTAACATCCTCGCACAGGATGGTCACTTTCCAGTTTGACCAAGTGAGGCCATTAAAAGCCAGTTCCCAGCTACTTTACTGCCATTTCATAAAGGAAAGATAATTTTAACACCAACACTATAAGAGGGATTTAATTTCAAGATAAAAGATATTTCTTCACTGAAAGAAATTTAGCTTTATAAAGGATTCCTTCCATCATATCTGTTTATTCTTTTTATTTCTTTCATTTTTTATCAAAGACTGGCAAAAATCTATTCCAGGCCCTCAGTCCTTTATTTCACTGAGCAAGAGGGCTTGGCTGGGCCCCGTGGCTGGTGAGGTCGTGTTGCTCCAGTTGTTCCGGCTTCGTAACCAATTGCTCTGGCCTGAGAGGTGTGAATGGCCCTCGTGTGTTACCACCTTCTCCCTGGTTCTGGGGGTGGACGGGGCAGCTCCTGCTTCAGGTCACATGGTGGTTGCACGGACTCATTTTGAAGGTTCCTCATTCCTAGAGAGTTGGGGATGGGGCAGCTGGGGATCCTTAGCATTCCCTCCCTCTATATGTCCCAGCTTCTTGCCTGGACCCAATTGAAGCATTGCAGTGTCTCTCATGAGTCAGCCTTGGAAGTCAGGCATCACTTTGCCTTCTTCCATTTACTTACAAGTGAGCCATTAAGGCCTACCTTATTCACTTCGTGGTGGGAGGCATGCCAGAGATTTGTAGACATATTTTAAAACTACCCTAGCATGCATCCAGTAGGCTAAGCCTGAAGCTCCCCAGAGAGGCCAGGTTTTGATTTGGAGCCCACCCCCTTCCTTAAGTGTTCCGGGAAGGAGGCTGCTGGAGATCTAAGGGCCACTTGTGCTCCGGGGATGATGGCAAGCTCTGCTTTCTGATCCCTGCTTTCATTTGTATGAAGTAATAAATTTCATGAATAAGGTAGATTCCATCAAGTAAGTATCAGTTAAGGTCTTTTATGATCATAACTGAGATGATGAATTAAAGTCGAGTTAGAGAAATAAACAGTAAAAAAAGAGAGACTTCATAAATATGGTGTAAAATCTCGGAATCCTAAGCACTCACTAACTCTATAAAGAGGTGGCCTTCAGCCCTGGTTGAGAGCCTTCTGTGTGTAAGGCTGGTACATTGGGGCCCAGTGATGACTGCAGGAGGGGCCCAAGTCTGCGAACCTGAATATCTGTGATCACATGGAGGGCCATCCTGTGTTTCTTCATCAGATCTGAGTGAGGAGAGGGTGAGACAGGGACCTTTTGAAATTCATGCAGGATGTGGACCAGTGGGCTAGCAGCTTTCAGTCCTAGCAGAGATGCTCTCATTTCCTGTCAAAGCAGCTTTCTTATAAGGATTCTTGAGGAAGTGAAGAAGAACACTAGCCCTTCTTATAGCCACACAGCCAGGCCAGAGGGATCCACGCATGGCTGCTTCCTTGGCACGGTGCTGGCAGCCTCCAGACCTAACCTACCTCTTTTCTGCATTTCCTTAGAATGGAAGAGCTTTGCTTTCTGCCATAGCTCCTTCTGAGAAAGGGACTCACTGATGGTTCTTCCTGCAAGGTGGTTCTATTGACAACCCTGGACAATGCGTAGCAGCCATCTCTAAAACCAAGGTCAGGAAGCTGGTGAGATGGCTGGTAGCAAGAACAGAGGTGTACTGGCTGCTCAGATCTTCTCATCTGTTCATGGACAGAGATGGAGCCAGGAACAATTCTGGTGGCTGGGGACCAAGCAGCAGGCACCCTTGCCTTTCATATGCAGGTGCTGAGGTGGTCTTTCTGAATCCCTGGGTTTGGTGGGTTACCATCTTATACCAAAGTTCTTTCCTTTCCAAAAGGAAGGGGGAAACCCACTTCCCCAGTGTATAGATTCACCAGGAACAAGACCCCACTGCCGCCCCAGCTGGTCTATCATTTCCCACCGTGAAGGGGCCACCTGGTTTGTTCATGATAAGCTGATGGATGCTTACCTGGAATCAGTAATGGAAGCCAAGCTAAGCTGGACTGGGCCACCACTCACTCACACATTCATTCATTTGATAAATATTTATTGAATGCCTGTCCCAGGCCAGGCACTGTCCCGGAGGCTGTGTAGTAGACAAAAAGGGGAAGCCCCCAGTATCTGGCTGGGAGACAGGCAGGAAAGAAAGATGTGGGAAGACTGTTGGAGAAGAACCCTGAGGAGGGGCTCAGCTGATGACAGTGCCCTGCAGGGCCTGGGAGTCAGGGCTGTCCTCTTCACCCTGAATAGGTGTCAAGGATCCAGTGTCACCGCTTGTTGTATTTGCAGGAGATGACTTGTGTGCCCCTCCCTGGCCTGGCTTCTCCCTCCTCCCACTGAGCATAACTCTGCTTTTCTGACTTCTGACCTGGGCCCCACGAGTGGGGAGTATATATTTAGCCTCTTGTGCTCTCCGTGGTAACTGTCTCTCTATTCCTGGTGAAGACGGAGAAAATGGGTCGGCTGTGTTTACTAAGAAGTGTGTTCCTGCTCCTTGTCCAAGGCTATTTATAAACTTCCAAAAATGTGTGCTGAGTTTTTCCATCCTGCTGGAAGCCGGAGTGCCTGTGAATACCCTGTTACTTACTATGCGGGGGAAATCTAGCGCTTAGGGACTGGATTGTGTCAAGTGGGGAAGATAGAACTCTTGCAAATAGTGATTTTGATGAACACTGGCAGCCCAAGCTGCCTCTTGGTCTGATTCCTCTGGGTATTTTTTCATGTGACATTGTTGTGGCTTTCTTGGGTATGGCGGGGGACTGTGCATGCTAAAATTGGGCCATGCTGGGCCTTTCACAGCTGGAATCCTGATAACTTTATCTAGACCTCAAGCCCTGAAAAGTGGCCACTGCCAACTACTGGGCTGTGCTCTCAGCTGCCCTTGCCCCCTGGGTGTGGGGTGGTGGGTCTACAGGAAGGTGGCTCCCGAGCTGGGAACTTGGGAGCTGTTGGCACCTGTTTCTTCCATTGCTCACCTTTAGGTGGAAGGAGACCATGAGGCCCACCCAGAAGCTTTGCCTTGGCCCAGGCCGCCTCCTCCCTAAGTCCCTTGTTGGACCACCAGTCCCTGGCATCTCTCCTGTCTCTAATGCTGTGACTCAGTGTCATGGGGCTACACTTTCCTCATACTGGACAGAAAAAATGTCACTTCTCTTTCTCAGTGGCCTGGCCTTGCTTTCAGGAGGGAAAGTGCTGGGGTCATAAATTTGAAGTCACTCTCTTGCAGTAGCCTCTTGAATCAACTCTGCTTTGAGTTGGTGTTTGATCTTTTAAAGGGTCCTGCTCCCGAGAGGCTGGGCTGTTGACTCCATCTAGACTTTGTGGGGGAGCTGCACACCACGGTAGAGGTCTAGGTCCACTGCTTCTCTTCGTGGCTCTGCACCACCCCCTCCCAGAGGCCTCTTGCTCCCAAGCAGCTGAGTCACGGGGTGCCTCAGCCCATCTGTCTGCTAGGGTGACCTTGCCCTCCTCAGCTGCAAAACACGGGGGTTTTACACTCTTCTGGGCCGCCTCCTGCGCCTGTAAGAACTGCCACCATCACCATGGTGCTTCCTGAGTGCTTACTGCCAGGCAAGGCTCCTGAGAGCTGACCACCACAAGGCGAAGGGGCTGGTAGGATGAAAGCAGTTATCCAGTCAGTCTCCCAGGGCTGGGCCTGGCCTTCCCATGATGCTTACTCTCCATATCGCCTGTCTGCCTGCTCCACACTGAGGAGCCTTGGGCCAGGATTTCCCAGAGCAGAAATTCCTGAACTTTCTTGGTTCTTGACACCCAGGTGCTTCCATGATTTTTTCTTCACATCCCCAGGCCTAAATGAATATCTAACAGATTCATTTAAGTAGTTAGAGCCAAACACTTAATAAATATTTGTGTCCTTAATATCTGTTTGAAAATATTCATAATTTAAAAAATTTTGTTTGTGACCCAATTACTCACTATTGAGATCTGTATGCCCATTGAGCCCTGGATGACTTTTCAAATTCTGTAATCAGATTGGACACTACCACCCACATTTCTTGTTTCATGTAGATTTTTATGAGGAACTCACTTTTATCTCAGCAACCACTGAAAACGCAGCCTCACTCATGGTGCATGATATTCTCAAGAGGGAGGTAGGATGCCCTAATGGCGAAACTAAGCCAGCCCAAGCTAGCAGTTCCAGCGTGTCTGACAGGTATCTGACAGATACAAGTATTGTTTCTTTCCCTCAAAAATTGAAATTGTCCTGCAGGTCTCCTGTGAGTTTGCTGAGACACCCTAGGGTGCCTTGGTACATAGTTTGGGAACTATATTCCTGGAGTCTTATGTGTCTCCCCTGGTTACCCAGGAAGCAGATCCCTAGCTCTCGGGTTCTGACTCTTGCATGCCCATCTGGAAGGGTGCAGGGGAGATGAGAGGACCTGGGTGTCAGGACAGGGTCAGGAAGAGTGGCTTCAGACTCTTCCCTCCTTCCTTCCTACTCTCCTTGTGCATAGGCATCAAGCCTGATAACCTACCCATGGGGAGGAAGGGGCATCCTCTTGACACTCTCTCATGGAAGAACTCCATGATCTGAGTCCTCCAGAATATGGATTCGGAAAACCCTCCTCTCAACAAAGCGCTTTCAAGTCTGTGGCCATGTTGCTGACGCTGACAGAAATCACGCCTGCCATGTGGAGCGGAGAATTCCCTTTGTTGTTCTGGTGGGTGTGTGCCCTCCACCCGGAGTGCTGAAATCCGTCGCTTCAAAAGGCAGGGAGCTCTGCAAACCACTAGATTTACAAGGCAGTGAGTCTGGAAAGATCAGAGTGAGCCTGGTGTTATGTCTCTTCCTTCTCAGGTGCTGCATCCCAGGCACAGGTGACTGTGAGCTCAGGTGGCAGGGCTGCTCTTAGCAGGCAGTGCTTCACCTCTGCACTTTTGCTTTTGCTGGTCTGCTCCCTGCAGCCTTTGCTGTCTGCCCACCCCTCCATCTGCCTTGCTCCCACGCAGGCCCTTACCTGTGGTTGCTGATGAGCCGCACGTCACTCTCCCTCACTGCCCACCTGCCTGTTTCAGGTTCCACCTACCTTGTCCTCTCCTCAGAGCCTTTGCACTCACCAGTCTCCCCACCTGGAGCCCCCTGCTCCAGGTGGCTGGCCCCCGTTCATCTTCCAGGTCTCACTTATCAGATCAGCCAAGAGCCCACTGTCTAGAGAAGACCCAGCTCCTATGGGGCTTTCACCTCCTGGCTGTTTGAACTTGAGCTTCATCCTGCAGACAGAGACCACTTGTCTCTGCATCCTGGTTACTCACTGTGTTTTCTCAGCACCTAACCCCATCTTCTTGGGCTCTGAGTAAGTACATCTTCATGACTAAGGGTTTCCCCAGAGCAGAAGGGACTTACAGGGCCAATGACTTTTAATTTTGCAAAGTAAGACTTAGAAAAACCCCAGCTGCCATATATCATCAATGTTTCATAAAAGAAAAATTGGAAGGACATAATCCCTGAATAAAGGACAATTCTTCCAAAGGAATAAATTTAGCATTATTGAAACCTTGCTGAATTGTCCCTCTTCTTATCCCTGGAGGATGGACGGAAGCCTTCACAACACATTTGCTCTCCCCAGAATATCATGCCAATTCTATACTAACATGATACTGTTCTTGTGACATTTTTCTCCTTCACTGAGGTTGTACTCCTGGTGGGAAGCTGTGCTTTTGACTCCACTTGTCTTTGCAGGGGCCATGGCTTCTGCTTAAAATGCTCTTGTTGACCTCTGTATGCTTCCAGGTTCTGCCCAGACACCTGTCCTGCAGCTCTGGGAGATTGGCCTTGCTTCCCTTTGCTCCTTGGAATCATTTGTGATTTGACTGTCTACATTAGGATTCAGGTCTTACTCCATTTGTACCAAGAGGCCTGGCAAGGCATAATGCACTGAAGGATGGACAGCTGTTGACGGTTTTGATGAGTGTGCAGCTGGCACACACATTAGGCTACATCTCGGGTAGGTGAAATATGGAGCCTTCTCTTTTTCTATAGCCAATTTAAATTTCTGTTTCAATCCCTCATCCCACCAGGTTACAGAAACATCATCTCATTTAATTCTGTGTTTTCTTTCTTTCTTTTTTTTTTTTAAATTATTTTTCAGTTGTAGTGGGACACAATACCTTTATTTATTTATTTTTATGTGGTGCTGAGGATCAAACCCAGGGCCTCGAGTGGGCTAGGCGAGCGCTCTACCGTGAGCCACAACCCCAGCCCCAAATTCTC
Source organism: Urocitellus parryii (assembly GCF_045843805.1). NCBI lineage: Eukaryota > Metazoa > Chordata > Mammalia > Rodentia > Sciuridae > Urocitellus > Urocitellus parryii. Next base: position 4,191,218 of record NC_135541.1, read on the forward strand.
TCTTTTCTAAGAGCACTGCAAGGCCTCTCCAGGGTCAGCTCCTCCTTAACTGTTTCCATTCTCCTTTTGTGGGATAAAGGACCATCTGGCTGTCCCTAGTCCCCAGCAGCCATCTCTAGTCTCTGGGGCTCAGGGTGCCACTTGAGGAACAAAGCTTGCCCCTGCTGTGGAGTGCAGTTTCCTCTGGAGGACCCAGCTCACACCAGTAGGTGTGGGAAGGCCATGTTGCACTCCTTGCCTTCCTCCAGCTAGGCTCTGGGCAGGGAGCAGCTCTCCGGCCTTGGCTTCCTTGCACCTCTTCTGTTCCTGTCTGGGTGTGGCTTCTGAAATTCTGAAGTCATGGCTTTGAGTCTTCTGTTCTCTGGTTCTAAGTAACAGTCTTTTCCTGGGGTGTAGATGCCCTGGGTCTGGTTAGAATGAAAGGCTGTGAGGAAAGCCTCTAGAAACCCCTGCCACATGTTCACCTTCTGCAGGTATCTGGGCTTGACGTCTAGGACGGCTGCTCATCCAGGAGGGGAGAGGATATGGGCTAAGCACCCCTTTGAAACTTGCCTTCCAAGGGGTCCAGGGTAACATGCTGCAGCCACCCAGTCTTGGCTTATTTGTTCATTTGGATATTGTTGTTTACTTAAAAATTTAAGTGTCAGGGATAATACATATTCAATGAAGAAAAGTAAGGAAATACAGGAAAACAAATAGATCAGAGTCACTTATCTTAGCTGCTGAAGACAACCTCCTTACATCCTGGCATATGTTTCTACAGGTAGTTTGGTAATAAAAGCAGAGATAATTATGGTACTAAATGTAGCTCGCACTTACTGAGTGCTTACCATGTGCCAGGCCTTGTTCCAAGCATCACTCAGATGTTAATTTATGAAATCCTAACAACCCCACAAGGTGGATATTACTATTTTCCTCATTTTGTGGTAGTGGAGCCAAAACTCAATAACTTACACATTTCAAATATGTGGTTTATTACATGTCAATAAAGGCACAAAGGTTAATATTATCAGCCCAGATGCAGCTGGCAGGGGAGCCTGACCAGTAGTGACCACATACAGGGGTGCACCTAGGGCCAGGCGTAGAGCAGTTAGCAAATCAGCTGTTGAGTTGTTATTCTAGTTTTTTTCAGGGGAGAAGCCTGTCCTTAAACCCTCAGGGCTCCGGATGTCACTTGCTGAATGAATGAATGGGGATATGCTTTTGAATTGAGTGAGAGCATTTTTTAGCACTAGTCCCAGGCAGCTGTTTCTTTTGGCGACTCTGTTTTTCTTCCTCTGCATGTGTAGCACCCTACAGATTGGAACCTCCTTGCACAACCTCTGGGGGTTCTGTTCATGTTGTATTCTTTTTCTAAAAGCGGCTTTATTGAGGCAAAATTTACATGTAATAAACCACATATTTGAAATGTGTAAGTTGCTGAGTTTTGGCTCTACCACCACAACTCACGACAATAAAAATATCCATGACCCCCAGAAGTGTCTGAGCCCTTTAGTGGTCCCTTCTTGCAGGTCTTCCTTGCCTCCCTCCCAGGCAACTGTGGATCCACCTTCTGTTACTTTAGATTGGATTTAGTTTGCATTTTTTTTTGGAATTTTATAAAAATGGAATCATACAGTCTGTAGTGTATGATTTTTAAAAAATAATTTTTAGTTGTAGATGGACCTTTATTTTATATATTTGTATGTGGTGCTGAGAATCGAACCTAGTGCCTCACGCATGCTAAGCAAGCGCACTACCACTGAGCCACAATCCCAGCCCAGTAGTATATGATTTTTGATCTGGCTTTTCCTTAGCATAATTATTTGGAGATTTATCCATGACATGTGTGTCAGTAATCCCTTTCTTTTTATTGCAGAGTAGTGTCCCACTGTATGGACATGAGACTGCTTGTCCATTTGCCTGCAGACTGTTTGAATTACTTTCAGTTTTTGACAATTACGAACAGTGCTTCTGTGATCATTTGTGTAGGAGTCTTCCTCTGGATATGTGCTCTCTCCTCAAGCGAAAACTGAGGAGTGGACCTGAACCATATGGAGGCTGCCCTGTTGTTTTTCAATGCCTTTGTGCCATTTTACATTTCGTCTCTCCACATCCTTACCAACCCTCTGTGTGGTCAAGTCATTTTTACTGTAGCCATTCTGATAGGTGTATGGGGGTCTCTTGTGTTTTGAATTGTCATCTCCTTTTCCACTAATGGTGTCAAGCCTCCTTATCCGTGCTTCCTTGCAACCTGTGAGTCTTTTGTGATGTGTCTGTTCTAATCTTTTGTCCATTTAAACAGTTTGGGTTATCTGTGTTCTTTTTCTTGAGGTTTGAGAGTTTTTTTAACATCTATTCTAGATGTATCAAATGCATATTTTGCCAAGATTTTCTTCCAGCCTGTGGCTTGTCTTTTCATCCTCTTTAACAGTATCTTTTGAAGATCAAAAGTTAATTTTTATGATGCTCAATTTATTAGTTTTTTTTGGTTGATTTTTTGGATTGTGCTCTTAGTATTATAGCTAAGCAATACAATGTTGTAAATATTTTCTCCTAGATTTTTCCCCCCATTTTTGTAGGGGTTTGAACCCAGGGCTTCACTCATCTCATGCTAAGCATGTACTCTGCCACTGAGCCAGACCCCCAGCCCCTCAAAGTTTTATAGATTTTAAACTTTGGTCTGTAATCCATTTGGATTAACTTTTGCATATGGTGTGAGGTATGAGTTGAGGTTCATTTTTCTTTTCTTGTGCAGATGTCCAGTTATTCCAGCACAATTTGTTGGAAAGACTCCTCTTTCTCCACTGAATTGCATTTTTGTTCCTTTGTAAAAAATCATTTGTTCATATATATTAGGGTCTATTTCTGGACTCTGTTCTGTTTCATTAGTCAGGTTGTCTGTCTTTACCATTCAGATTCAGATTCTTTGAATCAAGCTATGTTTTTTCCAAATTTGTTCTTCTTTTATAAATTATTTTGGCTTCTCTGGGCCCTTTGCATTTTGATGTGGGTTTTAGAATTGGCTCCCCAGTTTCTAAAGCACAGCCTGCTGGGATTCTGATGGGGCTGAGCCTCACTTCTGGTTCTCAGTGGTGGTCTGCTCTGGTGGTGTGTCCACCTGGCATCCCGCTGCACCAGAGACTACAGCCATGTGAATGACCGGCTGGAATAGTGCTGTAGTCAATGCAAGGAGGAGCGATGGGTATGGAATTGGGTTTCAGGATGTCATTTTTTATTTTTATTGATTGATTGATTGATTGATTGGCTAAGCCTAGGGGTCCCGTCCTCCCATCCGAGGATTGTAGACCAGAAGAGTCAAACATGCTCGTGGAACTCACCATTGCTCATGGCTTCAGTCAAGGCTGGACTCTTCAGAACAAGCGTGCCTGGAGCTCTCCTTCTCTAGTCAGCCCCATGTCGTGTGCTTTAGGTGTCAGTGTTTGAGGTTCCCTGCATGTGGTGAGTGGGTGCTGTGGGAGGGTGGGCAGGGCGAGTTGCCAGAGGCATTTCCTTTCTGCACTCTTTCTTTGAGGAGAAGTGGGTGGTTATGTCAGACTAGGCGTGTGTCCCTGGGTGTGGCTCTCCATTCCTTCCAGGACTGGCTTGCAGGGCCTTTGCTTCCGATTTCTAGCACCCATCCCCTTGGTCCCTGTTGCCTTTGAAGGCATTTTGCTGAGGCTGTGGCGTGGGGGAGGAAAGAGAGGCTCTGAGGAAGCGTTTCAGCCAGCTTTTCCAAGGACCCGCTCACTTGAGGCCGCCCCTGGGGAGAAGGAGCTGTTAAACTGTCAAAATAAAAAGTCAACCAAACTCCTCAGGCCAATCGAAGGCACTTAATGCAGGCTCAAGGCAACAGATTTCCCTGTGATGTGCTACAGGGGAGAGGCAGCTGGGGAATTTAAAGAATGCAGGAAAAGTTCTAAAATATTGGAATATACCTAGTCAATAATACTTTAAATTTGGAATTCATAAAAAGAAATAGTGGTGAAAATCTTCCCAAATAAGTTTTTATTCCAGAATTTGATGACAAATCTCTTGGTGCGCTGGTTATCCCGTAGGTGTGGTATTCTGAAATACAACCTGAGGCATATATATTGTCAAATAATAAAGTATTATGAAACCAATCAGCTGAGAGCTCCCCACTTGGCAGTTTGGAAGTAAAACCCTTTCTCCTTTACAAGGCCAAGTGACTCCTAATTCCTCCCAGGGGATTTCACGTTAAAATGTGTTCACTGCCAGCTGACAAAAGAGGCAAGTCCAGATTTATTACCCTGGCACCTGCAGCAAAAAATGACGGATGGTGAAAATATATTTAATTATCATTCCATGCCACATCTCTGTCTGCTCCAGTCGCAGGGCTGCAGCTGTTGGCATGCACTTTATTTTAAAGTCAATGTGCTTATCTGGAGAGAAGGCTGCTCTCTGAGTAAATTGACTTGGGGGAGGAAGGAAATGGCGATCTCTCTCAACCCAGCTGAACAAATGCAGATTTGTATTCTGTGTGCCTGCTTTAATTGTCTAATCCGCCCCACATCACATCAGCACTGGGATTTAGCTTTTGTCAAGAAAACATTTGCAAAAAAGTAAACTTTCTTGTGGCCCTTCTGAGCCAAAATGAATGATTTCCTTCTTGGGGTGTGAAGTGCTAGCTGACGATGGATGCTCACATTTCTGCCAGAGGCGTGTAGGGAAGTTGCTGTAAGTTGCATCTGAGAACAGAGGGAGCCCTAGGGAGTCCGGGGCTGGACCCTCAGAAGCTGGAGGGCTCAGGCTCTGAGAGGAGGAGCCCTGGAATGGAGGTCTGCCCTGTGTTCTCATGACTTCCAGTCATCAGAGTAGGTTGGGGTGATAAACCTGAGCTGACAGTGGCCCCTCAGGGTTGCCCTCCTGTTTTGTCTCCCGTTAGAACCTGTGGAAGTTGAAACCCTGGGTAGAGTAGCCACACTGTCTTGGGTGAGGCGCACCAGATTTCCTGAGTCTGTGGGAACTCTGACTTGGCCATTGGGAATCTCTGCCATTAGTTCACGCCTAAGATGTGCTGTTTGCAACAAAAATAGCCCTCATAATAGGCAGTGTCTAATGTGGCAATTTTCCTGCTGTATCTCTTCTTATCAGGACGTTTTGTGCATGGTGGGATTTAGTCCAAAGTGATGGCATTTCCACTGAAAGTGAAACATAATAACTGGCTTAGCAGTTGGGATTTAGGGAAGAGAGATGACGCTGAGTGTTCATGCTGGTGCCTGGTGGTGCCGGTGGCCGGAGGCGGATGCCTGTGCCCAGGGGCGGGAAGGATGAGGTTTCTGTGAATGTGAGCTCACTCGGGGCGGGGCTCATGCCTCTGACCTTCTCTTTGATGAATAAGGATTCAAGATTGCATCTGCTGAGCCTGCAGGACCCTAGGCCTGGAGGAGGAAGGAGAGCTCTGGCTCATGATTTGGGCTGTGAACAGATCTCTTAACCCCCAAGCTTCAATGCATTGATGATATTTTACCTATAAAGCAGAGTATGCCATTATTGTCGTCACCATCATCACCACCACCACCTCATCTCACTGAATAATTTATACGTAAGTTATCACGTACCAGGCCCTGGAATAAGTATTTAAATACATTGTCTCTTTTAATCTGACGAGGTGGATATTATTTTGCCTATTTTACAAATGAGAAAACAGGCGTAGGTAAGAGACAGAGCTAGAACTGAAGCCAGGACCTGGAGTCTTCTCTGTCAACTACACCTTTTCATTCAGGGGCTTTAAGTAGATATTTTAAAAGTTTTATAGGAAAGAAAGAAGAGAAAGCCAGATATGTGCTTTTTAAAAAATATTTTTTACATATAGATGAATGTAATATCTTTGTTTATTTATTTTTATGTGGTGTTGAGGATTGAATCCAGTGCCTCACATTTATGAGGCAAGTGCTCTGCCACTGAGCCCAGCCCCAGCCCCAGTTGTGTGCTTTTGCCAAGAAAAGTGTTTTAGGATGTCAACGATTTTGAGTTTGAAGACCAGCTCTAGGGATTTCCTTTCCATGTGGCTAAGCCACCTGGACACATGCCAGGTAGAATTATGGCTTCATGCTTCGTGTCCAAGCTACCTGGACACATGGCTGACAGGAGAGGTGTCCCCTCCACTCTGAGGACTGTGGCCATTGGGAGAAAGACTGGCTGGGACCAGGATGTAAGGGTGGGTGCAGAGTCATTGCAGAGGGAGAACACTGGCTGGAGGGTTTTGGAAAAGACACAGCAGGAGTCAAGGAGGCCAAGAGTCCACTGCTCCCCTGCATTTCCAGACCAGGTGTTTGGGAGGGAATGGACAGGTAACTTCAAGGCTTGACTGGGGGGGAACAACTCAACCATTCTGTCCTCCCGGGTCTCCTCTGTTGTGTCACCAGCAGCACAGCCCTGCCCGGGGGGGGGGGGGTGTCCTTGTTGGTGTGGCCCTGTCTTAACACAGGTTGGAGTTGGCAGAGACTCTCCAAGTGGCCTGCATTTTGTTCCACTGTCCTGACCACACAGCTTCCAGGAAGCCTGACCTTTATATTTATGACCTTTCATGATCTCCTCTGGCACTGGTGGCCCATCTGGAGCTCGGGTATGATGCTTGACTGGCATACCCTGGCCAGGATTATGGCTTCATGCTTCCTGGCTAAGCTACCTGGACACATGCCAGGGTGGTGGCCACCAGAGGATTAGGTATTTGTCACATTTTCTTCTGTTGCCTTGAGCTCCATGCTCAATCGGGATCTTGGATTTTACACCAGCTCCAAAGACCACTGGGCTTTCTGAATCTGAATCTCTCAGAACAGCATTCACCACGTACTTATGTGTCCTCTGATGTAGACACAGTCCTCACATGGGATTCTACACAGACAAACCTCAGGGAGATGCCATGACTCAGAGGACTGTCCCTCACATTCACATGTATCCTGGTAAGAACCTGGATCTGAGGCTTAGAGGTTGTTGGCAGAGGAACAGACATCTCTGTGCATTCTACCATAGCTTGAGGATACAGACGTGTCAGTACTTGCTCACCAGGGGACCATGACCAGAGAAGTTAGGACTGATTTCATTTCCAAGTGAAGCTGATGATCCTCCTTTCACAATACACAATACTTTTGTTTTGAAACCTAGGTCCTGAACTACTCAGCTACATCCCCAGCCCTTTTTATTTTTTATTTTCAGGGTCTTGCTAAGTTGTCTAGGCGGGGCTTTAACTGGTGATCCTCCTGCCTCAGCCTTTCAGGTAGCTGGGACTACATGTGTGCACCACTGTACCCAGCTTCCGATACTTTTCATTAACTATTTTACTATTATTCCAAAACCAAACACTATACAGAGACAAAACACATTATCATATAGCCTCCATCTAGAATATGGAAAAGAAAATAAGCAGAGTTGTTTCTTAAAGAAGGGAATCACTGTGGTGATGTGAGGACACTGCCCATGGGCTCTAGGCACAGGGACCAGTGCTGCCTGATGCATAGGAACATGTCCTCCTGGGACAGCCTCCTGGACCCTCCATCTCTGAACTGCTAGGCTCCTATTCAGCCTGATTTCTTGTGGCAAGAGTTCCTACTCCCTGTCCTCTCCTGCCTGAGACCCTGTGTATTCTCCAGGGATAGAAACATTACACAGTCCTTCTTGTGGCTCAGGCTTCACCTTGGAGAAGCCGTCCTTAACCTACCCAAACCACAGGAAATGCTGGTCATTCTTTATCACAGCAATAGAGTTTGCTTTCATTATGACACTTATTTACTCTTTGAGGGGTTTTGCTTATCTGTATCTCTGCTTCAGTGCAAGCTCCATGAAAACCATTACCTTATCTGCTCGTACAGCCTAATAGTCCTTGCAACTAGGACAGGGCCCCAAACAGAATAGACATAATCAAATACTGGATGAGTGAAAGAATGAATGAATGAATGAGTGTTTCCTCCACTGAAATGTGAGCTCTTACCCTGGCCACCCACATGGCCAGGGCCAAGCCTATGGGATGCAGAGCAGAAGAGTGGAATCTTCCACTTTAGTCTGGGTGCTTTTAAACAGTTATCCAGGAGCTTAGGATGGAGCCTATATTAGGGTTCTCTGGAAAAAACAAGACCAATAGGAGATCTCTCTCTCTCTCTCTCCCCCCCTCTCCCCTCCCCTCCCCCCCTCGGATATATCTATATCAAGGCTTGGTTCTTGCAATCCTGGAGGCCAGTCCCACTCTGTTATCTGCAGGCTGGAGCCTCAGGAGAGTTGGTGGTGGACCTCCATCAGTCTGAAGGAGCATCAGTGGTGTAAGTCCCAGGCCAAGGGCAGGAGAATACTGATGTCCTGGCTTAGCACTCGGGGAGAGAATTCTTCCCTCCTCCACCTTCCTGCTCTGCTCAAACTCTCAGTGGACTTAATGCTGCTCAGTCACACCAGAGAGGGCAATCCGCTTTACTCAATATACCTGTCCAAGTGCTGATCTCATAAATGGGGAACTCTCTTACACAGAAACATTACACAGAAATAATGTTTAGCCAAATACGGGCATCCTGTGATTTAACCAAGTTGACTTACAAAATAACCATCACAGAGTCTCAGTTGGAGATCCAACACAAACTTACGAGTTGCAGATCATTCCATATAAGGATGAGAGGGACTTTCTGGGGAGTCGAGTTCAAATTAAAGAGCAATCAGAGACTCTAGAAGCAGTAGAAATCAGGAGTTCAGTGGTGTGAGTGAGTGTGTGTGTGTGTGTGTGTGTGTGTGTGTGTGTGTTTGTGTATTATGATGACCTTCTAGGGAGGTCAGAGAGGGCTGCATGGCAGGTGTCCCCTCTGCAAATAACATTGTTGTCACTGTCTCATTCATCAGCAAAATCATCTACTTCTTGGTGAGCCAAGGCCAGGCTCAGCATTAGCCCCCATCTGTTCATGGACTGTGGAGCATCCTGACAGGTGGGCGTGATCCTGACAGGTAGGCATGGCCAGTCTCCTTTTACTGCTGACGTGCCCACACAGCCAGTGCATGCATAGCAAGGATAGAACTGAGGTCTGCGGACTCCAGGTCCTAGAGCTTCTTCCATTCTGTGCTGCTGCTTCTCTGGGGGCATCCAGAGTTCTCACTGTATGTCAAGTTCCAGAAGCAACTCCTAGCCACCTCCAGACACTATGAGGGCCACGTGATATAGCTGCACTTGAAGTTATGGAACATCACTGGCTAGTCATTGTGTCCTCAAGGGAAGGATGCCCGCTGACCCCACAGTTGTCATGAATGGTGCCCTTTCCCAGCTCTGCAGCAGCTTATTCTGATCTGAGCCCCCAGAGGCCAGACCTTGGTATGTTCATTCAACACCAAGAAAGCTATGACCCAGAGGGTGAGGGGACTTGGTGACTTTGTGTGGCTCCTCCAGAAATTTCGCCTGAGGCAAGGATCTGGGTGCAAGTGGCCTATTTGGGAGACAATCCCAGAAAAGGAGTCAGTGAAGGGTGGGAATACTGTCAGCCTTCTGTTAATGAATAGTTAGCACTGTGGTGAACCTGTGTCCCTCAGTGACAGTAGGGGCAAATCACAGAATGGTCTGTTGACAGGTGAGGAAGCTTCTGTCCCTCATGGGCAGAGGGTCACTCCTGAGGCAGTAGTGGCCAGCCATTGCAGGAAGCTCTGCGGGTTGACTGAGCCTGGCCTAAGTACAGCCTGAGGTAGAGATGTAAGGAGGGGTCCCATGCTCAGAATGGGTGTGTGGGTTCCCTAAGAAGGGTGTTACTATTCGTGAAGGGCTCCATTCGCTTCTGATGGAAATCTCAAGTGGGTGAAACGCAGCTCCCTTAGCATTAGCAGCTCTGAGCTTCCAGCGCCAACAGCTTTCAGCTCTTAGTGTTGAAATCCTCCTTGCTGCCCTGGCAGCCAGAACCAGCAGCTACTGGCAGTTCTCTGGCACCCTTCCAGCAGCTGGGGCTAGCAGCTCCCAGCAGCTCTCCATTGCTCCCTGCCATTCCCTAGCTGCTAGCCGCCCTGTGGCCAGCCCTGGCTGCAGCCGGCAGCTTCAGCATTACCAGCTCTTAGCAGCCAGCTAAGTCTGTGCTACTGGGGGTAGAAATCATGAGTGAGCAAAATATGACCATCCAAAAGAGATATTATTAGGACTCATGTTGCAGCACCAGGGGGACAGTATACAGACTGTTCCAGTAGGAGTCTGCTTATGTAGACAAAAATATAGAAATAAATAAAGGTGGCTCACATGTGCACAGTGTCCTGACATCTAATTGCAGACTTTCTGCTTGATCACAGGGAGTGGAGGAGCTCCTCACAGACAAGATTCAGGGCTGTTGAAGGGCTGTGGAGGGGTGGCATCATCCAGAAAGGCTGCAGGGTGGAGTCATCTGGGATGGACTCAGCACGGAAACTGCTGCCACTAAAGCAAGTCTCCAAGTGTCCGCCAGGGCTACAAAGATGGAGAAAAAAAAAAAAAAACATCTTTGGGGCATGGCAAGCCCTTCTCTCCTGTCTCAGGTGGAGGTAGCACAGTTGCCCATCTGGCCAGTGCACACGGGATGGGCTGGAAGCTGCTGTGTCCACTCTGAGTGTGGCCCGGGCTTCAGAAGAGGTAGGAGGCTTGAGTTGAGATCAGTTCAGCCATTTAAGAGCTTAACAATGAGGGACACAGCTATGGATGGACAACTTGAGTCACTAGCCTGGCTACTCAGGCTGATGGTGTACTGGGGCTGTGCTGCTGCTCCAGAAGAAGCCTTGCCCAGGGGACCCGCTGGTGGCTGCACGGGCTCCACTGGCTCTTCACAAGCGCCCTGCTCGGATTCTCTTTCCACCCTTTTATTATTATTATTATTTTTAAGAATTCTCATTTTACAAATGGTTTCCTGTACATTCCAAGTGCTGTTCACAGCGCTTACACCCTGTTTCATAATTGGCTCATACAATACACCCTCTTCAGAATTTTTAATCAACCATGGCAAGTTGCCCTAGCAATTTAAATAAAAAGTATATAAATGAATTTAGTATTTTAATATAACAGTGACAGTAGCCTTATATATGTACTTAGCAGTTTCATGCAGTATTACAATTTTATAAAATATTCCTCTTCATTTGGCTGGTGGATAAAGCCCAGTGTTAAAGCCATGGGCTCTTTGTGCAACCAACAGAGAAGAGAGCAGAGATGGTTGGGAGGAGCAGAGCCTGCCAGCTGGACCCTCCCAAGAGGTGTTCCATGCAGCCAGAGCCATGTCAGGGCAGCGTCAGGCAGTTTCCATGTGTGGGGGCAGTAGGGCCTTTGGCCTGGTGGCAGTGTGTATACTCTGACCCAAACTGGTTCCTTGGACAGGGCATGAGAGGTACCACAGGGCAGAATGAGAACATAATGCAGGAGTAACCCACCCATTCTAGCTTCCATCAATTTCTATTGAGGGTCTTTGATGTGCCAGGCAACCTACCAGTTACTCTGAAGGCATTATCCCTGCTCAGAGTCACCTGTGACCCTGTTTTTGACTGGTGCAGTGGCTGGATCTGGCCTTGGTTCCTTTTCTCCTACTGCTGTCTCCGGGGCTGCCTCAGTCTAGAGCGTTGTGGGCTCCAGTGGCAAAGGGGAGGCCATGGGGTGTGCACACAGGCAACAGCTGTCTTCAGAGGGCAGGGAGGCACAACTGGCCCTGTGCAGAAGTAGATGGCCCTTGTACCTGGTAGCTCCTTTCCCAGAGCTATCCTCGGTGCTTCTCAGGGTCTTTCTCATCATGGCCACAGAGTGGTTCCTCCTTCCCCTGCTCCCTCCCTTGTACCATTTTAGCCATTATTGGGAGTGCAGTTCAGTAGCATCTGTGCAACCATTCCCATCATCCATCTCCAGAGCTTTTTCATCAACCCAAACTGAAACTCTGTCCCTAAGACACAAATTCCTTATTCCCCTCTGCCAGTCCTGGCAACCATTCTTTCTGTCCCTCTGAATCTGACCCTGACTGCCCTAGGGACTGCTTATGGGTGGGCCATACCGTGTGTCCTGTTGGCAGGTTCCTTTCACTGAGCAGCATGTCCTCAAGGTTCATTCATGCTCTAGTAGACATCAGTATTTTATTATTTTTTCAGACTAGTAACATTGTGTGCATGCACCAATTTTTGCTTATTGATTTGTCTATTGATGGACACTTGGGTTTCTTCTACCCCTGGAAGGCCAAGCCTTTACAATGGCGCACTGAGACCGTATACCTTGCTTGCTCCCCCAGCCATGCTGAGCTCCCTGCTCTTCCTCAGAAACACGGGCACACTCCTATCATGTGGCACAAGCACAGGGTGTCCGTCACCCCTCTGCCTGGGACGTCCTTCTCAGGAGCTTGCCAGACTCCCTTCACCTTCTTCAGTCTTTGCTCCTGTGACTGCACTGACTGTCCAGAGAACACTGTTTAACACTGTGTCGGACCCATGTGTTAGTCAGCTTTCTGTCAATGTAACAAAACGCCTGAGGAAGCCAACTTAAAGGAAGAGAGATTTATTGTGGCTTATGATCTCAAAGGCTCCAGCCCATGGTTCTTGGCCCTAGTGCTTTAGGCACTAGGTGGTGAGGCAGCACATCATGGTGGGGAGCACATTGTGCCTCAGAGCTGCCTGCCTCATGGTGGCCAGGAAGCAGGGAGGGGGACAAAATGTACCCTTCAAAGGCACACCCCCAGTGACCTTCTACCTCCAACTAGGCCCCACCTCCTACAGGTGCCACCACCTTCCAACAGTGCTACCAGCTGGGGACCAAGCCTTCAGGATGTGGGCCTCTGTGGGGCTATTCCAGATCTGGACCTCAACACCCACCTCTGCACTCCAGCTCCGACATGGCCTTCTTTTCAAAAGAGGATGTATCACCTTCTAACATAGTACATTTATTTACCTTTTAATTATATCTAGTGTCTGACTCCTATTCCTAAAGGAGTCCTCTGTTTCATTTACTGATGCATCCTGTGTACCTAGATCAGAATTTAGTACAGAGTAGGTACTCAGTAAATATTTGTTAAATGAATAAATCTTTTTTGATAATAGCTTTATTGTGATGTAATTCCTATGGAATACAAATCCCCTCTAAAGTACGTAATCCAGTGGGCTTGGTGTATTTGCAGAGCCATGCAGCTGTTAGCACAACCAGCTTCTGGAAACTTGAGGCCCTGTAGCTGTCACTCCCCAGTCTCCCCAGTCTTAGGCAAACCTTAGTGTCTTCTCTCTGGATTTGCCTACTGTGGACATTTTATGTCATAGGTGGTCTTCACGACTGGCGCCTTGCATTTACAGCATGTTTGAATGCTCATCTACGCTGTGTCGTGTACCCCACCACATTCCTTTTCATCGCTGGGTGACATTCTGTGTATGGATGGACCACGTTTTGTTTGTCCTTTCCTCATTGACAGATATTTGGGATGTTTCACTTTTGGCTATCGTGAGTCATGCTGCTGTGACCAGTCATACACAGTCCCTTTCATGGGGGCATATGTTTCCAGTTTTCTTGCGTACATTCCTCGGAGGGGAACCATATGGGTCACAGGGTCTGATGGGTAATATTGGAGGAGCTGCCAAACTGCCAAATGCTGCGTCATTTACATTCCTAGCAGCTCTGTATGAAAACTCCAGTTTCTCTATCCTCTCCAACATTACATTTCCTTTAGACTAAAACCATCCTACTGAGTGTGAGGCTGGATCTCAGGTGGTTTTGATTTTCATTTTCCTGATCGCTAATGATGTTGAACGTTTCACGTATGTGTGTATATATTCCTCAGTGACATTCCTGTTAGAGTCTTTGCCCATTTAAAATTGTTATTTATCTTTTTATTATTGAGTTGTAATAATATTTTTTATATATTTTTGGTACAACACCCTTACCATATATATTATTTGAAAAAAATTTCTCTCATTCTGTTGGCTTTGCTTTCATGATGGTGTCCTTTGAAGCACAAAAGTCTTAAATTTTGGTAATGTCCAGTTTTTATTTTCTTTTGTTGTTGGTGCTTTTGTTATAACTAAAATCGCCGCCTGACCTAAGGTCATAGAGATGTGCTCCTCTGTTTTTGCCGAAGAGTTTTGCAGCGTTAGCACTTATGTTGGGCCTTTGATCATTTCCAGACAGTGTCTGCGTGTGTCGTAGGTGAGGGGCCAGCTGCATTCTTTTGCACTTGCACTTGTCCCAGCCGCACTTGTTGGAAAGACTGTTCTTCCCTTCGGAATTGTCTCGGCACCTCTTTTTATAAATCGACTGACCATGAATATATTTAGGAAGCTTTTTTTTTAAAGGGGTGGTGGTGCTGGGGATGGAAGCCACCCATTGTCTTGCTGAGTTCTCCACTCTATTGGTCCATGTGTCGCCCTCATGCCAGAAGCACACTGTGGTGATTACTGTGGCTTTGGAGTAAGTTGAAACTGGGAGATGAGAGTCTCAAGATTCTTTGACAATTCTGATCCCTTGTATTTCCACATGGATTTTAGAATCAGTTTGTCAATCTATACAAAGAAGCCAGCTGGAATTTTGGTAAGGATTTTGTAGAATTTTTTAATCACTTTGAGGAGTATTGCCATGTGAACAATATTAAATCTTCTAGTCCATGAACATGGTTGTCTTTCTATTTACTTAGGCCTTCTTCTGATATAAGTTTTGCACTTCTTTGTAAGTTTTCCAAGTATTTTATGCATTTGAGGCTATTGCAGGTGAAATTATTTTCTTAAGTTCATTTCCAGCATTTTTCATTGCAAATGCATAGAAATGCCGTTGGTTTCTGTCTGTTGTTCTTGAATCCTATAATTTTGCTGAACTTGCTTTAGTTCTAACAGTGTTCTTGTAGATTCTTTAGGATTTTCTGAACGAAAGATCTCATCTCAGTGGAGAGGATTAAGTGAAACGTGGTATGTCAACTGTTAGCACCCCTCCTCCCCCATGTGCTGATCATCCAACCTACATGAAGTCCTGTGACATGCCTCCCTGTCCCCATCAGGCCAGCTTTCCCTGAGGCCAGATAAATGAAGATAGTTTTATTTCTTCCTTTCTAGTCCAGATGCATTTTATTTCTTTTTCTTGTCTAATTGTTCTCCCTAATTGTAGGGAAGGGACACACAAATGTAAATAAATCCTCACATCATCTCAGTATTCATCTTTCATATTCCCATGTTACAGGTTGGCAAACTGAGACTTAGAGAGGTTAAGTGAGTTGTCTGAGAACACACAGCCAAGTATCCAGCTCAGAGCTGCTGTGCCCAGTCTCCTTGTTGGAACACCTTCTCCCTCAGCTGAGCCACGTCTACATATGTAGGGATTTGGAGGAGGTAGCATCCAGCTTATTTGATGAGGGTTTAATGATATATTCTGAGGTCTTGCAGCATCACCAAGCCCCTGTCTGTCTGTCTGATGCTCTCCATGTGTGCACAGAGAGCAAGAGCAAGCTGGAAGCATACACTGTGCGTTCTTTTGGTCCAAGATCTTGTTGCATGCTCTTGGCAATCCTCCCAGATGAGAAGGCCCATTACTGTCCCATGTAATGATGAGGAAGGAATTGGCACTCGGAGAGGTTGAATGACTCGTCTGGCCTTGGGACTTGCTGGCATGATGGGGACAGGCTGGGATGTTGTGTGGGTTGAGAAATTGAACACGTGTTGGGCAAGGTGCTAACAGTTAATGTACAGTTTTACTTGACTCTCATTCCACATTGCTTTCTTCTTGCTAGAGTCCAGAAAATGGATGCTTAGAAGGTTAGTAAAGAGCTCTAGTCTGGTTGTAGACATCAGGGTCTCCCCTTGGGCCCAGCATCTGACTCCCACATGCCACCTGCTTTTCTTGCACCATAGGCCTGAGACTATGAAGGAAATTCATTAAGGAGAAAAAAAATGAAAAGAGCCATTCCCAGAAGGCCATTGCTGGCAGGTGCTGCTGCTCCCTGACGTGTCCCCTGTGTGTCACCCCACTTTACTGCTGTTTTGAGAGGCAGAGTGATGTTCCAGGGCAGCACAGGGAAGGGGCCATCTGCTGAGGCAAGAGTCCTGTTCATACAGACTCCTGCATCTTCCCAGATGAGTCTGACTAATCCAGTCCTGCGGCTAATCCACTGGGGACTTGATCTTCAGAACTGCGGATTAATTGGAACAGGCTCAATTGTTCCCATTGCTGACCCCACACTGGGGGGTCCTAGGGAAGTGGGCTGAGGGAAGAAGGTGGTCCCGGGAGTCATGAGGGTCCTTGAACTGCTGCAGTTTCAGAGTTGCCAGTGGAAGGGACTGGGGCCAGAACCAATGTCACATGCAGCATCTTCTGCTGATGTCTCCGATGCCCCAGGCCACGCCAGAAGCCACAGGGGCAGACCTGTGCAGTGTGGCCCTCTTCTCACAGGCCTCACGAACAGTGCCGTGGGTGGGAGTTCAGAGAAGACAGTGCTGGACCTTTTGTGACTTCACTTTCCCAGTCCATCCCGTGAGCCAGCATATTGTTCCAAGATCACAAAAATGCCTAAAGGCAGGGTCAGAGTTGACACAGCCCTGAAGCACAGAAAGGCTGTTGGTCGGATGCCCACCACCAGCCTCCCTGAGGACCCTTGCTGTCTGAAGACCTGGACTGCGGTGGACAGAACCAGGATGTTGAAGGTGAAACTTTTAGCACCTTGCTCTCTGCGTGGCCTTAGGCAACTCATTCAGGTTTTGAGTCCCAATCTTGTCATCTTACAGCTTACCTAGTCCAGCCAGTTCACTTTTCCGAAGACAATGAACTTGGAATCATCCCCAAAGCTACTCAACCAGTAAGTGCAGAAGAGAAGGGCGGTGGCCTGGATCACCTGCCCTCGCAGTGTCAGGCCCTTCTGTGTCGTTGTCTCATCTGGTCTTCACTACTAGCCTCAGAAGTAGAGGCGTTACCCCTATTTGACAAGGAAGGAGACCAGGGCTCAGATGGGTGGTTACTCTGCCAAGGCCACACAGCAAAAACATGGCAGAACCAGACTGGAATCCATGTGCGTCTGACCCCAGACCCCCTTTCTCTAGGCTGACTGGCTCTTGGCTGCTGAGCAGGAGTCTCATCTTTCCGAGGGTGGGGACTGACTGGCTGGGCAAAGTGGGGTGGAGTCGTCGTGGGGGGGGGGTGCCTTCTCCTGCTCCCAGTCTCCCACATGCTCTGGCTCTGCACACAGCCTAATGCCAAGAGGAGCCCGGGCACTCACAGGTCATCTGTTCACCTCCTGTCGTGGTGCTGGGCATTGAACCCAGGTCCTTGAACATTCCAGGCAAACATTGCCACTGAACCACACCCCTGCCCCTACACTCTCCTATTTTTTGTTATACATTTAAATTAGATGATGCGTATTCCCTCGGTGTCTGGGGTTGACAGTGTTGGCACTTCTGAGAATGGGAATAGAACCTGGTTCCTTAGTGCCAGCTTCCTGAAGCAACATCTTAGAATAGGCCACAGGCAGGATAGCACCTGGGCCCTAATGGCTTCACAGAACACAGGTGGTCTCACTCCTGCCTCATGCTCACCATGTAGCCCTGGGTGGGGGGCATGACCTGGTGAGTAAGTGGTTGGGCAGAAATGACATGCTCCTCGGCTGCTTGCTGACCAGAACAGGTCCCCAAGCCTGTTTTCCCAGCCACGGTGCTGAGGAGGGAGCACTGCTCTGGGCGCCCTAAGGGAGGCAGAACAGGTCATAGCACTCATGACAACCACTGCTGAGGGGTAGAGCAAGAGTGCGCTAAGTCAGGGTACCTAGGGGGCAGCTCTGTTGTGGGGCTCTCTAGAAGCAGGGCATATCCAGTGGATGTCTGAAGCCTGACCTGGGCTCCTGCAGGGCATCTGAGCAGTCTCTGCCGATGGCGAGACTGTCACAGGTGCCTGGCCTCTGCCTGGAGCTGGAGCCTGCAGGTTGTCTTGTCTTGCTTTTCGTGGTGGTTCTGGCCTGGGAGCTGCAGACAGACTCCCTGTGGGTGGTTTGGAGTCAGGAATGCTCACAGGGCCCGCTTACAGGGCCCACGCACAGGCCCCAGAGGAGGGAAATGTGCTTCTCTCCACTTTCCTGAGGGATTGAGTGGCACAGGAGATACAGAGTCACAGGGTAAGCAAGAGTCTACTTCTGCCTCCTGGGGAGGATGCAGGTGTGGGATCGGTGATTGATTGATTGATTCATTTAATAGTTATTGAATCCTAGCTTTACATCTGCGTAGTGGTGTGACTTTAGTTAAGTCACTTAACCTCTCTGTACCCTAGCTGTCGCATCCTAACATGTGGAAATTGATCCCTATCTCACAGGGATATTGTGAGGATCAAATGGAAAGAAGGGGCGTGGTGCCTACCAGCAGCAGTAGGTTCCTTTGAAAGAGCTTATGCCCATTCCTCACAGGCAGACTGGGGTTCTTACCAGTATCTCTTCCCACTGGACTATTGGGAAGCCCAAAGAGGTAATTTCTATAAGCACCATCTGGCTCAGACACTTGGAAATGAGCTCCTCCTTGGGCTCCGGGCAGGGAGGCCGGGGTGGGGGGGTGGTCCCTCCTCCTCTCAGTAGGCTGAAGGTCACCAGAGCTTTTACCCAGAGCCTTCCCAGACTCTGTCCTCTGCCCCTAAAGGCTTTCACCATTTCTGCCATGGCCAGAGCAGAGGGTGCATAGGCCTGGCCCAGGAAATGCCTGTTGTCAGCCTGGGAGGTCTAGGGCCAGGGCGCTGTGCAAACTGTCAAGTGCAGTACAGCTGGGAGGTCTGCCATGCATGCTGTCATCTGCTGATGACTGTGAGGCGTGGGTGGAGCTGTCAAGTGCAGCATGACTGTGAGGTGTGCTGTGCAAACTGTCAAGTGCAGCATGACTGAAGCGTGCCATGCGGACTGCCAAGTGTAGCCTGACTGTGAAGCGCGCTAAACTGTCAAGTGCAGTACATCTGGGAGTTGTGCTGTGCAAACTGTGAGATGCCAGAGGAGTGTGAGGTCACATTGTCACTTCCTGGGTATGTTAGTTTTCCACCACTGTGACAAAACACCTGAGAAAACTGACTTCAGGAGGAAAGATTTATTTTGGCTGAGTTTCAGAGGTTTCAGTCTGCGGTTACTTGGCGCCATTGATTCTGGGCCTGTGGAGAGGCAGAACATCATGGTGGGGAGCATGTGGTAGAGCAGAGCTGCTCAGCTGATGGCAACCAGAAAGCAGAGCCAGAGAGAGCCTGGGACAACATGCCCTTCAAAGTCCCGCTCTCAGTGACCTACCTCTTCCGGCTAGGCCCCACCACTTGAAGTTTCCACCACCTCCCAATAGCACCACCAGCTGGGGACCAAGCCTTCCACACACAAGCCTCTGGGGAACATTCCAGATGCAAGCCATAACCTGTGAGCTCAGGTCTGAGCCACTTTCCTGCTGCTGTCTTGAGTCACAGCCCAAACCCCCACCTCCCACCCACCTCCTTCTGCCCAGCAGTCCTACCTGCCAGCCTGCTGTCTGCACACTAAGCCTCCGGCTGTGGTGGCAGTTGTAAAGGAAGGGAAACGGTCTTGAGTTGTTCAGATGTTTCTGGTATCAAATGGAATAAAATCGTGAAGAGTTTTCTTAGGAAAGAAACATTTTTTAAAGACTTAGTGTGTTTTAACATGATCAATTCTAGTAGTAAGAACAGCTCTTCATTGCAGGGAATTTGGAGCATGCAGAAAGGCATGGAGAGGAAAGGGGGCTCAACCCAGCTCTCACTGCCTAGAGGTCCTCACGCAGGCGCCGTGGCTTCCCCTGGTTCCTACGTTTCAAGACGTGTCTACTGTGCTGCATGTTGTCGGGATCATATTTTCTGTGGCTTACTTTCTTTCTCCTTAACACCATATTGTGAGCATTTCCCCTAGTCATTAAATATTCTTTGCAAACATGATTTTTAATGTTTGCCTAATGGCCTGTCCTGCAACTGTCCCTTTGCTTTCTCTCAATATCACTGTTGTGGCTTTAAGGAATTCAGTATAGATTCCACTCCTGGAGTTCAGCCCAGTCTGAGAGAGAGGAAGATTCTAGAAACTGCAGAGAGCCTTCTCTCTCTCTCTTCCTTTCTTTCTTTCTTCCTTCCTTCCTTCCTTCCTTTCTTTCTTTCTTTCTTTCTCTCTTTCTCTCTCTCTCCCCCCTCCCTCCCTCCCTTTTTTTAAAAAAAATTTTTTATAGTTGTAGATGAAAAGAATGCCTTTATTTGTTTATTTTTATATGGTGCTAAGGATCGAACCAAGTGCCTTACACATGTGAGGCAAGTGCTCTGCCACTGAGCCCCAGCCCCAGCCCGAGCCTACTCTCTTACCTTGCAAGTTCCCAGACCTTGTGAGTGATGCAGATCTGGAGGAACTAGGGGCGCTGGGGCCCAACCTGGGGAACATGCCTTGGCTTTCCACTATGGCGTCATGCCCAGCCACGAGCTTTCCCTTTCCCACCTGCCCTAGGGCCCCTCCAGCTATGCTAGAGTGTCCTGCCACACTGACCGTGGGCTCACTTCTCTTACCTCCCTGTCCCCTCGTTATGTTCAGAGTCAGCTTTGATTGAGGAACTCTCTAACAGAAGATGGGAAAACCCAAGGTGTGAAAGTCACTGCACTTTATAGTCTGTTAAGGGCCTTTCAAAAACAACGCTCATTCCATTTTTTTCTTTTTTTTTATGAGCTTTTTGGTACACACAGCACATAATCCCACATCAAATGGCTGAGCATTATACTGGCATAAAACCCGCAATGATGTGAAAGTCCATGAAGTTATGGGTTGCTTTCACAGGAGAAGTTGTGGTCCTTCAGCCCCGAGGAGACTCTGGTTCAGTGCCAAGGCTCCTAGGCTTCTCAAGTTGCTGCTGAGTCCAAGGCACCAACACGGGCAGTGGGGTCCTTAGGGTGGAGGCTTAGGCCCCTACCTGAGCAGCGACATGGCCGCAGCTTGAGCCTCACCACCGTGGCCCACACACTCTCTTTGGGACTCGTGTTGCTGTTGCCATCCAGTGTGGGAGAGCTGGTTCCCATGTAGTGGCTTTCTTCATGTTACCTCTGGATGGTCACTTGATGGTTGACCAATGTGAGGTCAGTAAGAGGTGTGGACTGTATGCCAGAGGACTGGTATCATGTGGAGACACTGGAGCAGGCTGTCTGGGTCTCAGATGCTGTGGGGCTTGAGATGGTTTCCCTGCAGGAGGCCCCAGCAGGTGGCCCTTGGTGCCCAGTGCAGGTTAGAAGCTCCAACTTGGGATGCTGGCAGGGCAAGCTCCAGTTTATCCGCCTCACAATTGTGGCTTTTCTCTCTATCCTCAGAAGCCACAATACTATCCCAGGTGCCCCACAAGTTCTAGTATCTCATACCCCCAAATTGCATGATTATTTGTCAGATCCTGAGCTTGGGATTTGGCTTTGCAGAATAGGAAGAGAGATCCTGTTGATGGGTGGTCTCTCTGTGCCAGGCTTGCTGTCCATGGCAGCACAGTAGTGGGAACTCCAGTGCCGAGACAGTAAGAGGTGCAGAGAGGTTGCCACTTCCCCAAGGCCACACAGGAGACAGGCTCTGAGCTTGGAGTAGGCTGCCTCCAAGACCAGCCTGTGAAGGACCGTGGACTCTCAAAAGCCATCCCCACACCCTGGCAGCTGAGAATCAGAACAGTGCAAGGGGGAGCTGCTCCGGCTGGGACCCTGCCCTCCTCAGAGGCCACCGACCCTCTTCTTGCCTGTGACTGACTGAATGGTTGCTGCAGACCTCCCCTCTCTGGACCACTTTGACTTTTCTCAGCGTGAGACTTTTTCCAGGTCTACATTTTCATTTTCTTTGCTTTGTAGTCTTCATTCTCCTCTGTTAGAAGAGCTTTGGTTTATTGATTGTTGTCTCTGGACCTTCAGTTTTTCTCAGTGGCTCAGGTGATCTGAAAATGAGTCTTCCAGCCTCGTTAGCCACCATATTCTGAAGAGCATCTGACCTTCCCCTAATCACCTTCAACTAATCATGGCTAGTAGCTTTGGATGAGTTGAGGTGGGGGCTTGGGGAGCAGGGACCTTGGGGTAGATGATGATGACAACGATAATGAAGCCAGGCACCTGCTACAAATCTTTCCACCTTTCCTTGTCCCCTAACTGCTCCTCTGCTCTGGGGCCAAAGGCACCTGTTCCTTAGTGTGCCAGGGGCTGTGTTGGTTCAGAGGCAGACTCTGGGCTCGGTAGAGGGGCTGCTGTTTGTTCACAGAAAAAGGTCTGATTTTGTGAATTGGGGTTTGGAACCAGAGATCTGGGTCAGTTAGGTATGGGGGAGCCCTGGCCTCAGGATCGGACACCTTAACCTTACTTACTTCTATCTAAACTGGAGACAGCTGTAGTGCCTCAAGGTTTAGGCTGCTGCCAGGGCCAGATGGCCCTCACGATTGCTGTTGATTCTGTGATTGTTGAGTTGCCTGGGTTTCTCCTGAGGACTCTTGCCTGGACCCTATCTCTGTCCCTTGCTTCCTTCTGGCATGATGTTCTTAGTGCTCAGTGTCCTGCTGAGCTCTGAGCTGGACATGGAGACCACTATTGTGTTGCACATCGGGGAGGAAGCCTTTGGATGGAGGGGGTAACTTCCAGGACTGTGGGAATGGGTCTCTGTCCTGTACCCATGGCCCATGGCAGAAGAGGCAGGCACTCAGAAGGATTTTTCTCCACTGGGTCTTTCTGTGCAAACCAATAGCGTGCACCAGGAAGGCCAAGCTCAGGGCAGCTCTGCTGCTGCAGTGTTTTCTAGTATGTTCTGCTTGAGAGAGTGCTGCAGCAGGCTTCATTTGGAACCAAGCTTATGGTTCCTCTGCACAGATGTGCACTAAGCATTTACTCTGTTCTGGGCTCGCTGCATGCTGAGACCAGACCTGTCTAGGTTCTGCCATGTTCTGGCTCTCTGTAGAATCATAGCTAAGGCAGCAGTTCTGGGGGTTGCTCCCTGCTGGGAAGCCCCAACCTCCTGTCAGAACCGCAGTCCCTAACAGAATCTGGGGATCAGACAGTTCTCTGTTTCTTGCCTCCCCTGGTGAACATTCAGGTGCATACTACGTGCTTAAAGCTCATGGTCAACCTTGGGGCTGATGGGTCTGAGAGGGCTTCGAGAGAGTTCTGAAGGGTTCTAAGGGTCATCCGCCCTGCTGGCCCCACATTTTGTTAGATGCTGGCTGGTCCCCTTCACTCTCTTGTTTACCATTCGCTGTTAACAACAGTAATTACAGTACAGTTGTGAGATGAAAACATGACTAAATTATGACACTGCTTGTGTAACAATCTCTTAAAACTGACTCAGAAGGCAACAGCTGCACAATTAGGCTATAAATTCTCTTCAATGAACTTGTTGGTGGCAGCGGTACCTGTGTGGCTGTGTCGTGTAAGAGATAACTAGACTTAATGGGCTTGGGGAGGAGCACCAAGGATGGCCTCGTAAAGAAGGAAACTTTGTTCTTTGTCATAAACCACTTGTTCTCTTATAAAAACAAAAGGCTTGGCGTTGGCCCATTAACTCCTCTGTTGTCGAGGGAGCAGAGTATCCGCCTGGAAGCTGACACAGGGCTGCTCCCTGCCTTCAGGTATGGGTCTTCCTGGGCCCTGGGACCCACAGACAGCGAGAGGCCTGGTGGGAAGGATGTGTCAGAAGTGGCTGGGAACGTAGCTGTTCACACACCAAAAGACAAACTCTCTGCGGCAGGGCTCCTTGGGCATGGGCCTGGGACAGGGAAACCAGGAGATTCATTGGAGGGTGAGGGAGGCTGGCCTCAAATTCAGTAAATTTGGAAGAAAAGCTGCTAGGTCACCAATATAAGGAGAGGAATGGGAACTAGAAAGTGGTCCAAAATGTTTCTGCCCTACCCCAGTCTGAGGAGGTGGATGGTGTGACCAGCGGCTGTTGCTGGGACTGCTGTTTCCAGGCCCGCCTCAGGGCATTTCCACCTCCCATTCCCTTCCTGTCGCTGCCCCACAGATGGCACAGACTTGGTAGCTTAAAAGGACACAGATGTGTTACAGTCTGAGATCAGAAGTCTGACATGGGTCTTAGTGGGTGAAAATCAGGGTGACATCAGGGCTGTGTTCTTCTCTGGGCTCCAGGCAGAGTCCGTTCTAGTGCTGTCCCAGTGTCTGGAGCTGCTTGCATCCCTTAGCTCCTGGCCCCATCTTCCATTGGCAAAGCCAGTCCCTTTCACATCATATTTCTTTGACTTCTCTTCCATTTTTAAGGACTCTTTAAGATTGCATTGGGTACACCCATAAAATCTTTCTCATCTCAAAATTAGCAGATTAGCTACCTTAATTGCACGAGCCATGCAATTAATACTATGTCTGTTGACCAGTTTTTCATTGGTAAGACAAAATCCCTGAGGCTGCATACTTTATAAAGAAGAGAGGTTTAGTTAGCTCAGTTCTGGAGGCAAAAAATCCAGATAGCATGACATCTGCTCTGGTGAGGGACCCTCTGACTGTGTCACTCATGGGAGATGGCATCATGGTGGGGGTGCATGACAAAGGGAGAGATCACATGTTGAGACTGGAAAGCCAGAGAGCAGGGAGATGCCAGTCTTGCTGTTCCAAGAGCAGACGTGATTGGCTGCATTCAGGGCCATATGGCCGTAGATGAGTGTTGCCCTTTTATAGCAACTTGGACTCGTGAGAACAACTACCTCACTCCCTGTGACCAGTACCAGTCTCTTCCAGAGCACCGCCCCCTCAACCTGATCATCTCACACTAGGCTTCGCCTTCCAGCACTGTGATGTGGAGGACCAGGCTTCCAGCACGGGCACCTGTCGGGGACACATTTGTACCATATCTATTCCTTAGCACCACGTGACAACATGTTCACAGATTCTGAGGATCAGGATGTGGACATCTTTAGGGAACCAATTTTCTGCTGCCCACAGGCATGTGGGGAGTGTGACCTTAGGCCAGCGTGACCTTGTATACCAGGCAGGGTTCAAACTTGAGGACAGAAGCTGATCTGGTCCTATCATGTATTAGTCACTTTCTGTCACCGTGATAAAATATCTGGGAGAAATTAAAGGAGAAAATGTTTATTTTGGCTCTCAGTTTTGGAGGTTTCAGGCCATGGTCACTTGGTCCTGTTGCTCCTGGGCCTGTGGAGAGGCAGTGCATGGTGGAGGAAGCTGCTCACCTCATGGCAGCTGGGAAGCAAAGAGAAGAAGGGCCGGTGCCAATATCCTCTTCAAGGCCACGCCCCCGTGACATCACTTCCTTTTTCGTCTCTGCCCCCTAAAGATTTCACTACCTCCCAGTAGTATCACAGGCCGCTGTCCAAGCCATTAGCATATAGGCCTTTGGGGAGCAGTTAAAATCTAAACCTTTACATAAGGGGAATTGAAGAGAAAGGGAAGGGCAGCTGCATCCATAGCATGGTCTGTCCGTGCAGGGGACAGCCCATGCCTCAGCTGTCACCTGCATTTTCCAGGAGCTCCCCATCAGAGATAGGGCTTGGACTTGGAGAAACAAAACCCAGAGGCAGATGAACTCCATAGTTCACACGCTGCAGGAATCTTCCTGAAGGAAATGACAAGTGGGCAGCCTTTCCCTCCTAGATCCTCTCCCTGGAGAAGGTGCCAGTCAGAGCTGGCCAGCCCAAGATTAAGTTCAACCTTAACAATTTTAAAAATACACGAATAATACACAAACCCTGGCCGTTGCACCAACCCACTGGCAGGGGGTCATGGCTACAGATTTTACCAACTTTCACCATTCGGGGGCTGTAAAGCTTTTCACCCACAGCTGAGGCCTGACCGGCTTCCTCTGCCCTCCCCCATCCCAGCTTGGCCAGGAGGCAGCCAGACTCCTCAGACAGCTTCCGTGAGGATCCACAGGCATCTTCCTGGACCTGTCTATGCGACAGA
The DNA here is from genome assembly GCF_045843805.1 of Urocitellus parryii. NCBI lineage: Eukaryota > Metazoa > Chordata > Mammalia > Rodentia > Sciuridae > Urocitellus > Urocitellus parryii. The sequence continues at coordinate 4,216,983 of NC_135541.1, forward strand.
CTTCTGGAGCGTGTCCCCAGAGACCTCCAGCTCCAGGCCTATTACTGAAGTCTGTCACCCAGAAAATCTGTTGACGGAATCGTTCTCTCTGAACTGCAAGCAAATTGGGAAATTTGAATGTGATGCAATAAGACTGCAATAAAACAGAGCCTCCAAGAAGTGCACTGAGCGAATCTCCTCCCGGCCCAAGTCCACTGCCCATCTGCAGCTTCCTGAGCTGTCACCCTCCAGGGTGGCCACATATAGTATTTATTTTTTTTAATTAAGCTGCATTGCTGTGTGGTGCACCCTCCACAGACGCTTTATAAAGCCCAGCCTTCTAAGTTGCTGAAAGTTTTTATTTTTTTAAAGCAGATAGTAAAATTAAGCAGTTATTAGTATTCACGAAAAATGCTCGTGGCAGGCTTCGCACACGTAATGAGAAGCCACCTGCAGTTCAAAGCAGTACTTGATAATGCTGTAATTAGATTTGAGATGCAAAAAAGCTCATTAAAATTAAATAACATATTTGTCACTGTTTTAAGAGGTACAGATTGCCTAGAACCATGCTGGTCTCTTGACCTTGAGTATTTTGGCAGAGTCCTTGCTGCCAACGATTCAAAAATAACATCAGCAATTCTGCAGAGAGTCCTGAAAACATGTTCATCCTCGGTTCAGTTTGCGTTGAAAAAAATTATATAGATATCTAGGGGGAAGCACAGATTTGTGTACAGTGTGTTCCAAGAGAAGGGGCCATTCAGAATCCTCTGCACACACAGTTCAGACAATGTGGAGGGGCTTGGGGTGAGTGAAGATCCTCCACAGGACATGGGGACACTATGACAGGGTCTGCAAGGAAACAGTGGTATTGGGTACTACTGTTCACATCCTGGGCTGGATGAAGCCACTTGCTCAGAGCAGGCACAAGGCAACTGAGAATCAGATGGTCCATATTTCCTAGGTGTCTAGCAATGTGTTAGGTGTGTGCAGGGCAGGGAGAGAGACATGTGCCGGCAAGATGCATCTCGGGCTGCAAGGAGGGCACAGTCAGGAAAATAACTGGTTAGTAAAAAACTGATGTTTCCTGAGTGTGTCTTGCTTAGCAGGTACTAGTCACATGGCATACACTATCTTAGTACTCAGACAGTCCTCACTGTCTCAGATTCCTGGAGGAGGTTGTCACTTGCTGAAAGTCATGTAGTAACCATGTGGGCTGAGTCAGGATTCAGGTCCACCATCCTGCAGATTCCTAGTGTTCATCATAGAGGAATTAAGGTCCAATGACCAGAGTAGGCCAGAGGGAGGGGGACAGGTGGGATATACTCAGAGGCACAAGCACTTACCAACTGAGTGCCCATTTTTTTTGTCAAATCCTATTCAAAAAACTTCACAACTATTAATCATCCAAGCCCCATAACAACTTGTTTACTCCATGGTAGAGATGAGGAAATTGAGTCCTGAGAAATTAAATCACCAGCCCCAGGTCACCACAGTTGGCTGCAGAGCTGGGATGAAGTTCTGTGCGTGACCACTATTCTTTCTCTTCCCTCATGAGAGATCTAAAGCATTCTACAAAAGATGTAATTTTAAAGTGACCATGATTATTCTTAGTGGAAGAATTTGTAAGTTTCATTTAAGGAGTAGTGACCAGAGAGTCTGCCTGGAACTGAGAGCTCTTAAGTTAGGGGTGAGATGATGGGGTCAGATGATTGGAAAATGAGGCCAAAAAACCTGGTCTGGTCTCCAGGGAGCGTCTGGGCACTCATGGCCTGGGGGAGCTGGCATCCTTGGGGCAGGGAGCTGTTGAGAAGCTGGCCTGTGGCTGGCTGCCCCTCCTCCGGTGGCAGGATTGATTTTTGAAGCTGACTCTCTTGGCACTGGATCCAGATTTAGTTCTGTGGAGAGCTCGTCTTTCAAAGTCCAGCTCAAATGTCACCTCCTCTGCAAAGACTCCCCAACCCTCAAAGCAAAATTAATCACTCCTCCCTGTGCTCCCACCGCACTCTGTGGATACCTCCAGAATAGTCTTATCACATCAGACGCAAAAGGATTTATGTGTTTACAAGTCTGTCTCTCCAGCTCTACAGGGACTTCTGGGGGCCAGGTCCACTATGCTTGTGTGTCGACGGGCCTGGGGCAGTGCTGGGCCCACAGTGGGTGCTGAATAAATGATGCATGTACAGGAAGGGCCAGCGGATGATTTAATCTGCTTGACTTTCCCAGGTACAGAGTACCGACTATGTGCAGGTTTCGCTTTAAGCCCTTTCTCTATGTGCCATATCCAGTCTTCGCAATAGCCCTGCAAGAACAGTTAGATCTGTTATCTGCACGTTACAGGTGAGGCACTGGAGGCCAGAGAGGTTATGTAACCTCTCAGTATCACGTAGTTGGTAAGTGGGAGAACTGGGATTTTAGACCCAGGTAGTCTGGGGTGGAAACATCTGCTTAAGGCGATTTTGTAGATCAGCCCATTCTGATTGTAGGTAGTGATCCTAGGGCAGTTTCTGGAATTCTCATTTCACTCTTGCTTTTCTTAACTTGTCTGAATTTAGCAAGGTTTGGAAAAAGTGCTGGGGCTGTGATGCAGTTATGGCTCCTTTGTTGTAAGCCTCAGAAATCAACTCTGGTTAAATTAAGCAAAAATTGGAATTGTGAGGATTCTATTGTGAGGCTCTGAGTAGCTCACAGAATGAACATCCTGGCAGGATGAGCTTTTGGAATGCTGAGGCCTAAGCAGGTGGAGTGGAGGACAGTCTCCTGGGAGAGCTCAGCCTCAGTCTTCAGTCTGCAGGACACACTACCCCCATTCACATGCCTGGCCTTGTAACCTGTCACCCATCAGGACTGTGCACAGGATGAGTGCTGGGTGGACAAGAAGGTGTGTGTGGCCTACTCAAAGCTGGGTGTTCCTGCTCTGCCTCCTGTGGTCTGCCTGGGCCTGGGCCGTGGGGCTGAGGGGCAGAAGGGCCCAGCACTCTCTGCAACATCTCCTTGACACACAGTGCTGGAGGTTGTGGGGAGCGGGAGAGGGAGATGCTTCTGAAAGGAATATTCACTGGCAGTGACCTTTCTTAGGTTTTTAACATTTTGAGGGGATTGATTGAATTGATCTAAGCCCATTCATTCTCAGCCTCTAAAGGACATAAATACCATGAGGCCAGCCTGGCTTGGACGTTTGGAAGCTGGGTGCTCTGGAACAGCACTCTGCCTCTAGGGTGGGAGAAGGTGGGGGCTGGCTGGGATCCCTGGCAGCCTGCAGGGGGTGGAGCTCTCTGGTTGTTGCAGGGAAGGGAGGGTGGGGGGCTGTGTGTACCCCTTAGTGGTTGGTCCAGGTCTCCCAGGATGGGCCTCTCCTGCCCAGCTGTCAAATCCTCACCCTCCCTAGGCTGGTGCTCCCAGCATCTGGCAGCACCCTCCCACCCCTCCCACCCCAGAGGCCTGGTGTCTCAGGTGTTGTTGGAGCATCCGGCCTCTGCCAAGACACCTGGATTTATTCATCACACAAGTATGCTTTGAGCTGGGGTGTGTGTGCGTGTGTGCATGTGTGTGTGTGTGGGGGGGGGTACATAGCACAGTGAGATCTGGGCAGAGGGCCTCTGGCAAACCGTACTCTGGTCTCCCACTCTGCCCAGCTTGGGGACCCTCTCCAAATCCCTACTCTCAGACTGTGCTTCACCCCACCCAGATCAGCTAGTCCTTGCTGGCAGGTGGGCCCTAGGGTGGGGAGGAAGGTGCCTGACTCCTCCTGCCTGCAAATCCTCCCCCCAGCCTGCACCCCTTTGGGTAGGCCCTTTCTACCTGACCCCTCCCCAGCAGGCTCCTCCCTTCCCTGGTGGCCCCACCTTTCCTACCTCTTTTGGCCCCTCCAGACCCACCCTTCATTGCTCTGGGCCGTATTCCCCTTTGGCTGAGGTTCCTCCAGCTTTTCCCCACCTGCTTCCACTCCTGTCTGGCACCCTCCGCTGGAGCCAGCATGATTTGTAGGCCGCCTGAGCGGTGACCTATAAACCCTTTTCTTCAGGGGGTGGCTGTTCTTGGATTAAATGCCTCTAAAAGGAGTCTCTGCCTCAGAAGTGTCATGTAGAATGTTTCTACTGACGGAGAACATGACCTTTAAAACCCCACGTAAAGGAATCGGCGGCAGGGAGGAGAAGGGGCTGGGGGGCCTGCACTCGGTTTACCAGCCCGGCTCTCCAACCCTTCCCTAGGCCTGATTGGCAGGCTGTGGTCCCCAGCCTGGTAGCGGGGGCGCCCTCTCTGGCTTGGTGGCCAGGCAGAGCAGAGAAATGGGGGTGCAGGCCTGGTTCCTGACCTTGTTAAAGGGAGAGAGGGTCCAGGGTCCTTGCTCCACATGGGTCACGTTCCCAGTGTCTCCTAGGGGATGAAGGGTCCTCATAAAGGCTCAGATGTCTACTTCATCCTTGAGTTTACTTGAGTTTATCCCAAGACTAACTGCATAGGTGCAGTGTTCTGGGTTCTGAGGGTTCAGGTAGGGTGCAGAATCCTGGGTGTCTGGATAGAAGTGCAGCATCCTGGGTGCCCTGGGTAGAGGCGCAGCATACTGCATGGGTCCCATCTGCATGAACTGGGAGACATCATAGAGCCTGGACTATACTTTAGTCTTGCATTTCATTGGAGACCTTGTTGCTTAGAAGGAAATCGGTGCAAGGAGGCCTGGTAGCATCTCTCCACAGAGCCTCTTTGCGGGAAGCAGCAATCAGTGTCTTGCATTTGGGATGCTACCAGGAATTATCTGGAAGGAGGACCAAGAATTCCAGAAACTGCCCTAGGATACCTTTGTGGATGGAGGCAGGGGCATGTTTTTTTGTCCTGTCAAAGGGTTTCTGCAGCCCTCTTTCAAGAATCTCAGAGTGGCAGGTTGAGATTTAGAGAGGTCCAGTCTATCTGGGAGACCTGGTGTGTGGTGTCTCGAGACAGAGAGGGAGGTGTCTCGATTAAGGCGCTGAGAGACCTGGCCACCTGGGAGAGCCTGACCGGTGGGTGCCCTTTTGTATGGGATGTACGTGAGAGCCACTTCAGAAAAAGCAGCATCGTGTGAGTGTATGCGCACATCCAAGAATGTGCGTGTTTCTGTGTGCCTGTGTGTGCACATGTGTGAGTGTGTGCCTTCGTGTGTGCCTTTTATGCATGTGTGTGTTTTCACATGCCTCTGTATGTGTGGTATGTGTCAAGGGGACAGCCAGTTCTAACCCGAGCAGCAGAGGCATTATAAATAAGGCTGATTTTTATATTCCCATTTGACCATGGCGTGCAACCAGCAGAGCAAAGGTAATGCGTTTCCGCCACCCGTCGGGGAAGGTAAATGTGGTTTATAAGCCCCTCTGGCTCAGAGGGGGCTGGGCAGCTGTGGCAGCTGAAGCAAGGCGGCTCCAGATGGAGGGGGGACAGGTTGGTGACTGTGTGCCCTGGTTTCTCTAAAGGAAAAGAAATGACGTGCCACTCGTTAGCTAATCAGCAGTGAGGAGAAAGTCCTGACAACAAGTAAAGAAAACTTAGCTGGCAATAAAATAAGGGACTTTTTATGGTGGTTTTTATGGGAACATTTTCACTTTGGGAGTTATTAGAGTTAGTGCCGGTTGTGACAAAAGCCGCATTTGCATATCGCCTGTGATGGAGGCTGGATGGAGCCTGAATGCGGCATTAACTGCATATCAGAGACCCTTTCAGAAGCCAAACAGGATGACATTTATTGCAAGCTCGATGCCGCGTGTCTGGCATTAGTTACTGCTTGTTGTGTCCTGTGAAATGTAGATTTCCAGTCTTGGGATCTTCCTGGGGCTTGAAGCAGCAGCTTCCTATGTCAAGAGCAAGCTTGTGAGTGTGGGCTGGAGGGAAGAGGGGGAAGCCTTGGGAGAGGGCAGGGACCAGGCTTGCAGTGCTGCAGGCTGTCCCTTGCCTCTGCAGGTGGACCTTGATAATACTGCCTTCCGAGGCCCCACAAGGAATAATAGGGATCTCCCCCCAATAGTTTTTTATGCCTTAAATCACAGTTCAATCTCCACACCATCCTGTTTACCCACTTTAAGTGTACAGATCTGTGGTTTTTCTCTATGTGCAGAATGGTGCAGCCATCCCCTCCGTCATTTACAGAGCATTTCATCAACCAAGAGAACCCTCTTGCCCTTGGCCATCGCCCCAGGGCCACCGCCTCTCCAGCCCTGAGACTACCACATCTGCCTCCTCTCTGTAAGGAGCTGCCTCCCCTCTCACTTCCTATTAATGCAGTGGCACCGTGTTTGTCCTTTGTGGCTGGCATCTTTCACTCAGCATAATGGTTTCCAGGTCCATCTGTGTTCCTTCTCATGGCTGAATAATATTCCATTGCATTTACCCATTTTATTTATGTATTCATCAGTGGACCCCAAACACTTGTAAAACATACTTCCTTTTTTATCTTAAAAGATACTCATGACAAAATTGACAAAATGGTGGTCAAGCCTATTGGAACCCACCTGAAGTTTTCTGATGCAGAATGGAATTCTGGATGGAAGGAGGGGCAGAGGGTGTTGACAAAGAGGCTGTGAGACACAACTGAGTAAGGGCCTTGCCTGTTAGAGGGAGAGGGCAGCCTCTGCTCTGCCCCTGGGTCTGGCTGCAGGGCTTGCTCAGCAGGAGGCTCTGCTGCTCAGGGCCAGGACTGAGGCTGGGAGGGGCTTTGCTGCTCCTCATTGAGAGCCCTTCAGCCTTTCTGTTAAGGACTCCCTGGGGGCATTGTTGTGGTTGAGGGCTTCAGAGCTGGGTGCGTTGGAGACTGTGTGCTCCTACCCATCAACTCCCACTGCACCACTTTGAAGGTCTGGGCTGAGTCTTCTGAGGGGAAGCAGTTAATGCATCTCCCAGAGGTGTCCTGCCCTGATGGTCCAGAGTGGTCATAGGAAAGGCACAGGGGGCTTCTGCCCAGCCCCAACTTCAGGGAGGGTCTCTGGGCAGGGAGCGAAGTCAGAATGTCCTATTTTTTCTCTCCCAGAAAATCAGTGGGATCCCTTGGCGACTCAGCTCTTAGTCTTAATTATGCTGCTATGTAAATATTTCTGAGGTCCCTTGGTTTTCTCAGTTGGCATTATATCACCGTTAATAACTAGAGGGCACATTAGAAATATGCAAACTAATAATAATGCATCAACTTGAAGAGCTCGATAAATTGCCAAACTGAGCCCGAAGCTGCATAGCTCTTTCCCGTTGCTGCCAAGCCCACTGCCCCTTACTCCCGAGGGTTCCATCAGCTCCCCCTGCCCTGGAGGGCATCCTCAGGAGCAGCCCATGCCCACTCGTTTGCTGAGGAAACTGCTCTTAATGTGGCTCTGGGTATGTTTCCAGCATCCAGTGAGCCACCAAGCAGAGCCATGCACTTGTGTCCTGCCTGCCCTTGGCTCTGTCTGTGTTGGGGCAAGATCAGAAATAAAGGCTGGAGGGCTCGTCCTTCTTCCTGTCTTTGACTAAGGTGGAGAGCTCACAGCCCCCAGAGCAGGACAATCCGAGTTCCCATCCCAGCTTCCCACCTGAGAATGTGGCTGTAGGAAGTCATGTTGGTTTCCTCATCAGAGATTCATTAATTAGACAGACATTTACTGTGTGCCTACTTGTGCCAGATGCTGTGCGCGGCAGTGCAGACCCGCAAGCAGGAGGTAATGATGAATGGGATCACCGTGGGGGAAGCGTGGGGGGCCCTGGAGCATGGAGCACCTATGTAAGGCTTATCACCCTCTCCTGGTGGGCCAGGGAGGACTCTGAGGAAGTGCCAGTTAAGTGTAGACCTGAAGGGTGATCTGGAGATGCCCCGGTGAAAGGAGGCATGTAGACAGAGTGAAGGGATAGATGTGGGGAAGAGCATGGTAGGTGAAGGGGCTGAGTGTACAAACAGGCCTAGGGGAGGGTGTGGGTGTGACTGGGGAGCTGCCAGCTGCAGAGTGTGGCTGCAGTGAGCAAGAGTGTGCAAGAGGAGACTGTGTGCAGAGGTGAGCGTCTGTCTCCAAGGGTGCCCTCCACCTTGCCAAGTCAGGGGATACTTGCAGGATTTAGACCTTCATCCTGACAAGAGAAGCCCAGGAAGCTCGGGGCTGAAGTGAGAGATCAGATGGGGCAAGAATGGCCGCTGGAGTGCATGGGGACCCTTGCTTGGCCTCCACATCATTTGCAGCAAGAACTCAGCCAGATGCTTCCTCTATTGCGAAGGGCACCTGTCCCACCAGCGTGGGCCATGCTAAATTAGGGAGCCAGGAGAGGGGGTCTGCACTTGGAGTCTGGGCAGGAAGGAGGTGGTGTTTTGGTTTGTGGTAGGGGCAATGGGATGCCTGTGACTTGAGTGGAGGCAGCCTGGGCTGGGGCATTGCTGAATTGAAGTGACCAGTGCAGAGAGGAGTCATGGGCTCTAATCATCTGCTGCCACATACCCTGCTGCGGCTCCTCACCTGAAATCTGAGGACACTCACATCTGCTTTAGGTCGTGAGAAGGGCTGAGTGATGTGCTGGGAATCAATGGTACCCAGGCTCTGCATATCCTTGCCCTGACCAGCTCGTTCTGGCTCAGCACGCTTCTCCAGTCTCAGCTCCCCTCCATGCCACAGGCACCTCCCTGTGGAGCTCGGAGGGGCAACTAAAAGAAGGGTGTGCTCTCTCTCTCCCCTTAACAAAACAGAACTTAGACCAGTTCTCGCCCTTCCCAGGCAGATGCATCCAGTCATCCATATTGCTCAGCATGAGGTGTAGACCATGGTCAATCCAATTTTCAAGTTTTTATTTTGAAATCATTATAAAGTTGCAGGAAATGGCAAAGACAGTACAGAGAGGCCCTGTGTCCCCTCTGCCAGCTCCCTGCAATGGCTCCCTATTGCCTAACTGTAGTACTGTCACATCTAGAGCACCGACACTGATACAATGCACATGGTACGTCTGTGTCATTCATGTCACATGCTGATTCATGTACCCACCAGAACCACACATCGCCATGGACGTCATCCTGCTTTCCTGGCTAGGCAACCCCTGGTCCCTCCACTTTCCCTAATCCTTCTCCCACACTTTGTTTTCCATCTCTGTAAGATTATTTTAAATCATGAATTTGTTTTTGTTCTGCAACTGTAAACTTCCAGGAATGTGGGGACGTGAACAGCAGACCTTTTCCCTGTTCCACCCACTCGGCCATGGGGTGCCCCGCCTGCCCTCTGGCAGCCTGCACATATTGGATATTTTGTGATCCCAGGCCTGGGCCCTCACACCTGCTCTGTTTGCCTGGCATGGTAGCGCTCTCCCTGCGAGGCTGGTGCAATCAGCATTGCAGGAAGCTGAATTTGGTGGTAGGGAGTGGGACTGCAGCAGGAGTGGAGACTGAGTGGAGACCAGCATTGGGGACAGGGTCAGTTTGAAGGGATTACGCCAAGGGCCAGGAAGCAGGGACAGGGCTTGATGCCGCAGGTGAGGCCTGGAGAATTCGGTGACTCTAAAATGCCTGGGTCATAGCAGCCTCTGAGCAGAACAGACCCACTGACTTGTAGAGTATAACTGGGCTGCTGTGCACTACCGCCTACGAGAATGAGAGCCGTGGGCAGTGTCTGCGGGACCCCTGCTGCCTGGCCGTTTCATCTTCTCCCTGCTGCCTGGCTGCCTTGCTGATCTGGTCCGAATGCCACTCCCTGGGCATCGGGAGGGAAGGCACTCTGGTTTGCCCTCTGTTCCTTTAGAGGGCCTTGGAAGCTTCTTTCCAGAGCCCCTTTCCAGAGAACCCTGGCTTTCTGTCACCAGCTGCTGCTCAACTGTGGCAGAGATGGAGGAGACTTTGGAAGTCCTGAACAGTGCAAGGACAAGAAATTCCCACAACAGAGGACACAGTGGGCCCTCTCTGTCCTCCTGGACCTGCTCTGATGAGCAGGTCCCTGTGGGGGTCTGGGAGTGGGAGGGTTTCTAGCAGCTTCTTGCTGGAGTGTTGAAATTTCTTCTTTGTGGCACTGCACCTCGGAAAGGTAATCAATAAGCAGATGGTGCAATGATATCCGAGTCAGTCTGTCCTGACTTTAGTAAGCACAAGAATAAGCTGAAAGTAGAGATTCTGAAATTCCAGTCTCCTGGACAGTTTGCAGGCACATCAAGGCAGAAGCTGTTTTTAACCACCCTGCCCTCACTACTGATTTTACCGTTGTCTTCAGCTCCTCAGTGGCAGATGCATCCCTGGTTGGTCTCTAACCAACGAACAGATCTGCAGGCAGGCCCTTTATTAAAAGGCATTTAATGACTTTGAAGGCTTGGTTGCATTAGAGCTGATTTGGTACAGGGAAATGGCTGTGGCCGGGATAAAACCCCATGGCCCTCCTGTGTTGTTATTAGGTTGGTGATCAGGCTGATGGCTGCTTTCTGAAGGAGAAAGGAAAGAAAGGGAAAGGACAGGGTTATCTTGGAGAAGCAGACACTTGTCTCTGGCCTCTGCAGGATCTCAGTAATGGCATTATCACTGTAACCCAGGTGTGACTCAGTGCCACCGGCCACCAGCCCTGGCTCTTCACCTGCTGCCCTCTGCCTCACTGAAACCAGGAGGTGATCTAGCAAAAGGAGGGGTCCAGGCCAGGTGCTGGGGCTGCTTTTTAAAAATTTTTTTTTATATTTAGTTTTTAGTTGTAGTTGGACACAATACTCTATTTTATTTATTTATTTTTATGTGGTGCTGAGAAGCAAACCCAGGGCGTCCCATGCTAGGGTTGCACTCTACCGGTGAGCCCCAACCCCAGCCCCTGGGACTGTTTAATGAAGGAGGGGCCTCCTGTGTGTGGACAGCCCAGGACAAGGCATATCTTGACAGGGCGTATGTCAGGGCAGAGCTTCCTAGGGACAGCTCTTGTAGGCCTTTGTCACTTGGCATCATTGGGAGGTTGAAAGCGCTGGAAAGAAACTTGGCCAGGAGCCTCCTTTTCCTCTTGTCTTCTTCTCGGCGGGTGTGTGTGTGTATGTGTGTGTGTGTGTGTGTGTGTGTGTGTGTGTCTCGCACGCACACCTTGAGATGTTTTGCTGAGATGGGCAGGTTCTCATGCAGGGAGAGCTGGCTGTCCTGTTACTCTAGTGGGGAGGGAACTCCATTTCTGTGTTTCATGGTTGTAAACATGTGGACGGAAGGGGAGAAAAAATATACCGCTTGAGGGCAGTCCTGTGTATACTACAACAGTAAGCCTGGCTCCTGGTATTTAATAAAGACCAAAAAGACTCCATGAAGACATGTACTCATTCCTTTGAACAAACTAGTATTGATTTGACCTTCCACAGGTGTTTGGGTTTTTACTTTTTCTTCTTTTGTATTTGGGGAAAGGATCATATTTAGGAAGCACCTTGTCCCCTAATGTTTTCAGTTAAACTGTATCCACTCTCTCCGCTTCTTTGATTCCTGCAGTGTGTCAGGCTGCTCTTCCAGGTGTAGGGAGCACTGTCCCCACCCTCATTGAGCTCCCTTGCTAAGGAGAACCCATGAGGGAGGCCTGCCTGGCTGCCCTGGGAGCTGGCAGTTAGCCAGGGAATGTTGATTAAAGGGGCTAAAAGCAGAATCCTGATCGTGCCTCTGGGTGAGGGTGGGATGGGCGTAGACTTTATTCTCTGTATCCAAACTTATCCTGAGCCTAATTTGTTTCATCATTATTATTATTTTGGCAAGAACACTTAGCAGGAGGTGTATTATCTTAGACTTTTAGGTGAATGGCACAGTACTGTTCTCTGAAGGCACAATGGTGTTCAGCAGCTCTCTAGAAGGAATCATCATGTCTGGAGTCGGTCAGCGACTCCCCACGCTCCCCTCCCATCTGCCTCTGTGGCCGCCATGCAGTCTCCCTGATTCTGTGAGTTTGGCTCTTTAGGTGCTTCAACCATGTGGAGTCGCACAGGATTGGTCCTCTGGGACTGGCTCGTTTTTCCTGGTGTAAGGTCCTCACGGCCCACCCATGTTGTCCCATGTTGCAGAACCCTTCCTTTCTAAGGCTGCATTCTGCCCCGCTGCATGCGTATCCCAAGTCCCCTTTATCTGTTCATCTGGAGGTGGACATTAGGCTGGTGCCACATTTTTTTGTCATTCTGGATAGTGCTGCAAGGGGCACAGGAGTGGTAATATCTTTTTGAGACTGAGGTTTCAGTTCTTTTGGAAAACACGCAGAGCATGATGGCCAGTCACATCCTGATTTTTTCTTGACCGTGGACAGTTTCTTAACCTCCTGTTCCCTGTCTGCCAGAACATTGCCTTATAGGGTCATTGTGTCCTCAGGCACTCGGAGCTCAACTGTATGGTGACAGATTCAGTCCTGTGGATGTTCCTGTGCCCGTGAGCCTGGGTGAAGGCCGCCCCTTCCTCTTACAGTATGAGCTGTGGGGGAGTTGAAGCAATAGCTGCTCCACCATGTCCAGGGCATCTACCTGGAAGGAACCTTTTGTCTCCAAATCTCAGTGCATAAAGAATCTCCCTGTCAGGACCAGCCTTTAGGGAGGCCTGTGGTGAAACGTGATCCTTAAATCCCAGCTTGAGGCCATGGGGTTCTTATTTGGAATTTGGCTTAATGGCAGACTCTCCCGGTGCGCAGGAAGAAGGAAGCTGGGGCTTGTCAGGGCCCTCTACGCTGCACGCAGAGCAGCTTGAGACCCCGGAGTGGGCGCGGGCTGTCCTGCTTTGTAATATGTGTTGTTCTCGGTGTCAGGAGCTGCAGCAGAGTCTCAGGTGAGGAACAAGGAGAGGGAGGAGCCCAGGAGCAGGCGGGGAAGCTGGAGTAAGAAAATCCAATTTTTCATAGAGTCACAAAACAATACAGTTGTGTATTCCCATAATGTCCCTTCAGTTTCTTGGGGTCTGGAGTTGCATCTATTTTTAAAAACACTTGGACCAATAACTCTGCTTTATGCAGACCAACAGTAGGGTCTCTACCTTGGAGATTTAATGTAAAATAAACTCTAAATGGGGTGGCACATGGCATGGTGGCCTACGAGTGGAGACAAGCAATTTTTCTTATATAAGCTGAGGGATTGATGTAAATGTTGGCTGTGGTAGGCTCTGTCCTGAAGTGAAGGGCTTTCTGTAAATCAGGGAGTTGGGTGGGTGTCAGGGAGATGGAAAGTCAAGGCTTATCTGGCCTCTGGTCCCTGTTGTCTCTCTGTCCGCTCTGCTTCCTGGGGATGCCAGCCCGTGTTCTGCTGAGCTCTGAGATTGGGGAGGCTGTCCAGAGGGAGGCTTATGCTTGGTAAAGAAGTGCTGTTTTGTAGGTTGGCTTGCAGCAGGACTAGGGCCATTTCTGAGCCAGGTGGAATTGGAATAGTTCCTGCCGATCTTCTGTGGGTATGGAGCCCTTTTGCCACCTAAAGCCTGTTTGTGGGAGAGGTTCTCCCACTGAGTCACGGCCACATACCTAAGCCTGGGCATCTGAAAAAGACTCTGAAGAGGACTTGTTCCTGGAACCTTTGCTGAAGGTCCCCAGCTGCAGGCTGAGCTCGATGTTGCCTTGACCTCAGGCTTCATTGTCATGGGTCAGTAAGTCCCTGAGCCCCTCACCTGGCATTTGAACTGCACTGGGAAGGCTGCAGGGCTCTCTCACTTGCCCAGGATTTACCCCCTCTTCTTTCCCGTCCTCTTTTTCTCTCCTGGGCTTTGCAAACATTTTCTGGGGTTCTTTTTGCCCATTCTTCTTGTCCTTCATTGGGATTCCCCAAGCAGCAGAAACTTTTGAGAGACCATGCTTTTCTCTCTGCCCCAGTTCTCTGATGGTTCACTGGTCATTGTCTCAAAAAATAAAACATCAGTTGCCTCCAAGTCCAGGAATTGTGCTTGGCCGGTGAGGCGGATATGAATTAATCATCTCAGAGAATCCCCCTAAATGTCAGGTTGGAATCGTTCCAAGACACTAGGAGTGCGGGGAAGATTACATTTCTTTGTTTAAATCTAATTAAATACAGTTCAAGGCCCCATCTGCTACCATTAGAAGTTGGTCCCAAATCAGGAGTTCTTGGGGCATCCCGCTCCAGGTTGTGCGAGAGAGAACCCTGGGGCTCAGAGTGCAGGACAGTCCCCTCTTTGTGGCAGCTTCTGCTCCTCATAGGATTCTTCTTGCCCCACTGCTGAGACCAGCAGAAGCCATTCAGGGTTGGGTGGTCCCTCTGGTGGCTCCACACCTTGCTAAGCAGGGCCACTTCAAGTCTTGTTCAGGTCACAAAAGCCATAGCATTTGGTGTCTGGTCTTCACGCTCCTTCTGAGGTTCCGCTCCTTAGCTTTGCTTTGTCTGAAGGAACTCAGACCCCTGACCCCCCACCTGCAGAGTCCCTCCACCTGTGTCTTCTCTAGACCGTGGAAGAGCCAACCATTGCCCCAGGAAGGCTTCTCTCCTCTCACCAAACCCCTGAGCCTCACCCCTTCTCAGGTGCCAGCTTTGAGACCTTGGAGATGCAGAGACCTCTGCCCAGGGACATCCTGCAGGACAGCTAGCCGTCTTCTTCTGGCCCAGGGATTTGAGACTTATTTCTCCCCTGTGGGAATTAACAATGATAGTAAAAGCATTCGTTCATCCAACAAATATCAAGCATAGGTTGGAATAAGTAAAAGGCTTCCATCTTCCAGGAGAAGGGGAACTACTTTTCTTTCATTTCTGATGAGTCCACAAAATACCAGTTAACTTTTCAACAGATCACCCTCAGTCTGTAGCTCATGAAGTCACCCTGTGGTCTCTGGCTCTTATGAGGCAGGTGCTACTGTGCTTTCCAGGGTAGGACTTCGTTGGCAGCGATGGATGAAGGACCTGCCCCAGACACGCTGTGGCAGCGGCATGGCAGGCAGCTGTCCGAGGGCTTCTGGGCCAATTCTGTATGCTCCCTACCCACCACAAACAGGGTGAGCTCTGGGTAGAGCAGAGGGACGGACTTCATCTCTGGCCTCAAGGGGCTTTCCTCTCAAGAAGATCAAGAGTCAACCTGAAATGTTCAGAAAAACTTCAGCGGCAGCGGAGCGCATGGTCAGCACAGGGCACTCGAAGTGTCCTTTGGCTCCTTTGCTGTTGCTTTTCATTAGACTGTGGGTATCTGGAAGCAGTGCTGTGTACTCTTGAGGTGGCTGTCCATGCACAGTCACCATTTGTTGAAACCAGGAAGGAAAGAGTAAATCACGGGTGCTACCTTGATGGCCAGGACTTCTGGGTGCAGTTCAGCAGTTCAGGCTAGAGCGGGGGAG
Organism: Urocitellus parryii; assembly: GCF_045843805.1. Lineage (NCBI taxonomy): Eukaryota > Metazoa > Chordata > Mammalia > Rodentia > Sciuridae > Urocitellus > Urocitellus parryii. The sequence goes on from NC_135541.1 coordinate 4,232,144, forward strand.
TGTGGTGGGTGAGGAGGGGTGGAGCCCGCGGAGAGCGTGATGACAGTATTGAGACATCCTTAACACACGGCCCTGCTCATCCACTTGAAGCATATAATTCTGTTTTTTTATTGTTTTTTTATTCATATTGTGCGACCATCGCTACAACCAATTTTAGAGCTTTGGGGAAAGGAGGACAGACATCCCTGGCCTTGAGGGGCTCAGGATCTTTTCCTGAGGGAAAGTGAGCCCCAGAAGGTTCGGTATGAATCTTAGAACATTTTCACTGCCCCCCAGAGACCCCAACTCTTTAGCTGTCACCACCCAGCCCCCAGCTCTCCCCGTCTTTGCTTCCTCCAGTCTGCTTTCTGTCTGTGTGGAGTCCCCTGTTCTAGGCCTGCCATGTCAGTGAAATCGTGCACGGGTGGTCTTTTGCATCTGGCTTCTGTCATTGAGTGTGGTGATCCCAAAGCTCATCCACGCTGTGCAAGGATTGAGGCTTCTTCCTCCTCAGTGCTGCAGAGTGGCTCAGGTCGGAGCTGCTGACGGCAGACCCAAGGGAGGCACCAGGAGCCGAACCTGAAGCTTGGGCTTCAGCTGTGGAGTGAGGTGGGTCAATCTGACAACGAAGATCGGGACCAGGAGCGGAAAGAGGAGCACCAACACAGAGGTGTCGAGGACTCATCAGCAGAACCACTGGGGTGTGTTTGTGGAACCAAGGGAAGAGCTGGCGTTGCTGGCCTGGGGTCCTGGGGGCCGGGGCCAGGATTATGTGATGGCTGATGGGAAGGGGAGAGGAGGCTCCTTTGCCCCTGGGAGTGACAGCAGGTACAGAGTTCAGTTGGATGTTGGGCTCTAGATGAGGACCTGGGGGACAAGGGCTCCTGCCTTGAGGATGCCTTTGAGAGGGAGCAGATCGGCCTGGAGGTCAGCCTCTGGAGGGAGCTGGCGGCTCAGGAGGAGAGGAGCACAGGCCAGGGTGGTCCAGCAGGAGCCAGTCTCCCTAAGGGTGGATGGGCCATGCACAAGAAGGGAGAGGGCAGAGAATATTCTAGACCTAAGTCTGGCAGATAACAGGATTAGGGCACTGGATGGGAGAGAAGGTTGTGGGTGGAGCCTGCTGGTAGAGCCCGTATCTGCCGAGAGCATCTAGAGCAAGCTGGACAGCAAGGGATGCGCCAGAAGCACAGCAGCAAAAAATCCAGCACATTCTGGAATTTATATTTGTGCAGCACCTGGTGACAGGCACTGGGTTAAGTTTTTAAATGTTTATTATGTCGTTTGTGTGTCACGACAGCCTACTAGGCACATTGTATCATTATTAACACTTACAAATGTGGAAACTAAGGCTTGCAGAGATTAAGTGCTTGACCTAAGCTGTGTTTGTGAAAATTGCCTGACCTGGGTTTTGAAACTGTATTCATTTGGGTGGAAACAAAAATCAGTAATAATCACAGTGTTTTAGACAGGATAGACATTCTGCTGATGCACCCAGGAAGCTTCTAGAGATGAAATTTCAATCCGTCAGATATTGGTTGGGAGCTGGGTGTTTTGGGTACAAAGTGCACCTCTAACCTGGCTGCCCCAGACAGGCACAGAAAGGACAGCCCTCCCCGGCCTGCCCCTCCCTCTCCCCTAGGGCCTCTCAGTGGACACAGGTAGAGTGATGTGTAACCAGGCTGCCAGGGGCCTCCCTCTTGCTCAGGCAGAGTCGGGTCTTAGCAGAGGCAGAGAACAAGGTGGCAGAGGTGCGGGATGCCCAGCAGGCTGTTGGTGTGGTGAGGGAGCTGTGGAGGGCAGTGTGGCAGGGAGATCAGGAAGGAGCGAGATGGTGATGTGGGCTGGTTCCGCAGGGCAGCTTGTCCCCTTTCCCCTGGAGAAAGTTTCCGGAACTCTCTCTGCTGCAGTCTCCAGCATGGGCAGGTTTCCCAGGTAACAGGCCTCTCACCTGCTTCGAGGGAGGCCTGGCCTCCTCCAGCTCCTGTGCCTGTTTTGCAGGGCCAGGGCCATTTAATTCTACATCCAGGCGCTAAATGGGTCTCCAGCAGCTCCAGAGAAAGAGATCCATTTAAACTGTGTGGTTATGGAAGGAGGCTCTGGGAAGAGCAGCCCTCTCTGAGCTCCTGTGTTTTGCAGCCTTCTGGAACTGAGCAGCTTTTAGAATTTCAAGCCACAATTTGTATTCAAATGAAGGTCATTTGAAAGGTGTAACATAGTAAACAGCCATTATTTCATTTTGATGGTGGCACTAAAATTATAGTGTTGGTTGAATTATTTTAGTGTAGGACCATTACCATCTCCCTAAAACACTTAGAGGGGTTCTTAGAACGCTGCTGCAATCCCCAAATTAGAAGAAAATTAAAAATCACAAGGCTGTGGCAATGGAGGTGGTGTAGTTGGGGAGAGGACCCCTGGGGTTCAGGACATTTCTCTGTCCCTTCACTGTGTTTTCCTTGCTTACGAAGTTATCCTGGGGCTCAGTTCCCTAGGTGCACATGAAAAGGGGTTATCTTAGTGCTTCGAATTGTGGGACACAGGAGCACCCTACAACCTGTCCCTGTCTGTCATTCAATTTCTTCAAATCCCACTGCGGGGCCTTTTCTCCCTTGGGCTTTCCCTCTAGAGAGGAGCATCCTGGGAGGAAGCTCAGAGAGGCAGTTTAGTAAGCCTCCCAGAAGCCCTTTCTGATGGTCCTGCTGGGAGTACCAGCTATGGATGTTCTGAGTCCCTTCAGTAGTGCTCACCCCGCCATTTGGGGCCTACAGGTTGGGGGACAGTCACACACAGGTGCTGTCTTCCCTGATGGGAATCTAGAATCATCTCTTTTTGTCCAGAGGCCTAAGGCTCCTCTCTGGCCAAACAAGGATGCTTCAAAGAGGCATTGGGAGCCAAAGGGATGGGTCCCCTTTAGGAACTCTGCATTGCCTTGCACTTGTACCAAGAATCATAAGCAAGTGTAGCAACAGAGTCAGGAGAGACGTAAAGATCTCCATCCTTCATGGTGTAGATTGGGACACCAGGGTCTAGAGAGACATGAACTCTGCTAGGTCACATGGCAAGACACAGGATGGTCTAGAGCCTTGGTCCTCTTCTGCTGTCCCTGGGCTGTGGCTCCCTTATCTGGAACCCTCGGGATCAGTGGTGTTGCAGAACTCAGGATTCTTTGGATTTCTGAAGAATAGGAGTATTTCTATGCTACTAGGCAGTGCAGTGGCTTTCAGAACAGCACCCATGGGCAGACATGCTGACAATGTCCAGTGACACGTGTGAATAAACACCAGGTGGGGTGGATAGGACTAGGAATCGTGTCCACTCAGGTCAAGTTTGCCCTCAAAATATGTCCAATTTAAGGCAAAAGACTTTTGAATTCCACAAACTTTTTGGATTTTGGAATATCTCATAAAGGACCTTACCATGTCTGATAGAAATGTGTGTGCCTTGAAGAAAAGTTGAAAAGTTCAAGAGATGAAGAAGATGGCCATTGCCCACTTTTTACCAATTTCTGGACTTTTATCTATGTGTGTTTGCATAGCTGAGTTCTTACTCTACAAATTTGTAGTCTACTTTTTCATTATATTAATGTATAATATATTGTTTTGCACTTAATGCCTTTAATGCATAATATATTTTTACTGCATTACATAATAAACACATTGCCCTGTTTTAAACACTTAAACAGTTTGATGGTTGCATGGTGTTGAAAGCCAGTCTTCTTGACTCTCTCCCTGGTGCTTTTCTCCCTGAAGCATGTGCTGCTTCCCCACCCAGTCTTACCGTAAGCCCACAGCGCACCCTACAGAACATTCTCCAGGGGGTGGGTGCATGATGGGTATCTGGAATCCCCAGGGCATGAGCCTCCCAGGGCTGTACCTGGGAGCAGTGCTTCAGGCTCAAGTTGATGGACAGCACCTGTGCCTGTTTCTAGGTCTCCCTGGTTCTTTCTCCCATGCTGGCCACAGGCAATTGGGACATTGCTGGGACGGTGAGGGCAGATGGCTGGAGAGATGCCTCTCCTCCATCGCATGTGTGGAACTTGGAAAGAGGGGGTGGAGCAGGGGTATTCAGCATGCTCCTCACGTGGGTGGGTGATGCAGCCCTTGGAACAAGTGTTTCCTGCCTGCGCTCCCCTCTCAGGACAGGAGTCCCTCATTTACTTCCTAAGTGGCCCAAGTACTTCTCTCATGATTTAGTACCCTTCTTAAGGTTGTAGGTAGTATGGCCCTGGGTGCTGGCTCCCTGTCCCTAAGGGGTGACAGAAAGTGGCTCTAGGCGCCTTGGTCCTCCCTAGGACCCCTTCCTGGCTGTCTCCCCACTTGACTCTCTGTGCAATGGCTCTGAGCAAATGTCCTGGACTGGGGAAGGTTAGGGAGGGAGGGGAACAGAAATGGCCCCTGCCTCAGTAGCCTAGATCCTTGCAGCTTGGTGGGCACCAGGCGATGGCAGGGCTGATAGCCTGGTGTGTGGACTAGCTGCCAGTTTCCCATGAGGTGGAGGGTGGGTTGTGGGTGAGGGTTATGGGACCACAGTCTTGGGCGTTCTCTCTGGGTAGAGAGCCAGGCATCATCGCTATGCTGCTAACAGACCCTAATCTTAACACTACCCTCTTGGATCCAGCCCCTGAGGCTGCCCACTGTAAACTTGTTGGATGTCTCATCCATTTTCAGATTGGGATTTGGGAACAGTCACTAGGGTTTACAAAATGTGTGGGGCTGTGAGTCCCATTTGCTGTCTACCCTGTGTTACCCTTCCCTCAGTCAGGTTGTCCAAAAATGCTTTCCAGAAAGACCAGAAACTGTCGGGGGCTGGGTGGGGAAGCTGCATTCCTGGAAGCCTTTCCTAACTCCATTCCTTGTTCTTAGAAAGTAGATGAGCCAGTTTTGAAGACAGTGCCGCCTTCTCAGTTCTGTCCACCCTCCCCGCACCAGGTTCCAGCTGTGCTGGAGCCTTCAGTTCCAGAGGCCCTGCTGGTCTCAGGGCTGGACCATCCACTCCCCTTCCTCTTTCCCTTCCCCCTCTGCTCTTACGGAGTCTCAGCTTAGATCCCAGCCCCAAGGCTCCCCGTCACAATCTGTCACCACACTGTAACTTTTCCTTTGTAAAACTTATCACAGCTTGATTTTAGAAGTTTATTTTAGTGTTTTATTTTATTCCCTATTTTCCTTTTTCACAAGGCTTCATGAGGAGGGTTTCATACCTGATTTGTTCATTGCTCTAGCCCAGTGCCTGGCAAATGGTAGGCACACAAAGAAGAGATTAGCTGGGTGGTGGATGGATGGATGGATGGACAGCAATACCAAGTACTGCACTTCTTGAACATTCCATGAAAATCAGGCTAGATATCACAAAACATCCCAGGCTCATCCTACATCAGGCAGCTGTATTCTGACTCCTTTGGCCACAATTTATAGGAAAAAACCTCAAGCTGGTCCAAGGAGAAAAAGAAGAGCTTCTTGTGAGGACACAGGACGAATCCGGCTGGAGTCTTCTATTGCTGGGGGCCAGCTCACCCATCTGGTCTGCTGAGGTCATCTCTGTGGCGCATTGTAGAGGTCACTTTCCAGAGAAAGCAAATATTATGTCTAGGTCACCAATTCTAAGTATGCTGCAGTATGGGTCATATTTTCATTTTTGGCTAAAGGTCTTACATCCCATTTGATGACCACCTGGCCTATACCTGTTAGGTCCCAGGCCTGGAAGCTGACTAGGATGGTGGGGTTCAACAGAAAGCTGCAAGCCAAGGAAACCGCCCTTTTGGAACTGTGAGCACAAGAGGAGCAGGGCTGTCATGCAGAGCCCTCCCAAGTGGATTTGGGAAGAGAACTGCAGTTCCAACTGCCATGGCTCCTCGGGAAAGTCTTGTTGGATTTGCCCAAGAGAGACGCTCCTGGGGGTCTGTCAGATACTGTGAGAGGGTGGAGCAGCTGTGAAGAGGGAGGAGCCACTGTGGGAGGGTGGAGCCTCTGTGAGAAGGAGGAGCCACTGTGAGGAGGGAGGAGCCACTGTAAGAGGGATGAGCTGCTTTGAGAGGGAGAAGCGTCTGTGAAAAGATGGAGCCACTGTGAGAGGATGGAGCCACGGTGAAGATGGAGGAGCCACTGTGAAGAGTGAGGAGCCACTATGAGAGGGAGGAGCCATTGTGAGAGGGAGGAGCCACTGTGAGAGGATGGATCCACTGTGAGAGGGAGGAGCCACTGTGAGAGGGAGGAGCCACTGTGAGAGGAAGGAGCCGCTGTGGGAGGGTGGAGCCTCTGTGAGAAGGAGGAGCCGCTGTGAGAGGATGGAGCCGCTGTGAGAGGGTGGAGCCGCTGTGAGAGGGAGGAGCCGCTGTGAGAGGATGGAGCCGCTGTGAGAGGGAGGAGCCGCTGTGAGAGGGAGGAGCCGCTGTGAGAGGGTGGAGCCGCTGTGAGAGGGAGGAGCCGCTGTGAGAGGATGGAGCCGCTGTGAGAGGGAGGAGCCGCTGTGAGAGGGAGAAGCCACTGTGAGAGGGAGGAGCCACTGTGAGAGGGAGGAGCCGCTGTGAGAGGGAGGAGCCACTGTGAGAGGGAGGAGCCACTGTGAGAGGATGGATCCACTGTGAGAGGGAGGAGCCACTGTGAGAGGATGGATCCACTGTGAGAGGATGGATCCACTGTGAGAGGAAGGAGCCGCTGTGAGAGGGAGAAGCCGCTGTGAGAGGGAGGAGCCGCTGTGAGAGGGAGGAGCCGCTGTGAGAGGGTGGAGCCGCTGTGAGAGGGAGGAGCCGCTGTGAGAGGGAGGAGCCGCTGTGAGAGGGAGGAGCCGCTGTGAGAGGGAGGAGCCACTGTGAGAGGGAGGAGCCACTGTGAGAGGGAGGAGCCGCTGTGAGAGGGAGGAGCCACTGTGAGAGGGAGGAGCCACTGTGAGAGGATGGATCCACTGTGAGAGGGAGGAGCCACTGTGAGAGGATGGATCCACTGTGAGAGGGAGGAGCCACTGTGAGAGGGAGGAGCCGCTGTGAGAGGGAGGAGCCACTGTGAGAGGGAGGAGCCGCTGTGAGAGGATGGATCCGCTGTGAGAGGATGGAGCCGCTGTGAGAGGGAGGAGCCGCTGTGAGAGGATGGAGCCTCTGTGAGAGGGAGGAGCCGCTGTGAGAGGGAGGAGCCTCTGTGAGAGGGAGGAGCCGCTGTGAGAGGGAGAAGCCGCTGTGAGAGGGAGGAGCCATTGTGAGAGGGAGGAGCCACTGTGAGAGGGAGGAGCCACTGTGAGAGGATGGATCCACTGTGAGAGGGAGCAGCCGCTGTGAGAGGGAGGAGCCGCTGTGAGAGGGTGGAGCCGCTGTGAGAGGATGGAGCCGCTGTGAGAGGGAGGAGCTGCTTTGAGAGGGAGAAGCGTCTGTGAAAAGATGGAGCCACTGTGAGAGGGAGAAGCCATTGTGAGAGGGTGGAGCCACTGTGAGAGGATGGAGCCGCTGTGAGAGGGAGGAGCCACTGTGAGAGGATGGAGCCGCTGTGAGAGGGAGGAGCCACTGTGAGAGGATGGATCCACTGTGAGAGGGAGGAGCCGCTGTGAGAGGGAGGAGCCACTGTGAGAGGATGGAGCCGCTGTGAGAGGGAGGAGCCACTGTGAGAGGATGGATCCATTGTGAGAGGGAGGAGCCGCTGTGAGAGGGAGGAGCCGCTGTGAGAGGGAGGAGCCGCTGTGAGAGGGAGGAGCCGCTGTGAGAGGGTGGAGCCGCTGTGAGAGGGAGGAGCCACTGTGAGAGGGAGGAGCCACTGTGAGAGGATGGATCCACTGTGAGAGGGAGGAGCCGCTGTGAGAGGGAGGAGCCGCTGTGAGAGGGAGGAGCCGCTGTGAGAGGGAGGAGCCACTGTGAGAGGATGGAGCCGCTGTGAGAGGGAGGAGCCGCTGTGAGAGGGAGGAGCCGCTGTGAGAGGGAGAAGCCGCTGTGAGAGGATGGAGCCGCTGTGAGAGGGAGGAGCCATTGTGAGAGGGAGGAGCCACTGTGAGAGGGAGAAGCCGCTGTGAGAGGGAGGAGCCACTGTGAGAGGGAGGAGCCATTGTGAGAGGGAGGAGCCACTGTGAGAGGGAGGAGCCATTGTGAGAGGGTGGAGCCACTGTGAGAGGATGGAGCCGCTGTGAGAGGGAGGAGCCACTGTGAGAGGATGGAGCCGCTGTGAGAGGGAGGAGCCACTGTGAGAGGATGGATCCACTGTGAGAGGGAGGAGCCGCTGTGAGAGGGAGGAGCCACTGTGAGAGGATGGAGCCGCTGTGAGAGGGAGGAGCCACTGTGAGAGGATGGATCCATTGTGAGAGGGAGGAGCCGCTGTGAGAGGGAGGAGCCGCTGTGAGAGGGAGGAGCCGCTGTGAGAGGGAGGAGCCGCTGTGAGAGGGTGGAGCCGCTGTGAGAGGGAGGAGCCACTGTGAGAGGGAGGAGCCACTGTGAGAGGATGGATCCACTGTGAGAGGGAGGAGCCGCTGTGAGAGGGAGGAGCCGCTGTGAGAGGGAGGAGCCGCTGTGAGAGGGAGGAGCCACTGTGAGAGGATGGAGCCGCTGTGAGAGGGAGGAGCCGCTGTGAGAGGGAGGAGCCGCTGTGAGAGGGAGAAGCCGCTGTGAGAGGATGGAGCCGCTGTGAGAGGGAGGAGCCATTGTGAGAGGGAGGAGCCACTGTGAGAGGGAGAAGCCGCTGTGAGAGGGAGGAGCCACTGTGAGAGGGAGGAGCCATTGTGAGAGGGAGGAGCCACTGTGAGAGGGAGGAGCCACTGTGAGAGGATGGATCCACTGTGAGAGGGAGCAGCCGCTGTGAGAGGGAGGAGCCGCTGTGAGAGGGTGGAGCCGCTGTGAGAGGATGGAGCCGCTGTGAGAGGGAGGAGCTGCTTTGAGAGGGAGAAGCGTCTGTGAAAAGATGGAGCCACTGTGAGAGGGAGAAGCCATTGTGAGAGGGTGGAGCCACTGTGAGAGGATGGAGCCGCTGTGAGAGGGAGGAGCCACTGTGAGAGGATGGAGCCGCTGTGAGAGGGAGGAGCCACTGTGAGAGGATGGATCCACTGTGAGAGGGAGGAGCCGCTGTGAGAGGGAGGAGCCACTGTGAGAGGATGGAGCCGCTGTGAGAGGGAGGAGCCACTGTGAGAGGATGGATCCATTGTGAGAGGGAGGAGCCGCTGTGAGAGGGAGGAGCCGCTGTGAGAGGGAGGAGCCGCTGTGAGAGGGAGGAGCCGCTGTGAGAGGGTGGAGCCGCTGTGAGAGGGAGGAGCCACTGTGAGAGGGAGGAGCCACTGTGAGAGGATGGATCCATTGTGAGAGGGAGGAGCCGCTGTGAGAGGGAGGAGCCGCTGTGAGAGGGAGGAGCCGCTGTGAGAGGATGGAGCCGCTGTGAGAGGGAGGAGCCACTGTGAGAGGATGGATCCACTGTGAGAGGGAGGAGCCGCTGTGAGAGGGAGGAGCCACTGTGAGAGGATGGAGCCGCTGTGAGAGGGAGGAGCCGCTGTGAGAGGGAGGAGCCGCTGTGAGAGGGAGAAGCCGCTGTGAGAGGATGGAGCCGCTGTGAGAGGGAGGAGCCATTGTGAGAGGGAGGAGCCACTGTGAGAGGATGGATCCATTGTGAGAGGGAGGAGCCGCTGTGAGAGGGAGGAGCCACTGTGAGAGGGAGGAGCCGCTGTGAGAGGGAGGAGCAGCTGTGAGAGGGTGGAGCCGCTGTGAGAGGGAGGAGCCACTGTGAGAGGGAGGAGCCACTGTGAGAGGATGGATCCATTGTGAGAGGGAGGAGCCGCTGTGAGAGGGAGGAGCCGCTGTGAGAGGGAGGAGCCGCTGTGAGAGAGAGGAGCCACTGTGAAGAGTGAGGAGCCACTGTGAGAGGATGGAGCAGCTGTGAGAGGGAGGAGCCGCTGTGAGAGGGAGGAGCCGCTGTGAGAGGGAGGAGCCACTGTCAGAGGGAGGAGCCACTGTGAGAGGGAGGTGCTGCTGGGGTTCCGGGGAGTCGGAGCTCACCACACAGCCCCTGAGCTTTTCCCCGAATCTGGTTTTGCAGTAGGCAATGTGCTGCCATTTTCAGAGTAGAAATTTTCTCCATGAGAAGAGAGAAACCCGGTTATGCGCTTGTACAATGCAGAATCTAATTTAGGTTTCAATAAGGGAAGGAGCCATTATATCACCCTACTTCAGTGCTTTTTGTCATTGTGTTATATTTTTAAAAATACTTTCATCGGGGACCCGATATATACTTACAATCTCTCTGCATTTATTTTCTTTTAAGAACACATATAATAAAACTCAAAGTTAATAGCATGAAAATAATTTCTACAATAACAGTTGTAGCAAATCTTCGAATTGCCAGGGTGAAGGTGGCTAGACAGAGTGAGGCAATTACGTCTATTATTAGCAGCACGCGGGAAGGATTGATGTACAGTGGGCTGTGTGTAAGCAGAAGCCTTCAGACGTGAACTACATTTTAATGGTGGAATTCTCATAGATTATAACTCCCTTCATTAACATTTTCACACATCGCTGACTAACAAATGAGGAGAGAGGCCTTCTGCATGCGTAGATTTATTGTGCTCAGGATGCTCCCTGCACCTCTGTGCATGGGCAGGAGTTCTCTTCTAACCTCTGACTATGGGAGGATTAACTCTTCCTGGCCTGACCTGTTTCCTTCAGGGATGGCAGAACATTCTGGAAACACAGGCTCTGCACATTAAGCTTAGGAGGTCATCCCTGGGTGCCATCCTCTGGGATACCCCCTGCGGTCCTCTGCGTGTCCCATGTTGGCTTCTGCAGGTGTCACAGTGTGGAGGGTCTCAGGGGAGTGGGTCAGCACGGTCCTGGGCTCCCTTTGTGCCTTGCTGCGTGTTCTGATGGCAGGGTGTTCTTTTCTACAGGACTCCCTGCTTGGGAATGTGGGTTTCTGTAAGGGGCATGGTGCCCTTTAGCATGAGGATGGTCATTTGAGAGAAGAGTAGGTTTTCAGCAAGGGACAAAGCAACCTGTCCCTGGTGGGGCAGGAACATAGTCTAAGATGTGACAGGTAGTCTTGGGGAGGGCTCTCTGGGCAGAGGGGGCAGTGGACCCTTTGTTTAGGATCTGGGTGAACTGGGTTCCCACATGCAAAGCCTTGTCCTGGGAGAGATTTTCTTCCTGGTTTATGGAGGCGTTAGAGGCTTGGTCCCTACCCTGGGGGACTTGCAGTGAGGAGAGAAGACAGAAGAGGAGACTAGGTTCTTAGTGATTCACCATTTGGCAGTGGATGTGCACAAACTGGGAGGCGGTGCTGGAGCAAGTGCTGTCCACTGGTCACCCCACTAGTGGGGGAGCTTCCTAGAGGAGTCTGCAAGTACTGGGACTCACTGAAGGTGTTCCTGGTGGCTGTCTGCACCTGGCACCAGATGGTGAGCATGCTGAGGATGTGGGTCCACACAAGGGAGCAAACCTCCCAGCCTGAGCAGCGGTGGCCCGAGTCCTCCACCCACACTTCCTGCTGAAACACCCCTGCTCCTCTTTTTGAGGACACAGGCCTTAGTGATGCAGGGGACTGTAATTTATTAGCTGCTTCTTGGGCAGATGTTGCGATGTTTATTGGATCCTCATGGCACATGAGACCCCAGGGTCAGTGTAGCCCAATGCTCATTTGTGGTTCCTGACTTAGGGTGAGTATTTTGGTGAGTTTCTCAGAATGCTCAAACCCAGGACTTTCTGTCCCCCAGCGGGGACTTTAAAAACTAATGATGTGGGGCCACCCTTGGAAACTTATTTTCAAAGATCTGGGATGGGGCCCAGGCACTGGTGTTATGCACAAGCTTCTCACATGATTCTGGAGTCTAACCCAGATGAGAATGACTGACCATTCAAGCAGGTGACCTGGCTCAGGTGAGTGAGCTGGACGAATGTAGGTCTGACCAGAACAGTGAGCCACGGGCAGCTGGGGTGCCTTCGTGGCGCCTTACTCTTGTTTGGTGCTCTGTGACCTGAAGGTACCATTGCTGCTGGACACAGTGGGACTCAAGGACCACCCATAGGTTGGTCAGGGGCACCTTGTGCTTGGAGCTCCTCTCCCCACCACTCTGTCCTTCCCTCCACCAGGTTCCCACTCCAGCCGGTGGGCCCTGAGTGAGCATCACTGCCGCCAGAGCTGACTTTTGTAATCTTTGATCTCCAATAACTCTGAAGGGCTCAGCGGCTCAGTCTGACACCAGCATGGCACAGCTGCAGGAGCTGCTCTCTGACCCCCGCCTCCCTGGGAACATTAGCCCTTAAATAAAATCAATGGGCCCAGGACATGCTTGGAATCTTGAAGTGAATCCTATATGAGTCCCATTTTCCTGTCAGTGTTTTCCTAGTGGCTGTGGGTGGGCTCTGCAGTGATAGGAAGGGGTGGGTTCATGGGAGGGGCTCTGAAAGGGTCTCATGCAGGCAGGGAAGGTGGTCCAGGCACTGTGTGGCTCCATGGGAGAGGTGGTCCAGGCACTAGGTGGCTCCACTGGGAAAGGGGGTGGGATGCTCTGAAAGCTGGTGTTGGGCTTCCTTCCACTGTGTGGGCTCCATCCTGCATCCTGGCATCCCATCAAGTGTTAAGGAGCACAGGAGGCAGACCTAATGAAAACCCAGTTTCATTTTGCATAATCAGGCACTATTGAAATGATCCTTTCAGTGCTGCATGCTGCAAATTAACAATCTGACTTGTATACAATAAAAACCCGAGTATTGTACAAAGCAATACTTCTTAGGTGGTGGATACACAGATGGAAATTCATTTAATGAACTACAAGTCCCCGAATGGATTCTAAACTTCTTGTAATTACCCTGGAAAGAACCCCAGTAGAAACAGAAAAAAGCTTTTTGTGTTCCGCCACCCCCTGCATTATGGCAAGCAGTTTTCTCCATCCTTCAGGCTGCCTCGTCAGAAATGAGCATCTTCATGTGATGAATTCTTCCAGTCCCTTCCAACAGGTAGTGTTGGGCCATGTGCAGATTAGCAAACCTGTCCCCCATCCCTGGATTCTGAAAACAGTGTGAGCCATGAAGATTTTGGTGCTGAACAAAATGGGTCTTAAGTGGTATTGTGAAATGTATCCCTAACCCCATGATCAACTAGTAAAGAAGCTACCTGGCTTCCCAGAGGATCCGGAGCAGTAGGCAGCAGTGGGCAGACTGTGTCTAGACTGAACCAATGCTGGACAGATGACTCAAACCTAGTAGTTTACTTTGAAAGATATTCCAAAGGGGAGGCTATCGGAAGAGTTCCACTGGCCAGGAGTTGCAGGGGACGACACAGGATAGAGGTGCTTTGGGCATAGCAGAGCTGGCCAGCAACTCTCAGGGGAACCATCTCCTGCCTCCCTTCACCAGGGGCCTGATGCAGGAAGGAGCCATTTGGGACCAGCCTCTTCTGAGGGGACAGATCCACAGAAGGGCATTAGGAACGGATGCAGCATCCACAAAGTGTGCCACACTCGATAAGTATCACAACCTGTTCCATATTTATTATGGGCAACAATTTGACTAACGGAGAATTTAGATTAATAACATTCAGGCCAGAGAAGTAATTTCCTCTGAGAAAGCGATTTACATGCACTCTGCCAGAAAGAGCCGTCGCTGCTCTCTTGTCGTGTCAACTCAAATAATGAAGTTGGAAATAACATGGAAGGTTAATAGGTCCAACTTATCTCCTCAGAACTGAAAAGGAAGATTTACAGTGTGGAGGCTGTTTTGCATATTTCCAGTGGGAATTGAAAGGGTTTTTTTTTTTCCCCAAACAAGATTTACGAGAACCCGTGGTTCAAGGTATCTGCTCTGTTATTGCTCCTAAGTGAGGCAGTAAACCTCTTCATTTGGGTGGATGCTCTTGGCTTTCCCAAGAGCCATCTTTCCCCAGGTCACCGGCTGGGGGCTGGCATTGCTGCTGAAATTCCCACTTGCTTTGAAAGGAGAGTCAACAGCTTTTAATTCGTCATATGTTTTGCTAACTACTAAGGAGAGTTTGAAACATCTCCACCACCTAAGGCTTTTCAGAACATTTTTGATTTATTTTGTCCTCATTTATTACCCTTAGAACTTGGTGGGTTGCCCCAATACCTGGTGAATGTAGGGCAGTGGAGCTGGGTCAGAGCAAGGGGAGTGCTCCAGTGAGTGGCAGCGCACTCCTGGAACACAGGCAAGGGCAGGGCAGGAGAGGCCTTTGCTGCCTCTGTCTGCCTGCAGTGAACTTTCCCGGAAGTCCCACCCAGCCACTTCTGCTAACCTCCCATTGGCCAGCTCTGTCTGCAGAGAGGCTGGGGGTGGGCAGTTGATCTGTTACTCAGCACATTCCTGCCCATGATAAAACTGGGTTATGTTATTTAGAAAGAAGGGAAGAAAAGATATTGATGTTTAGCACAAATGCTTTGTTCATTTATTTTTAATCTTTCTGGTTTTGTGTTGAATGCAAACTATAAAATTCCCTTTAAATACTGCTCTGGGGCTTTGGACAGAGCTTACCTGTAGAGTGTAGGCATAGCATGTGCAAACTCCCCCTGGGTTTGATCCCCAGTACTGGGGGAAAATGACAACAACAACAAAAACCCAACACCTAAGAGAAATACTGCCACAATTTGTTCCTGTTTCCTCCCAACATTGTATTGAAAATTTCAAACATAAAGAAAGGTTAAAGGATCATAGTTGCACAGATCTCCATCACTTCAACATTTTGTTGTATTTGTTTTATTGCATATCCATCCATGTGTCGATTCATCAATCCATTTTTATGCATTTCATAGAAGTTGCAGATAACAACTTACTATGTTTCTCCTAAATATTTCACTGGGCATATTATGAATTGTTTATTTATTTTATGGAAGATTCCTGAACATTGAAATGCACAGTTGTAAGCATGCTGTATCCCTCTGTGACCCAAGCTCCTGTTGGGACACTATACTTCCACCACCCCAAGGCTTCCCTTTTGCCTCTTCCCTGAAAGCACCTGAAAGAGAATACAAAAGAGAAAATGGAGGTAGACCTCAAGAACTAGCGATGCTGTATTCAGCACTGGAGGGGTACATCTTCTGCAGGAAAATGGTGGCCGGCCGGCCATCACAAGGGTCTAGGTTTCACAGGGCCTTAGCAGAGCCAGGTCATGCTAAGAGTTAGTTACTTTTGGTGGGCCTTTTGGCGGGCAGGGCCAAGTCATGGGAGGAGTTTTAGTGGTGGGGTTAATTTAGGGTGGGCAGGAGGGCAGGTAGGGAAACTGTGAGGGAAGTCCCCGCCTTGGGGCCGGTTGTCCGCATCCTTATTCCCTGGCAGCGCTCTGCTCCTTTGGGCAGATGACATTCTGATTATTTTCACCAGAGGTCATTTTTGCCTGCTCTTGAACCTAATCTAAATGATTTCATATACTTATTCTCTTTTAGGGAATGTGTCCTTTGCTCTGCATGCTTTTGAGATTCATCTATGTTATTGCAAGTATCACGAGTTTTTTTCCTGTTTGCAACGTGTGGCATTCCATGGTATGAATGGACTGTGGCTTGTTTATCCATCCATTCATGGACATCTGGTATGTTTCCAGTTTGGGGCTGTTATGAATAAAACTGCTGTGACTGTTTTGTACAAGTCTCTTTAGGGGATATGTTGTTATTTCTTTTGGGTAAATGCCTCAGAGAGAATTGCAGTGCTGTGTTTTCTTTCTTTTAAAAGAAACTGCCAGATTCCTCCCCCTTCCACACCAAAATGAATATACCCAAATCTACCAACAGTGCATGGGGGTCCCAGGTGCTCTTCATACTCCCCACTCTTCAATACCGTCACTTTTTAACTTGGGCCATCCTGAAGTATGTGTAATAGATCTCAGTCTGGTTTCAATGCTCTCATAATAGTTTTTGTGTGCTTATTAACCATTCATATGTCTCCCTTCATGATATGTCTGTGCCAATCTTTTGTCCATGAAACATTTTGGATTTTCTTTTGGTTATGGGCTTATAGGAATATTTTACATAATACAGGTAGAAGTTATTTGTTAGCTGTATGTTTCACACATATTTTCTCCTAGCATGCAATCTACTTATTCATTTTTTTAAATATTTATTTTTTAGTTGTAGATGGACACAATATCTTTATTTTTATATATTTACTTTTATGTGGTGCTAAGGATTGAACCCAGGGCCTCACGCGTGCGATGCAAATGCTTTACCACTAAGCTAAAACCCCAGTCCCTGTGTATTCATTTTTAAAATGTTATCTTTTCCTAGAAGAAGTTTTTAATTGTGCTGAAGTTTAATTTGTTGCTTCTTTCCTGCTATGATTCTTGCTTCCCAGGTCCTCCTTCAGAAGTCCCTGCTTACCTCCTTTCTATGAAGATACGCTCCATGTTTTCTTCTTTCTTCTTTGTAGTTCTAGTTCACATATTGGCCTTGCCTCCACCAAGAGGTGGCTTTCAGTGTATGGAGTAAAGTAGAAAAACAGCATCATTACTTATGAAGTCTAGTTGTCCAGTGCCATTTGCTGAAAAGCCCTTCCTTCCCCCTTGGATTGCTTTGGAAGTTTTGTCTAAGATTCAATGAACACATATGAGTGGTTTATATTCTGAGTTCTGTTCTTTTCTAGAAATTTATTAGCTTATCCTTATTCTAGTACCTTACTGTCTAGATTACTGTGGCTTTATAATAAATCTTGAAGTGAGTCCTCTAGATTTATTATTTTCCAAAAGGGATTTGGCTATTCTCCTTCCTTTGCATTTCCAAATACATTTTTAGAATCACTTGTCAATTTCTACCTTGCAGGTATTTTCACTGGTCTGGTGATGAAATCTAGATTATTTGAAGAGAATTGTTGTCTTTAAAATATTGAGTGTTTCAGTTCTCAAAGATGGTTTATTTCTCCGTTTATTTCAGTTATCTTTAAATTCTGCTAGCTATAGTTTTCAGTTTTGTTAAATTTATTCCTAGCCACTTTTAATTTTGGACACTATTGTTAAAGTCACCAATGAGGATAATGAATTTGTCTGTTTCTCTATTTCTGACAGTTTTTGCTTCTTGTCGTTTGGAACTTTGTTATTAGGCAATTGTACATTTATGGTTGTAATGTCTCACTGATTAATTGCCCTTCTTATTTTTATGAAATACCTCTATATTTGAATTTAACTTTATAGCCACTCTAGCCTTCTTAAGCTATGGTTTACAGGTGTCTCTTGTTTCATCTTTTACTTTATCTGTCTCTAGATTTAAAATGTGTTTCTTGTAGATAGCATATAATAGGGTCTCACTTTTTCTTTCATTCCAACAATCTCTGCTTTTTAGAGTGTTTAGTCAATTTTTGTTCCATGTGATTATTGAAATGGTTGGATTTATATCTACCATGTTGATATATGCTTTCTCTTTGTCTCATCTGTTCTTTATTGATCTTTGGGTTAATTGCATATTTTAGAAAGGATGTCATTATAACGTCTCTCTCGCTTTTCAGCAGGGCCTCTTTGCATGTTTTGCATTTTATGGTGGTTGCGCTAGGGAATATAATATGTATTCTTAACTTTTTGCATTCTAATTATAGTTAATACTTGTACCACTTCATGTAAATTACTAGAATCGTGCTAGGTGCCATGGCACACACCTGTAATCCCAGTGGCTTGGGAGGCTGAGGCAGGAGGATGGGTCACAAGTTCACAGCCAGATTCAGCAACTTAATGAGACCCTGCCTCAAAATAAAAAATAAAAAGGGCTGGGGATTGGCTCCACTGTTAAGGATCCCTAAGTTCAATTCCTGGTTAAAAAAAAAAAAAAAAAGTCCTATGACTGAATTGTATATTTCCACTCTCTTTCATGCTATAGTTGTTACATGTATTACATCTATATTTGCTTTAAATCCATAGCACATTTTAATTTTTATGAAAATAAGAGAAAAAAATGATCTCTGTTATAGTAAACATTTAAGTAGATCTTTGTTCCTTCCTAAAACCAGAATTCTAATTTGTAACTTTTCTTCAGTGGGAAGAATTACTTTTAACTTCCTTTCATAGGAAGATTTGCTGGTAGTGAAGTTCTTGTATTTTATTTTTATAAATATGTATTTTATTTTATTTTACCTTCATTATTGGTGAATATTTTCATTGGATATAGAATTCTAGATGGTCACTTTTTTTTTCTTTGTTGATGGACCTTTATTTATTTATTTAAATGTAAACATGGGCAGTCCTTTCCAAGTAGCTGGGAGTACAGTCACATTTTTTTAAAAATTATTTTTAGTTATAGATGGACCCAATACCTTTATTGTTTATTTACTTTTATGTGGTGTTGAAGTTCTAACCCAGTGTGTCACACATGGTAGGCAAGCACTCTGCCACTGAGCTACAACCCCAGCCCCTCTGGATACTCACATTTTGAAAAATAATGTCCTTTTGCTTTTAATAAGAAATTATTTAACATTTATTTAGGTGTTCCCCTTAATGTAATGCGTTGTGTGTCTCTGGAGGCTTTCAGGATTTTTCCTTTATCTTTGGTGTTATTCACTTTGATAATGATAAGCCTATTATTTTTATTTTGTTTAGAGTTTGCTGAACTTCCTGATTAGGACTATTTTTTTTTATTTTTAAGATGGAGTCTTACTGTGTTGTCCAGGCTGGTCTTGAACTTGTGGGCTTAAGAGATCTTTTTGCCTCAGCCTCCCAAGTAGCTGGGAGTACAGGCACAAGCCACCACACCCAGCTTGAATCCAAAAATCTTTTTTTTTTTTTAAACAAATTCGGTAGGATTTTGACCATATTTCTTCAAATACTTTTTTTCCCCGTATTCTTATTTTCTTCTTTTAGGACTTTAATTATATGGATATTTGACCTCATGTTATTTTATTTTATTTTTGCACAAATCACTAAGGTTTTATTTATTTTCTTCAGACATTTTTTTTTTTAACGTAGGTCAGGATTTACAATCCCAACATTTTGGGCAAGATCATTCTTGTGTGTGTGTGTGTGTGTGTGTGTGTGTATGTGTGTGCAGGTGTGGTTCCTATGCATTTTTAGGGTGCTTAGCAACATCTTTATCTTTACAACTGGATACCAGTAGCATCCCCTTAGTTCTGACAACCAACAATATCTCCAGACATTTCCAAATATCCCTCGGGTGATTATATCACCTCCCGTTGAGAATAACAGATAAATCAACAGAAATTTTCCAATCAAGTTCACCAATTCTTCCTCTGTCATTTCCAATTCAGTGAATGTATTTCAGCTATTTTATTTTTTAGTTGTAGACTTTTCATTTGGTTCTTTTTTCTTTTTTAATAGTCTACCTCTCTTCTGAGATGACTCATCTATTAATTTATTACAAGCATCTTTTTCTTTATACACTTGAACATAATTATTATAGATCCTTTAAAATCTTCTAATTTCAACATTGTTTTAAAAGGAAGCCATTATTATTTAGAAGCTGTGAGACTAACATTAGATGATTGCCATTGAAAAGAGAGTTGGTTACAGTTTCCTAAGGAAGGAGCTCCGCGCTCATACGGGCACAGGGGGAAGCACCAGGTTGGTTGGGAGGCAGAGAAGCAAGGAGGAAATGTGGGCAAAAGCCTTTCCTATGGTCTCTGAGAAGGGCCAGGTAAGGCATGGCAAGCAGGTACAGCATTAGCTGGTTTGAATAACTTCCATGGGCTGATGCAGCAGTGAGAGTGGACAGCCTGATATGACTATGATAAAGAGGTACTTGAGCTTGGGCTTTGGGCTGAGTTGACTTGCATTTGAAAGGGGTGCTCCTGGGCAAGCTGTTTGCTGTCTCTAAGAATTAGCAGTCCCTAACTAGAGGGGCAGTCCCTTCTAGTATCAGCAAGGACTCAAGATGTCAAAATAGTAGGCTAAACGCATGCTTGGCGGACTCCACTGGTTGTCTTTCCTCTGCATTAGGGGTGCAATCCCCTGCTTGTGCACCTCGTTAATTGGGATCTGTCCTGGTCCCTAGGAGTGATACATTATTGATACTTGGGATTCTGTTAGGCTATTCTGAACCCTATTCAATAGGGTTTTTGTTTTAGCAGACACTTAACTTTGCAGAATCCAACTCAACTCTGTCTGGGCAGCAGCAGAACTATGGCCAGGTCTGGTATCCTTGGGTGGGTGGCTAAGGGTCTATTCCATGCACATAATTCAGGACCACCCGAGATGTGGGCAGCTTACACTGACTTTGGAGCTCTTTCTCCTTTGGTGGCACTCCACTTTGGGATTTCCTCCTTCATTTCCCAGGTCACCCCCAACTTTTTTTCTGATTCTACAAGTAGATCTTTAGCTTTCTGAGTATTAGCTGCTCCGTGACACGTCCTGACCTGCCTCAGGCAAAACACTATTCAAAAAATCAAGACCCTTAGAAACTCACCCAGTCCCATCACCTTCGTCCTGCTGTCCAAATCCTACCAGTTTCTGCCTGCTTTTCATCTCTCCCTGGTGTCTGCTAATTTTTTTTTAAACATATTTTGAATGTTGGAGGATTGGTCCAGTATTCCATTATTAGAAGTGGAATTCTGTATGTCTCATAAATTTTGATATAATGTTTTACTGTGTTTTAATAATGATAATTTCTTGGCAGCCCTTGGGCATTGTTTCTAAGACCCCCAAGGATATAAAAATCCATGGTGCTAAAGTCCCTTATGTAAAATGGCATGGGATTTGCATATAACCTACACAATCTTCCCATAGACTTTAAATCATCTCCAGATTGCTTATAATGCCTAATATGATGTAAATGTCATGTAACTAGTTGTTATACTATATTGTTTGGGGGATGATGGCAAGAAAAAGTCTGCACATACTCAGCAATTTTTTTTTCTGAATGTTTTCTATCTATGGTTGATTCAATCTATAGATGGAGAAGTAGTGGATATGAAGGTCTGACTTTCTTTTAAAATTTCCCTTAAGATTTTCCCTTTAACAAGGATCAATGAAATGTTTTTTTAGTTCCCAGATGTATTAGATTTGCAAGCAAGCTATCCTTTTGTTAATAATTTTAAATTTCATCGTGTTACGGTCTTGAACATGGTTTATATGATGTTGATTCATCAGTATTTACTGAAAGTTGCCTTATGGCCTAGCTCAGGTTTAATTTTTGTGAATGTTCTACATATGCTAAAAAGTATATTTTCTCTTGGGTGAATTTTCCATAAATTTATTAGTCCAAACTTAATAAATCTCCCTTGTTCCTGCTTTTTGTGCATGTGCCATCAATTTCTGAAAGGGAGTGTGTCTCCAATCAAACCTCTTGACTTTTCTTGTTGCTTCTTGTAGTTTGGCCAGTGTTTACTCCGTATTTTTCTAGGCCAGGATCTTGGGTGCATATATTTTCATGATGATGTGTCTTCCTGAGTCACTGTACCTTTCAGAAGCATCCACTGTCCCTCCATCTGTCTTTTGCATCCATTGACACACTTTCGACTGAGGTCCTTGCATCTTCCTTTAGTTTGGGAAGTTCGTAGTGATCATCTTGGTGATCATCCATTCATGCCTCTATCATGTAGAGAGAGACATTTCTTCTGTTTCCAGTTTTCCTTCTACTTATTTATTTTAAAAATATTTCTTGGGGGCTGGGGATGTGGCTCAGCGGTAGCGCGCTCGCCTGGCATGCGTGCGGCCCGGGTTCGATCCTCAGCACCACATACCAACAAAGATGTTGTGTCTGCCGAAAACTAAAAAAAAAATAAATATTAAAAAAAAAAAAATATTTCTTATGTCTTTATCTTTTCTTGATGCCTTCTGGGTAAGTTCCCGGATGTGATCTTCCAGCCTCCTAAATGATTCTCTGGCTTTCTATCAAGCACTTTCTTTTAGGAATAAAATATGATAAGTGCGCACCTCTGGCAGCCTCCAGCCCTTCCAAGTCCAGAGGGAGCCAAGCGCTGCATGTCCTTGGCAGGTGCCCCACCTGTCCTTCTGCATCCGGGAGCCCTGAGATGCTACCGTTGGCCCTTATCCTGTGCTCATCAATCACTGGGAGGAGCCCTGACTCCCAGGACCCTCCCCCTGCTGTTTAGAACCACTCCCTGCCCTCCTCCTCCTCTGCAGCACCCAGTTCCAGCTGTGCACCCTGCATTTTATCTTCTGTCTCGCCTCAGCCTGGGAGGGTCAGGAAACACTGTTCTTTGGCTGTCTTGCCCTCTGTCACCTCCCTGCCACCTAGCCGAGGCACCTGACACATAGCAGATGCTCAGTAAGTATTTGTAAGTGAATCAACGATTATACCATAGTTTTATTTATTTCACCTATAACTTTTAAAAATAAAGCTATCATTTTATTGGATATCTATATACCAGAAACACTGTTAGGGCTTTTACATTCATACCATTATTCAAGCATTCACTTATTGACTCATTTCTAGATTTTTTGTACTGTGATAAAATATATATAACATAGAATTTGCCATTTTAAACATTTTTCAGGGGATAGTTCTGTGGCATTAAGTTTGTTCCTCTTACTGTACACACCGTCCTCGATCAGCAGAATGTTTTCATCTTCCCAAACTGGAACTCTGTCCCTGTTAAAGGATGCTGTTGTTTTCTTCAGACCCAGTGTTTCATCTTTGTTCTTCTCTATAATTGCCTGGTCCTGCTTTATATCCCCAGTATCTTCCCTGCTTTGAGCCTTGTGTGTGTTTGTTTTGAATCTGGGTCTGTTCTGTGTCTTAGTTGTTTCCCACCCACACAGGGTAGCTGCTCTCCTCAGCTGCCTTTCGGTTTGCCCCTGGGCTACAGCTCTGTGGGTGGTCACATGCCCCTGGAGGCGTGGGAGGCATGGGAATGCCCACTTGGGCTCTTTCTGGTGAGTTTTAGAGCAGGGGAGGGGTATGTGCCCTCTAAGTGGAGAAGGTGGGGGTCAAGTCTGGGCTTGGTCATTCCCTGATTTCAGGTCCCACCCGTGTATCCTGGTCCTGCATAGGATAAGGGCAGATAGTAGTGGCCCAGGGCTGTGGGATGCAGAGGGGTCGGTGGGACCCTGCTGGCATGCGGAGCTCTGGGGCTCCCTCTGGACTCTCACGAAGGGCTGAGCCTGGCAGCCTTGATCACAGCCTGACCACGTGGGGGAAGCAGGAGGGTGGGGTGCTTGGGGGCCACCCTGCTGTCTCTGATGTCATAGATTCCCCACCTCAGCAGGACCTTGGTGCCACAGGGGTACAGCTGAGGCATCGGTGCTTCTGTTCTCTGTCGTCCTTGCTCCAGGGACAGGATGAGAAACGAATGGTCTGAGCAAGAAGGCCCCTGGAACACCCCTGGCAGCCTACTCACCCAGAGCTGTCTCCGCTTCCACTTCCCAGTCCTGCAAAGCCCTTCAAGGGTCCCCTGCACTTCTCACAGCTTCTTCCCATCAGTCTCCCTCGTCTGGGGTACCCTGCAGGTGGAGAACCAGTGCCCTGGGTCAGCTCACTGTCCTGTGAGCTATCTTTGCCCTTTGAAGCTTTCTGTTCAGAAGCCGGGCGGGGGAGTGGGTTCGCAGGCTGTGCTGGGGTGGAGTTGCAGAGGAGGGACCTGGAGAGCAGCTACTGTAACAGTCTGGGAGTCTCCCAAGCTCCCGAGGAGCAGGGCAGCTTATGGAGTTATAGACCTGACAGGGAGCAGAGGGCACCAGCAGCCTGGGATCCTTCCCTGGGGGCCTCTGCCCATTAAAGTCTGAGGTTCTGGGTTATATGGCTTCTCTGGCTCCGACTGCGAGTGTTGGGGGCCCATTGTTCATGTGTTTATTCCAGGTCCTCTTTGCCTTTCTCCCCATCAGCCTCTGACGAGCCCTTGAGCTCGGCTTACATGTTCAAGAGGAGAGGTTGTTTCAGAAAGAGACACTGTGGGAAGCCACAGGCGTGTTTTATAGCCCAGTGTCTTTGACCAGAAAGGGACTTCAGAGGTGGTGGGTCCTGTTGAAATCAGGTCATTTTATATTTGACTCACTAATCACTCATTCAGAAGTCCCAGGCCCCTGTGGCTAGGAAGCTCTCCAGGCCTTCTTGTAGGTGTACTTCACATGGACAGTTTCATCACGTTTCTCATTTCCTTGAGTATTGGAGTCACAGTGTTGGTAGCTTCTGACCTACTTCCCGCCTCTTGGTAATCGCTGACCCGCTAATTCCGTCTGGGCTCACGGCTGTCTCCCCAGCTCCCTGGATGATCCCCTCAGTATGCACTTGTCCAGGGCTTGGCTGGTGTAGTAGGTGGCCCTGGACCCATCTCTCAGCTCTGGCCTGTGCTTGAGCCTGTTCAAAGCTAGAGCCCTCACCGCCTCACCTGCGACCTGCCGTTGGAGTGGCTCACATATTTAGGAGGGTCTCGCTTCAGCTGAGCTTAGGTCGGTGCACTGAATATAGGTTAATCCTGCCTCTGTCCTGGAATTAGATTGACTACTTGGGGAGACATGAAGGAATCCCATGATGTTGTCTTGTCCATGAGGATGATTGTGATATTGAAGACAGCGCCGCGGGCTCCCTCGGATGTCCCCAGCAGGCAGATGTCCCCGGTTCCTTTGCATCATTTCCACAGGATGTTCTTCACTGTCTTAATCAACCCCTAGAGGGTGAGCTTTTGTTCCCAGTATTGTTTCTAAATGTAGTAGCCAGAGCTAAACACGAAAGCACAAATACGGCTTGTGATCTGGGTAGAGAGTAATGGCATCACCTCCTTCCTTTTTCATGACCTTGTCCTTGACTAATGCAACCAAGTTAATGCTTTTTGAGTTTGTGCTCAACTAGAACCCTTTTAAAAATGGACTCTCTCCTTTGCCCTGTTCTCTAGCCAAGTATTTTGAGCCTGGGGCCGACTCTTGTAATCCCCTTTGTCAAGGCAGGATATACAAAAGACAATAGAGTAGGGGTCAGGAGACCATGACATGTGGACTGGCGATGATAATTAAATAAAATAGCCTAGAGAGAAAGTGCTTTGAAAACCATAAAGAAGTTGAAGCTTACCTATTCTTGCTGCATAGCTGGTTTATTCTATCACAAGCCCTCGGGGTCTGTTCAGTTGTGTCTCAGTCCACCAGAACATCAGCATCCTTCTCATGC
Organism: Urocitellus parryii; assembly: GCF_045843805.1. Taxonomy (NCBI): domain Eukaryota; kingdom Metazoa; phylum Chordata; class Mammalia; order Rodentia; family Sciuridae; genus Urocitellus; species Urocitellus parryii. The sequence goes on from NC_135541.1 coordinate 4,257,053, forward strand.
TGCTGTTGATGGATTTCATAAGAGTGCTTTCTATGATTTTATTCAAGCTATTGGTAAAAGTCCCGCGATAGGACTGAGGGCAAATCCCACGGCAGGTATGTCTGGGATGACTCAGAACGATTAACTCCATGCTTTGGGAGTTGAGTTATTCAACCAACAACAAGCGTCCTGACTGTATCTCCACCTAGCCCATATGGCTTCTCTACAAGGACAACCCTGGGGACTGTGGTGGGAAGCCCTGCTGAAACCCAGAGGCCTGGAGATCCCCATGTGCAAGATCTGGCAGAGGAGACGGAGCCATGCCTTGCCATGGCCATTCTTGATGCTCCAGGATCCTGACTGTCACAGCCTCTTTCTAAGTGCTCCACCCACAGCGTTCCCTCCCCAGGACACCACACAGTCATAGCAGCTACTTGTAGCACGCTGTGAAGACCATGGCAGGCTGCTGGAGATCTTCTGTCCTCTTCGGCACCCTTGACATTCGGTCTGGAAGCTCCTTGGTTGTAGGGACTGTCCATGTACTGTGGAGTAGGTGGCTGAGTCGCTGGTCTCTTCCCACTGTATGCCAGGACACCCTACCCAGTTGTGACAACACTTCTCTAGACATTGCCACTGCCCCTGGTTGTGAAACACTAGTCATGCTAATGGAGAGGGGTGGAAATATTCAGAACAGTGATACTCCACCCCCTTCACAGTTTCTGGATGTGGCTTCAAAATAACATAAATTTGTTATCCTAATTGTATTTTGTAAAGTTTATTATTAAAATGAGCTCATATGCTTTAGTTGTGCTCTGCCAACATAAAGTGGCCTAGAAGCATGGTTGCTGACAGGGAGTTTCCACACTGAGATGAATCCCTGGGGCATAGATAACTGGTTAATTTGATGGTCTATGTGAGAACAACTAGAATTAGATTGACTACCTGGGGAGACATTGAAGGAATCCCAGATCATGATTAGTCTGTTTCTGTTACTATTATGAAATACCCAAGGCAGGGTACTTTTTAAAGAAAAGTGGTTTATTTAATTTCTAGTCTTGAGGGTTAAAGGGCATGGAGCTGGCGCCAACTCAGCTCTGAGCATCCCTGGTTACGCCACCACCTGTACTGTACCACCAGGCCACAGCACATGGAAGATGGCACCATAATGCTGGGAACACGTGTAAGAGGGAGACAAGATGGGAAGCCAGAGCTGGACTCTTTTGTAACAGCCTCTGCTGAGAACTAACTCAAGGTCCCGTGAAGACTACCTTGAGAATGGCCTTAGTGTCTTGTGAGAACAGCGTCCCCAAAAAGACCTTTCCCATGAGGACCCACCTCTTAAAGGTCCTGCCACCTCTTAACATCACCACACTGGGGACCAAACTTCCAACACAGGGTCCCAACCACAGCACTTACAGGTCCACTTACAGGAGCATCTGGATTTGATTGCTGTGCTCGGGGTAGTGACACGGAACAAGGGCAACCTCTGAAATGTCTTTGGCTTTCAGCCATCATTCATGCTGGTCGGTGGGCCATCACAGAGGGTCTCATGGGCGCTTCATCCAGAAGTCACTGTTTTCCATTAGAAAGAGTCATGATTTTCATATAGAGCAGGAATAAGGCTGTGTCGCCATAGCTTGAGGATAAGAGTAACAGGAAACCTCCAACTTTGCAAAAGTGTCTGACTAGTGCTCTGGGAGGTCACAGAAGTTGTGAGAGGTGCATCCACGCTCATCATCATGTGTCAAACAAGGCGTTATTCATCATTATTATTTTCATTTTGAAAATTAACTCTCTGAAGGGCCAGGCCATGCTGTGCCTCTCCAGGGTGTAATTCCACTTTAAAATGTAAGCTGTTTTGAGATGATTTGAGCACAAGAATGCATCCAGTTACAGAACATGATTTCCCTAGCTTACCTTGAAATAAAACATTGCCCAACATGCTTAGGGGTCGGGGTTATTATGCATGCCGCATTATTTTCTGGATGGACCCCCTTATAAACAAAAGTTCCATCATCCACTTAGTGGTGAAGAGTTGTCTGTTTGAAGAGAGGACAATCGCCAAGGAGCAGAGAGTCTGTATTTCTTTCCCTTTCAAAATGGGAGTGTGATACCAATTGCATTTGGGCCTCCATGTGAGGCAGCTGGAATTTTAACTGGAGAACTGAGGCTGGGAACCTGACTCAGGAGGGAAAGTCGAGGGCCTTTCCGTAATGCTGACCTGGGGGCTTGGCCAAGGACTGAGTAATCAGGTGGTCCCTGCCTATTGCTAGAATGTTCTCATGATCCCTTACAGCCTTCAGAAGTGTGTGTTCTGCTTTTTTTAAACGACCATCCGGGTGTGGTGGTGCATACCTGTAATCCCAGCCGACTTGGAAGCTGAGACAGGAGGATCACAAGTTCACAGACAGCCTCAGCAACTTGGAGAGACTCTACCTCTAAATAAAATGCAAAAAAGGGCTGGGAATGTGGATCAGTGGTTAAGTGCCTCTGGGTTCAATCCCTGGTACCAAAAAATAAATAAATAAAACTATAAGTCTGTTTATTGTAAAACAGAGCATATGTGCAAAAAAGCATTCCAAATGAAAATGTGCAGATCAGAGGATGAAAGTGAGAGCTATGCGATTTAAGGGTGTGGTGAGCTGGCCCTCAGGAGCCACCCTAGTCCCTCCCCCTCCTTAAAGACAAGCACCTCCTGACTTCTAACACTGTATTTAGCTTTGCCTGACTTTTCATATATGTATTTTTTAGATTGAAAAAGTTTTAAACTTGTAGAGACATTGCAAGAGGAATACAATGAGCCCCTGTCCACCCTTCCCTGGGACAGACCAATTGTAGACGCTTTGCCACATCTTCTTTATCTCACCTGAGAAGTCCTTAGAGTCAACCTTGGCATTAGGCTTTGGGGTCATCCAGTTACACTCAGGCCTGTTTTCTGGACAAGTGCTCCATCTGCTAAACTCTGACCGATTCTGAGTGCCCATTTGAAGTTTCCTGGCAAAATAGTGTCCTTTGGAACCTCCCAGGAGTCCAGGGTTATATGGGGAAAATGATCCATCAGTGCCTCAATGAGTTCATTTCTCCTTCCTCTCCCATCTCCTTTCCCTCACGCCTTCTTGTTTTCTCTCCTCCTTCCTTTTCACCTTCAGCGACTTCTTCCTGAATGTGGGCCTCTGGGCCAGGTGTGAGGGTTCACTGAGGCCAAGATGGGCTGGACCTCGCCTTGGTGGTGCAGTCTGCTGGCGTGGGGGGCCCCCTTCATGCAGCCAAGCAGAAGTGGCACAAGAGGATAGGCTACCTGCCAGCCTATGAGGGTGACAGAGGTGTCCGATGGGCAGGGACCCCCAATGGAGGAGGAAAAGAAGAGAGAAGAGAGTCTTGTAAGCCCGTCTAGGAAGCAGGTCAGGCACTCACAGGCACGCGGGCATTGCAGGACCCGAGAGCCAGACCAGGACATGGAGAGTGCGCTCTTGGGGGCAACAGGTGCTGTCCTGGTGCTGGCTGTCTAGGGGACAGCAGATGAAGGCAGGGAATTTTGGTGGAGGAAGAACAGAGTAAGAGAGGCCAGGCGAAGTTGAAGAGTGGGGACAGCCACTGAGCCCTGAGCACCCGGAAGGGTAGGGAGGTTGGCAGGTGTCGAGGTCCTGGGCATGGCTAGACTGGGAGGAAAGCTGGGAGGGCTTCACTGACCCGCCTGAGTGTTTCGGTCTGGGCGTTTCCAGACGTGATGCTGTCCTGCCTTGAGCAGTGTGTGCCCTCTGCTTTTCCAGGGTCTGTGTTTAAAATCCTGGATAGAAAGAGCTGTCGGGTGAAGAGATTTTTAAGAAGAGTTTACTTTTTCTCATTATAAACTAGTATATGCTTATTATAGGAAATTTCGATAGTGCAGAAGGAATCCTAAGCAGTGGCGGTATTTCACTGAATGTGGCGTTAGTCCTAGGATCTCATTGAATGAGGGGGCAGGTTTATTCCTTCTATTGTTTATCTGATAGGACCCCCCCCCCAAGGTTCAGGTGTAGAGAATTAGCTTATTAACAGAAAGGAAAAGGAGAGCGCTGAGAAGAGATTCCCTGAGCCCTGGCCAGGCCAAGGGCACAGGTAAGGCGGGGTCACCTCAGCAATGGCCTCTCCATGAGTCGCCCTTCAGGCCACCTGCTGGCTGTAACTGGGCCTGTTCACTTGCCTCGGGGGCTGCCCACAACCCCCGTCCTTTGAGGGCAGGGGCCCATCTCTACCTGAACCGGGGTCCTTTTCCCCTGGTTTCCCACACCCACATTCTGAGGTTTCCCCTTTTACCCCTTCACGCAGTCAGACTCCTGAGGTGAATGATTTTTTTTTCTTTCTTTTCTGGTTGCAGATGGGTTGTTTACTTTGGCTCACATTCTGTTTGCTTCCAGGTAGGATTTGTGAAAGCCAGTGGTAGAATGCACGTTCGTAGCCAGGCTGCTAGATAGAAGTAGAAATAAGAACATAATATTAATAACAACGATTAAAAGCAACACGGCTACATCAGCGCATTGTGTCACGGGCTTTAGGTTTAGCTGCAAGTGTCCTGGGAGTCAGGGCAAGAGGGAGGGACGATGGGCTGCAGGGTGACCTGTTTGGAAGGAAACAGGCCAACCCTGAGCAAAGGGACCCTGCCACCAAATGTGCACAGAACTGTGGATAGGGTATGTGTTAGGGCCACGGAGCAGGAGAGGAGTCCACGTTGCCGACTGTGCCTCGGAGCCGGAGTGTTTCTCATAACCATCTCTTAAGGAACCCTGGGCCCCACAGAGGAGGACCAGGGAAACAGGAGTTGGAAAGCGGGGACCCTTACCAGGGAACCAGCCCTCATGAGTTTCCAAAGAGGCAGGATGTCACTGCCTGGTCCTTCCCGGGCTTGAGCCACCCAGGGTGGTCCCAGACTCCTTGAGGTGCTTTCCAGGTCCTAGTGACCGGGTCTCAGTTGCCTCCTCCCTCCAGCCTGTTCTTCCTTTCCCCCTCCAACCTGCCCCATCCTTCAGACAACCGGGTGCTTCCCCAAGGCCTGCCACCAAGGGATGGCTGGGCTCTGCCTGCTGTTTGGATGCTGCCTCCTTCCTGAAGGGCCCCTCTATGGGGCCGTGGGCATCCTGCTCCTGCCTCTAACAGACCTTTCCAACCTGTGGTGCGACCCTGTGCCTTTCCCCATGGCCCTCCAGAGAGACCAGGGCTTGTTCCACTGCTGCCCCCTCACAGCCTTGGCATGAAGTTGTGCTCAGTAATTATCAGATGACTGCTTTGCACCCAGCCTTTGCAAGACCAGGGAACCAGCATCCACGCATGCGTGAAGACCTGTGCTGGCAGGGAGCAGGGCGAGGGGTGAACAGGAAGCCGTGGCGTTCTACTGCATTTAGCTAATAACTCTCTTGGAGGTGGTTGCTGGGACACGGGAAGGTCATGGAGAGTTGCCTGTGTCCAGTGTGTCCTGGGCAGTTCCGGGAGGAGAAGGATGTGGAACCTTTGCTTTCTAACTAGGCCTCTGATGTTCTCAGATGAGGTTCTTACAGAATCACGCTTGGGAATAGAGGGCAAGTGCTGGTGAGTGACGCGGAGAGAGGGCTCACAGAACTGAGGGAGCAGAGAAGCATGAACTGGGCACGCGCAGCCCTTGATGGGGGACAGGTGCAGTCAGGAAGGCAGATGCATCTCGGCAGAGAACACGCTAATAAACATCATGAGGGCCTGTTGATGTTTTAATGGACACAGTGTGGACATGGCTGTTCTACCTGGGATACCAGGAATGAGCTTGGCTCTGTGTGGCCTTTGAGGAGGTCCCAGGGGAGGGGAGAAGCTGGATGTGACCAGGTGGGTGAGTGCAGGTGGCTGAGCCTTGTGTACCTCCAGCAGGGACCCTGCCAGGGGCCAGGGGGCAAGTTCTAACCTGGTATCTACCAGATGATCTCTGGATAGACAGAGCTTTCACAAGTTGATGGCTTTGTCTTGATTGTTCAAGTTTTCTAAGGCACTGGGACCCCTTAAAGTAGCTCTGAAAGGAATTGGATTGCTAATAAAAGCAAACTGTAAAATATTCATCTGAGGTGATTATTTCATATTATCGAGTTAGTACAAAAAGAATGAACTTTCTGTCACTCAAGGAAGGCCCACGACCGTCTGAGCTATTTAGTGAGTGAGACATTTAACTAATTTATGTGCTTTGAGAGACCTCGGATAAATGCTGTGGTCTCCTGCTGGAGAGGAAGCTAAGGGAAAGGATCACACTCCCAGCTGCCCCAGCCAGGAGCCCTCCGGGGGCCCTGGGGTCCCCTGTCCCTGATGGTAGGGCAGCACGGGCAGCCAGGCCGCTGGGACCCATGGTTTGCAGCACTCAGCCCTCCCCTTGGAGGGCACAGGCTGGGGAGGGGACACTGAGTGCTCTGGTGCACCCTTTCCCTCTCTGGGCCCTGTCCCCTTCTCAGCACATTACAGGCGTGACCAGGGACTCCTGGGGCTCTGTTGGCTCCAGTGTGTGGGCTGCGGGGTGCTGTGGGGCTGTGGGACTCATGCCCTGGCTCTGAGGAGCTGCTGGTTCTTGAGGGTGGGGGCAGGGAAAGAGGCTGCCCTATCCACAGGTGCTACCATGATGCAGGGTATGAGCTTCACACTGTGGCAGCCCCAGGCAGCGTAGGGGGACAAGTGCAAGCCACGCTGCCCTGCCCCCGAGGAGCGTGGGGTCCAGACCCCTGATCCAGGCTGAGCTCACCTGCTTCATAATTGACACCAGTTGCCAATCAGCTGGTTTGTGCAGAGCCTCTGAGCCACCTTGGATTTCCAAAGCCCAGGGTCTGCTTCTGCTCTTTGCCCAGGGTCCTGGGTCCAAGCAACAAATGCCAAGTCCCCATGATATGTGGTCCCTGCTCTTGCTGCTGTCCTCATTCCCGGGCTTCAGCCTGGTGCCCCAAAGGCCTTTCTTCAAGGAGTTTGGCCTTGAGCATCAGGCCTCTGGGCCACAGGAACACACCATGGGAGGTGCGGGAGCTGTCTAGGATGGGCCAGCGTGGTCAGCAAAGAGCCCGTTCCTGAGCATTCACTAACTGCTTTCTGCTGCCAGGTCCAAGAACTTGCCAGGTACACTTCTCCTTGCTTTGAACTTGGGTTTGCCCCCAAGACATGATCTCAGGTATAACTAAGAGCCACCGGCTGGCAGGACGCTGCTGCTGTGAGGGCTTGGGAAAGGGGACATCTAGAGAGGGGAGGACTCCGTTCAAGACTCAGCCAGGACCTGGGCCTGGATCCATATGTTGTGTCCAAAGCTTAGACTTCTGGGCCTCACCCCCACTTGCCCTGAGCTCTGCCGCTCTCGGCCACCAGGGCTCATGGGCTCAGGTGGCATTGCTCCAGGGAACTTGTCTGGCCACTCCCAGGTTGGGTCCATCCTGAGGAAGCCAGAAGGCCTTTTCTGAAAACGGCCTGCCTGCCTGTCATTGGCTTAGGTGTCTGGCACTTAGCATTGGGAAGACCTGTGTTCAGATCTTGGCCCAGTACTTACCTGTGAGACCTGGGCAGCCTGTTTGTTACCCGTGGAATGGACACAGTGCCCTGAAGCCGTGGGATAGACCAGCTCAGCACTCGTGCTCCTGGGGCGTTAGCGGACGGTACCTGCTGCCCCCACCCCCAGCCTTCCTTCTGCATGTTTCTGAGGCGTCTCTTTTCTCATTCGCAGCTTCTGTGCTCAGCCTCCCTCTTGCCTTGCCTTCCATTTCAGAACCCACTGGGGGGCAGAAGCAATGGCAAAAGCTTGTCTGGCTCCCTGACCTGGCCAGGCGGCCCACACAGTCAGCGCTGAGCTCCCTGTGTGAACGCCTGGCCAGGTGCCTATGGTGGCCGTTTCTCCGCCTGATTGTTGGGGCCAGCACTCCACCCCAAACACCCCACAGCTGTCTGTTCAGGTGCCCGTGGTGCCAGCCCTCTGGGGCAGTGTGTGCTGTCCATTGCCTCCTGTCTGGGCATAGACCCCTCGGGAGTAGCCGCTGCAAGCCAGCCGGGCCTCTTCCCTGTGGTTGAGTGGGTGGGTAGTTGCTTCAGTTTGGATTGTCACTTGCTGACCAAAGCTCTCCAGAAACTTCCCCATGGCTCTAGCATAAGTGCCCAGACCCCTCCATGTGGTGTAGGGACTCACTCTTGACCTCCCCTCCATACTCAGAGTGAAGGTGAGTCCCTATCACCATTCAGGCCTCAGTGGCCGTCACCTCCGAGACCATCCTGAGTAGCCTATTTAAAACAAGCCCCCCACCCCTCCCATCCCTTCTCTACTTCCTGCTTGACCTTTCCCCAGCTTAACTGTCTTATTGTTTGTTCCTTTCTTTCTTGGTCTGCCTCCCCACCAGAATATAAGCTCTATGAGGTGAGACCCCACTGCACTTGTCGCTGGTGTGTCCCTGGCCCTCCGTTCAAGCCTGGTGGGCGGAGCTGCTCGTTGGCACCATGTGACCTCGCCATTTCCCATAGTCACACCTGCTCCAGATCTGGACTGGGAAACAACCCAGTCTCCAAGTGCTGCACCTTGTCTCTCCAGCATTTCTCCAAGACCCACCCCCGGGGCCACAGGCGCCTCCCCCGCCCTCAGGGCTCTGTGGCCCTTCTCAAGTCTTGGCACTCTTCCAAGGAAACCTCAGCCCTGTTAGCCCAGTGTCTCCCTTGCTCCTCGCCACGACTGCTCTCAGGGCAGCCAGAGCCCACCGCAGGCATGCCTAGTTCCAGGCCACGTCTGGCCTCCTGTGACACTGCCCAGCTTGCCCAGGCCCCCTGTCCCTGCTCCCCTCACTGGCCCAGGCAACTTAGGGAGCTCCCCCCGCCACTCGCTCTTTCACTTCCTTTCTCTTTATTTCTTGCTCTCTCCCCCTTCCTCTCTCTCCCTCTCTCTCTCCCCCTTGCTCTCTCTCCCTCTCTCTTCCCCTTGCTCTCTCTCCCTCTCTCTTCCCCTTGCTCTCTCTTTCCCTCTCTCTTCCCCTTGCTCTCTTTCTTTCTCTCCCTTGCTCTCTTGCTCTCTCCCTTGTTCTCTCTTGCTCTCTCTCCCACCTTGCTCACTCGCTCTCTTTCTTGCTCTCTCTCCCTCTCTCTTTCTCTCCCTCCTTTGCTCGCCCCCCACCTCTCTCCCCCTTTCTCTCTCTCTCTCTCTCTCTTCCCCTTGCTCTCTTTCTCTCTCTCTCTCCCTTGCTTTCTCTCTCGCTCGATCTCTTTCTTGCTCTCTCCCTCGTTCTCTCCCTTGCTCTCTCTCCCCCTTGCTCTCTCTCCCTCTCTCTTTCTCTCCCTCTTTTGCTCGCCCCCCACCCCCACCCCCCTCTCTCCCTTAATGACCTCACCCTGCCAGATCTGCTGCTCTTGGTTCTGGCCTCCTGCCTTCCCAAGCAGCTGTCTTCCTCCCTCTGGATTTTCCTGCCAGCACACAACCAGGCCATGATTTCCCCATCTTAAAAAAACAAAAAAAAAACCAAAAAATCCTCTTTTTTGAGACCCCACCCCACCCAGTGTGGCCATCTAGCTCTCTTTTAGCTGCAGGCCTCTTTGAGGGGTGGTCAGTGCCCCAGGGCTCCTGCCATCTCCTGTCCCCTCATGGACCCTCCACACCCTCCCAGCACTCCAGCCACAAAAACTGCTCTGCTCAAGGCCACAGGGGGGCCGGGTGCTGAGTCCGGGCTCCCTTCTTACTCCCAGTGCCTTCCCTCAGCCTTGCCATGGTGGGTCCCTCCTTGCGCTTAGAACTCCTGCTGCTGCCAGCCTGCCCCGTTGGCCTCTCCCCCCCCCTCAGCCCTGTGCGGGCCTCCCCCTGTACCTCAGCTCCTCCACATTGTGCAGGGCTCGGCACTGCTCTGCCCCTGCTACCACTTTGCAAACCCCGAAGGTACCCATCCAGCGCTCCCCTGGACCTCCACTTGCTGAACAGGCCCAGAGCCTGAGCACCAGCCACTCTGCCCAGATCAAGTCCTCCCCCTGTCTGCCCCTTCTCAGCGAATGCCAGCCTCATTCTAGTGTCTCAGGCCAAAAGCCAGGGGTCAACTGTTTTAAAATTAATACTTTTTATTTTATTTTTTATGGCTGGGGAATTGAACCAGGGGTTCTACCACTGAGCCACATCCCCAGTCCTTTTATTTTTTATTTTGAGACAGGGTCTCACTAAGTTGCTGAGGCTGGCCTTGAACTTGCAATATTCCTGCCTCAGCCTCTTGAGTTGCTAGGATTACAGGCCATCATCACCTAGGCTGGGGTCACCCTTGACTACCCCGCCCAGTGTCTCCACACATCTAATCCACCAAGGAGACTGCAGGTTCTACTCTCAAGGGCACCTGTGTCTCACCTCCCTGGTGTGAGCTCCAGGTGCCTTGGCTTGTGCTGGGGCAATCCCCTCCTGCCTGGTGTCCAGACCGCTGCCCCCTTGAGGCCAGCAGCCAGAGCCCTCCACTAAGTTGAAGGTCAGACAGCTGCACCGCTGCTCGGATCCTCCAGGGCTCCCATCTCACCCAGAGCCAGGGCGCATGCTTGCCTGGCGCCAGGCCCCTCCCTCCCCTCTGGCCCCTCCTGGCCTCGGGCCAGCGCACACTCCCACGTTTGCCATTTCTCTTGGAGATGTCTTGGGGATGATCTCCCTGCCTCTGGCGTCACCAGCTCCCTCTTGCTTAGTTGCTTAGCCCTTGTTTCCTCATCTGTAACACGAGGAAATGTCACCCCAGGGTCCTTGAGACAATGCAGGAAGGCTCACAGAGCGGATGCTCTGGACAGGTTGGCGGTGACCATCTTCCCGTCACCCCGCCCTGCCCAGGTGGCGCCTCTTTCGAGCCCTTTTCTGGCACCACCTGTGGTTCTAGCCACTCTGCTAGGACCATCCTGCCGCTCCTGGGCCTGGTTTCCAGGACAGCACTCGGTGCTGTCCACCAACAGGTGCTGTTGACGTGCTGCCTTTCTTTGGAAAATGCCCTGAGCTCTGTGTCACCATACCTGGGACACACATACCAAGTGCCTGAGAGAGACTGGCATGGGACTGTTGGGATGACAAATGGGAAGCCCTTCCTCTCCAGCCTGGTGGGGTGAGCATCCCGGTGCTGGCCCAGACACGGGGGGCCTCGGGGCCCTGGCCACACTTTGGTGGTTTGTGGAGATGCATTTTTGAGGTGAGACTGGAAATGCAGCCTTGAAGGAGGTCTTTTAAAAACCATGGCTATATATATATATCTCATAAAAAAATATGCCATTTTGAACATTTTTACGGGGACAGTTCAGTGGCCCTGAGTGCATTCACACTGGCGCAGCTAGGACACTGCTACCCACCCCTCCCACACACCCACACCACATTTGGTCCATTCCTCTGTGGACAGACTCCAACGCCGGGGAGGCTTCCCCTGGCCTGTCATGAACAATGCTGATCAGACATCTGTTCCCGTCCCTGCTTTTAGCCCCGTTGTGCACATTCCTGGAAGTGGGATTCTTGGATCATGTAGCAGTTCTATATTTACTTATTCAAGGAGCAACTGGACTGTTTTCCAAAGTGGCTGTCTCTGACACTCCTGCTCACGGGGCACCAGGGTTCCCACGTCTCACGCCCGTGCCAGCTCTTGTTGTTCTCTGTTTTCTCTCTCGTTGTTGATAATGGCCACCCTAATTGGAGTGAAGTGGCATCTCATGTGGTGTTGATTTACGCTGTTGGAATGACTGATAATATCCAGCGTATTTTCATGAGCTGAGGGGCCATTTGTATATGTTCTCTAGAGAAATGTGTACTCCAGTCCTTTGCTCATTTGTAAATTGGATTATTTGTTTTTCTGTCGAGTTGGAGAGGTCTTGACTGAGCCTGGGTGCCTGTGAGGTCTAAAGAGGCTGCATTTTATCCTGGGCAGAAAGGGACATATGGAAGTTTCCAGAGCAGGGGAGGGACATGCTCTGGTTTGTGTCTAGAATGCTCACCTTAGTGGCCTCCTAGAGGAGGCTGGAGGCAGGGAAGGGTGTGAGGTGATGCACAGGGGCTGGCTGAGGTGAGGGAGTGGCTGAGGGAAGACCACGGAGGGGCTCGTGTCCCAGGCTTGAGGGTGGCCTGGAGACAGATCTCAGAGGATGGGAAGCTTCTAGATGCCCTGTGCTCATTCCTTCATGAAACGATCCTGGAGTCCACTGGGCTGGGTGGCTCTGGTGCTCCATCACAGTCAGTGACCTCCCCAGGTGGCCTGCAGTCCTCAGGATGCAGGTGAGTCCGTGGAGGACCTCTGTCCTGGCTGTGAGAAATAGGTGGCCAGGGAGAGGCTGGGATGAACTCGCCCCTCGCCAGGTGACAGGCCCTCTAGTCTGTTGCTCTGTGTTGGCCCCCAGGAGCTGGCAGAGCCTCCTTCCTGCCTTGCTTGCCTTCCCTCCTTGGGCCTGAACCACCTCCTCTGCTCCCTTTGACAGCCGAAGCCCCTGTGGAGTGGGGGACAAGGAGGCTTGGCAGTGGAGCTGCTGCCAGAGGCCAGGCTGTGTCCTGGACTAGAGCCCGGCGCGCGCTTGTGCTAAAAACACAGCTCTGAAGACGGAGCCGTCCGGGGAGGCCAAGGGGAGGTAACTGGCCTGCTGGGCAGTGGCAGGCAGGGGCCTGAAGGTGCCCAGGGCCAGGCCCGGGTTCTGGGGAGGCCCATCTGGCTCTCGTGCTCCAAACCCCAGCCAGAGGCCCATGGCGGCCTGTTACCTGCTCCAGTCTGCACATATGGAAATCCGAATGGAAGCTGAGCCTTGGGCTGGGCCTGGAAAACCTGCAAATAACAGTCTGTGTTCCGTGTGCCATGCTCTAAATAGCCCGCAGGCCCCAGGGGGTTGGCGACTCCGTCAACTGTGAGCAGCGGAGACAGCTCCTTTCCTGGGAATCCCCGCGCCCACTAGAGATGTGCACCCGTGTTTGCTCCCTTGCCAGCTGTCCCATTAGACCAGGCAGTGACAAGGTTGGTGGCCGGTGGGACCCCCGCCCAACTCCAGGTGGGGGTGTGGAGCTTCTGCTCCAGGACAGCAAACAAGCAAGCAAACAAGCAAACACGGCAGCCTGTCCCTGGGCAGGAGCCCATTTGGGGTGCTGCGGTATGAATTCCAGCCCCGCAGGACACTGAGGCCCCGGCACACCTGCGGCCACATCCGCCCACCGGACCACCCTCTTCCTGTCCCCGCAGTCTGGGCTTTCTGGCGTGTCCCATGGAGGCTGGCTTCTTGCCCTCAGCCTGTCGCTCTTGACCGAGCCACACTCTGGAGGGTGGCTGCAGTGGGCTCTTCTGGTGGCAGGTGCAAGTCCGTCCCCATAACTTCACCTGCACCTTCTTCTTGATGAATCTCGCCTGATTCACACCCTGTTGCTCGGTGTGCGGAGGCAGGCCAGTGTCCCACGCGTTTCCATAACCTCCCAGGCTGTGCGAACTGCGCACACTCAGATGAAGGCATGAGCCGCAGCAAGTGACGCCAGAGGGAAACTTCCTATGTTCTAAAAAGGTCTAATAAACCTAACCCCCAGCCCCCCGATTAAAAGTGATTAGCTGCCCCCTCCTGTTAGTAGGAGAGGCAGGAGGAAAGAGGCCCAGATCACCTGGTTACAGAGTTCTTCCTGCCTCCTCACCTACCCGCCTTCCTGTCTCTTCTTTTGATGAGCATTTCCCAGGCTATGCAAGAGGACCTCTCTACCACGCCCATCAGCAAGGCTGCTGTCCTGTGAGGGCTGGATAGGCTGAGAGGGCTGGAGAGGCCTGGGTGTGAGCTGTTCCGCTCCTTCAGGCCTCCAGCTACAGTGTTAGAAGGAAACAGGCCCAAATGGTGAACTTGGCTCTTGCTGGTCCCAGCTGTGTGATGTTGCTTAAGTTGCTTCCCCTCTCTGGTCTTTATTTTCTTTATTTTGTACCTAGATGGTGTCTGTGGTCTCTTTAAGTTCCAAAACAAAATGATTTTGTGACTGAATGATCTCAATTTGTACAGAAGTAGACACAATTTTCTAATGAGCTAGTTTTTCTCATTATAAAAGGTAAATTCCCTGCTCATGGCTACACATATACTCCTCTAATTACACATATACTCCTTTAACTAGGATTTATTTAGTGCCTACTAGTTATCAGTTTCCAACTGGAGATTTTCAGTATTTGTAGGAGATGTAAACCCTGAGTGCTAGTGTTTGCAGGAAATCCAAGTACCACCCCACGCCGCTGTATTCATTCTTTAGATGAGGAGAGGAAGAGTGTAGATCTGCATTGTGTGGCCCTGTCCCCTCTTCTGGGGTCAACAGTTCAGGCTGGTGTTCTCTATAAGAGTCTTTTAGGGCTGAGTGACCATGTGCCCTGATCGTGGGACCCAGGGGCTGGAGCCAGAGCCTGGCCCCTGCTGCTTCCTTGTACCTGGTCCACCACGTGTCCTCAGCAGGAGCAGAGTCAGGGGCCCACACAGAGCATTTGTGTGGGCTCAGGCAGACTAGGTCCTTCCTGTGCGCAGCGGGCTTGCTGCTCCAGCCGAGGCCTGGGCTTCTGCGGCTCAGTGACCAGGAGCCTGGCCGGTGGAGGCGTCTGCATGGAAGGGCACTGGCCTTCTCCTCCCTCGGTGGTGTCCAAAGTCTGCATAGACTGCTGGGTTGTTTGGCCTCTCGGGCTTGGAGGGGCCACGGGACTCTTCCAGGTCTCTTGGGTGGTGGTCGAGTTGGGGGTGGGGACCTGGCAGAAAGTGGTTCTGCTGAATGAACGTTTTAGGTCTCAGATGGGCCCGGAAGGGTGTGGTGGAGGCAGTGAAGGGAGGCCGGCAGAGCTCGGGAGGTTGGATCTGAGTCTCATCGGGAGCTTTCATGTTGGGTCCCAGTTTTTGGTCCCCCCAGGGTTGCCCTGAGGAGGGGGACGTCTTTCTTGGCCTTTGTCTCAGAAAGAGCAGGTGAGCTTCACTGGGGTCTCTCCTCCCCCTCTGGGGAGCCCCGAGGTGATTTCACAGGCTCCCGTCCTTTCAGAGCCTCTCTGCCACCCCTCGGCTAGTGTGCGCTGCTGACCAGGCAGGAAGGAGCTCTGAGAAAGGCCGCTCACAGCAGGAAGCAGCCTCGGCTCCGTCTGGTCACGTCGGTGTGGTCATCACGGAGCCTACTGATGCCCGGGACGAGGCGCTTCCCGTGGTTGGGGTCCTAACGTGCACCGTTTCCCTTCCCAGCCGTCAAAGCTTCCAGCACAGGGAAGCCTGGCTCAGGCTGCCCTGCTGCCCTGGTTCTGTCATCCCTGCTCAGCAGCTGGGAGCTGCGGGACCCTGGTGGGAGGGCACAGGGGATGGCAGATCATTAGAGAAGCCCCGCTGGAGCCCAGGAAGAGCAGCCGTGCCGCCTGGCCCGTGTCTGCTCCCACCCTGCTCCCTGCGCTTCCTCCAGGCGGGAGGACCGCCGTGGGCAGGACGGGCACCTGCTGTCCCCCAGGGCCCTCAGCCCAGGTTCCCGTCTGGAACCTCCGCTTGGCGTTTCCTGTAGCTTCAGCTCCCCTGAACCTAACCCCTGAGCTCCCTGGTGGGGACCCGGTGGCTAAGGGTGCGCCCGAGGGCATCGTGGGCCCAGCGGCACCTTCCTTTCTTCCTTCTTTCTGGCCTGAGGTGGAGGCTTCCCTTCACCACGGGCTCCTGCCATGATGGACTGCCTCCCGCAGGGCTGAGAGTGAGGCCAGCTGATCCTGGACGCAACCTCCACAACCGTGAGCCCCATCAAACCTTTCTCCAGTTAGGTTGATTTCCCGCGGTCTCTGTCACAGTCTTGGAAATCTGACCAACACGAGGTTACCCCACAGCAACGGGCAGTCGGCAAATAAACGGGCGATTTCCTACCGTCCCCTGCCCAAGGCTGAGGCCCGGCCCCCAAGGCTCCTGCAGGACGTGCTCCCGCCTTCGGCCACAGTGGCGGGGCTGGGAGCTGGGGCTGACTGAGGGCTGGCCTGGACCCACGACAGGGGCAGCAGGATGACTGGACACCAGGCCAGGGCACACTCCCCTCGGGGCCTCGAGCCTGCGGGGGGAGGCAGCTGCAGTACCTAGGTGTGTCTGAGTGGCCGGGTGTGCCCTGCGGGCCTTGACAGTGAGGGATGGGGCACCACGACGCAGCACCGGGACACGGACCCTGCGTGCCGAGGCTGGCACCTGGCGCGTTCTGCTGCCTCCAGCCCCAGTGGACAGACGTGCCCGGGGTGGTGCAGCTTTCTCTCCGTCGCTCTGACCCCCTGTGGACCGTCTCTGGTTCCTTCTGCCTCTCGCCTTCTCTCTGCCCTCATCTCCCCACCTCCCCCTTCCTCCTTTCATATTTGATTTTTTTTTTACTATAATAGAAACCACGCATTGGACAGTGTGTGGGGCAGGAGGGGCCTGGGTGAGGGAGACCTCTGCTGCCCTGGCTGGGCGGTGGCCTCCCAGTGCACACCGCAGGCCCCTGGTCCCTGGCTTCATGTTCCTCACTCAGTTCCCCGCAGTCAGCTGGCGGCTGAGATGCGTAGGTTTCCCCAGAAGGTCAGGGTGGCCTAACAATTCCACGTGGCCTTGCGTCACACTCCTCACTGATGAAGGTGTTGAGTCATCTTTCGTCATCACGAGCAGGGACGCAGGGCCATCAGACATTTTGAGACAGAGAGAGGGAGAGAGAGGACGTTGGCTTAGCTCTTACTACAGTGTATCAGTATGTGTTCTGTTTTTATCATCGGTTACTGTTAATCTCTTACTGTGCCTGATTTTTATAAATCAAACCTTGTCCTAGGTAGCTGTGCACAGGGAACACGGATCCCTGGGGTTTAGTACTGTCCGTGGTTTCAGGCATCCTCTGAAGGTCTTGGAACGTACCACTGCAGATAAGAGGCACCTGTGCCGTGTACACCTTCAGTATGTGTGGCTTATGGCCGGTCAGTTCCCCTCAGGGAAGCTGCCTTAAACCCTGCACCCATTTGTAGTAGAAGAGCCGTGAGAAGATGTTTTTGAATGTTTAGCTTTTGGAAAAGCCCATATTTTCTTCCCTGTGAGCCCAAGGGAGGCTGTGACCTGGCAGGGGGCCATGTAATTCTGGGGTTTGGTCACTTTCAGATCATGGTCAACAGCATCAACAGCTGCTGCCACTGGGCGAGCACTCCATCTGCACATCAAACCTGTGTGCCAGGTCCCTGTGTTTGTCCCGTGTCTGAGACGCAGAGAGGGGAAGCAAAGTGACCTGTGCAGAGCCCCACAGCCAGTCAGTGACAAAGGTTTGCTTCAGCCCAGCTTTGGGGTGTCTTGTCCTTCAGCACTGCCTGAGACATGGGACAGGAATGCCACTTGGGAACAGCTGGCGACGGGTGCTGGGAGTTGCCTGTCACCTGCGCTGGAGGGTCTGTTTGAGCATGAAGGGAAGACGGTCACTGCTTCTCCTGTAAGGAGTAGTTAGTTGCCCCTTGCCTCTCTCTGCCACTGGTGCCGAGGAGGGACTGCCTACTGTCCCTTTCCTCCAGACTCTGTCTGACCATTGAGGGAGGCTCATGGGAAGAATGGAGTGACCCTGATGTTTTTGGTGGGCAGCCCTGTGTGGGCCAGCTGTGCACTAGGGAACGTCATAAGTGGGGTTCTTCTTGGTTTGGCTTCCCCAGTTACTCCAGGATGAGAAGAAGCAAACTCCTTTAAAAATGCTATGTCAATCATCTATTGGTTTCCAAGGTTTTGGAATATTTAGGCAAAATTGCTTGGCAAATTCTGAAATCCTGGAGATGCAAGGCGGCTGCCTGGCCTGTATTTTTTGTGGCTTTTCTCTGTTGGATTGGGTGGTATTTTGGGGGTCATATGCTTAGCTCTAAAGGGGGATTAGCTGTGACCAGGGTTTGGTGTGTTCTTGGTGAATATTAGGCAAGGGCAGCATCCCCTTGGCAGGGTGGGGGAGCTCTCGGAGACCTTCCAACCAAGGTCCCAACTACGCATGTGTGGGAGTCTCTCCTCTCACCCTGAGCCCAGGGGAATGGTGGATTACTTTAATAGCAGCAAAAGCACAGTTGAATTTCGAGGGAGATTGGGAGGTTTCCAAGTGCCAGAAACAACGATGGAAATCAGAGATGAGGCTGAGTGGCTCAGCTGGAATTTCCACGTAAACCCTAGGGGTGGGGTTTTCAGAGCACCGAAACAGCTGGAACTAGTTTTCTTGCACAAAACTGGGAGCAAGAGGGACTGTCCTGTCTGTCAATAAAAACCAGAAGAGTTCTTGCCACTGGCTCAGAGATATGGCATGCTCTCAGCAACCCAAAGTGTAGCTATAACAGGAATTTCCTGCAAGAAAGAGGGCTACCAAACCAAACTCTACATGGATGTGAGAGCAGTCCTGCACTGTCCAGCTGGGCAGAAGCTCTCAGATGAAAACCTAAGAAAATTTGGTCCAGAACTAATGACTTTGTCAGATATAAGTATGAAACTGCCCTCTGGGGAATCATCCCTCCACACAGAGCATATGTGAGTCTTGTGGGGAAAAAGGTGGAAGAATCTCAATGTAGATGAGCTCTTGAATGAAAATTATAAAGCAAACAAGAAAGTCCCTACCACAAGAGATAATCAACAGCCATGGCGAAAGGAGAGTCTATGTGTCAGGAACTGCAGATAATGTGGCACCCCAAGAAGGACATTAGACCAAATGCATAAAGTATTTGAAGAGAGAAGATAAGAAATAAAATTCAGAAGGATTGAATAGGAGATAATAAGAAGTAGTTTTTTTTAAAGGATCAATTTGTTATTCTAAAAATAAAAAATACATAGTATTTGAAACTAAAACCAAATAACCCCCAACCTCCTAATAGATGGTGTCAGCAAAAGAATAGACATCTTGCTAGAGAGAGAGCAAGCCTGCCTGCAGCAGTCCTGAGGTCATTCAGAACACAGCCTGGAGGCAGACGTGGAGGAGCCTGAAGACACAACATGCGGCCAGCAGAGCCCCGGAAGGAGGAGAGAGGGAACAGTGAGCGGGAACAGTGAGCAGGCACTCGGGAGGCAATGAGGAGAGACTCGCGCCTTCCTACTGAGATGAATAGGGGGTCCCAGGTGGAATGAACAAGAGCAAAAATCCACACGTGGACGCAGCATGGTAGGCTGGTGACACCCAGGACGCAGAGGTGTCTTTAAAACCACCTCCAGCAAGACCTCATTCATTTGGATGAATACAAAATGGGAAAATGCGAGACGGAGGCGCCTTTCTCTGTTTTAATGTGTTCCTAAGGAAATGAATAGGGTCGTGGGGCTATTTTGGCTCTCCAGCCAGTCTGCGCTGATGCTGGCCTTTCAAAGCCAGGGCGTCCTGTGCGTCTGTCCAGTGTTTCTGAAGTGCTGCTGCCCGGTGTGTTGCTAGGGCTGTGTGCTCTGTGGAATGTCTTTCTGGGGTAAACCTTCAAACATGGGCTGTGGGCCTGGGATCCCCTTGACAGGTGCTGCCAGGAACGAAAATGTGCTCTTCCCAGGGTGCTTACTCCTATTAATAAAAGAAAAAAGCAAACTAAATTAGTCTTGGGAAGCAAAGTGCCATATGAATCAGCTTTCCTCACTCTGAAAATAACTCGGTAAGAATTTATAGATCCCCTAAGTTCTGCTGATTTTTTATATTGTTTATTTTCCTCTCCAAAATATCAAATAATTCACAGGTGCTAGGTATGGGGACTATATGGATAATTTGAAATGAGAAATGGACAGCAGGAGGAATTTCCTTCCAGGGGGTCAGTGCTAGGGTGACTCCCTAAGACTAATGGTGCTGGATTAATAACCCGGGGCTGCTTCAATATTCATAGCCTGTTCCCTCTGAAGGCTGGGATATTTCCCACTTTTATGTCCTGCACAAAACTGTAAAGCAAAGATGGTTTCATTGCAGCTATGTGCGTAATGAGATGCGCAAGGGCCGCTCCTGCCCATTAATCAGCGTTTGGGGGAGGCTTCTGGAAGCCTGACCTATTGCCGCGGCAGCTGATCTGAATGCAATGATTTTTCCCTTGTGGGAGCCACTGCTGCAGGACCTGTGAGGTGGCTCTGGCAGCCTGGGATGGGGGTGGGGGCTGGCCAGGAAGTTGTGCCTCAGGGAGGAAGGTGGTCGAGTCTCCATTGTTCACAGGCGCATGGTGGGGGTCTTTTAAGTTAAAAAGCTGCAGGGCTTTGGAGGGAGCCATAGGACACAGGATCTGCAATAGTCCACCTGTCCCAGGGGCCATGTCATCAGCTGGCTTTACCAGGGCGGGGTCCTTAGGGAGTGTGGGTGTGGCCACACTCAACAGGAATGTGAGGGCATCTCTTCACAGGGCAAGGCTAGGTGCTGGGAGACAGCTAACTAATTGGGACATTGCCTTTGCCTTGAATGTGCTTCTAGAGGCGTGGGCAGGGAGACCTACAGGATTGCTTCTATGACTACCAGTAGTGAAAGGTAGGGCTGTGACCAGTCAAGACTTGGTCCTGCCTGTTTTGGGAAAGAGGCCAGGAGGAGCGGGATCACAGCTTGGAACACTTCTGAGATGTAAAGTCTGAGCTTCATCTAAGCCTAATAAAGATCTGACCAAGAGCTGGTGAGAAGGGGGCCAAAGCAAATGTGCCATCACAGCAAGGGGCCATGGAGGGACATGGTTGACGAAGGCGTCTGGCACGGGGAAGCTTGTGGATTGCCAGGTGGCCCCAGCAGGATTCTTGGACTTGCTGTGATGGTCTCACGTTTCCCTCTGGGGGGGCACATGTGGCAACACCCAAGTGAGAGGCAGGTGGATGGACCCAGGGAGGGGAGGCTGCTGGAGCAGGAGGGGACTCTGGAGAGCTGGTCTGGGTTTCCCGCCCCAAGCTCTCCCCTCCCTGGAATTTGGAAATAAGCTAAAACTATACAATTCACTTCCAGAGATCCTGGAGATGTTCATGGGAGGTTTTTAATAGTGGGAAAATAAGGGTGAAGGGGACCCAGAATCCAGGGTGGGGGGGATCGGCAGCTTGCAGACCTTTCCCGACCACTATAGCGCTTCTTCTAGAGGGCTGTGTCCTTGTGCTGGAGGCCTTTCCTGAGAGTCCGTGTTGGGCTGGGGTGGACTCCTGGGGCCTTGGTTGGAGTGTGTGCTACAGGACTTTTCCAGCCTGCTCTGGTGATGGACAGTAGGGCAGGAAGATGGTGGAAGGTCAATGCCACAGCATCACTGTCTCACCTCTGGGGAGAGGGAGGGGCGGGGAGCCCTCTCATGGGTTTGGATCCACACACATTCTCATGGCTGCGGAGCTCGTGGCACCATGGCAAATATCCACTCTGCACGGCTTTGAGGGTCCACAGCAAGCATGTGTGGCACTTAGAAGCCTGCAGTAGAGGCCGAAGGCTGAAAGCAAGACCCCAGGGTGCCCCTGGACCTGGGCAGGAACGAGTGGAACCTCAGCTGTGTATTCCAGGGGCTCAGTGTGTGCCGGATGATAATCGTTTGTCTGTTCTCTAAGTCTCAGTGTACCTCGGCTGGTGGCTTGGTGGTGAGGCGGGGACTCCCTGGCTGGCAGAGTTTGACCTGATCTGTAGGACCTCTGAGCCAGGTTTCAGAAGATGGAGACGTGGCCAGGGTGTCGTGCTATGGGGCAGAGGAGAGTGCTGGCAAGCCCCCTGACATGAGCGGAAGAGTGCGGGATGGGTTAGTCTGACGAGGAGGAGGAGGGAGAGTCTAGCAGGTCTTCAGCGTGGGAGGCAGCCATCTGTCTGAGAGAGTAGGAGGTTGGGCATGGATACAGAGACCCTGGACTTTTCATTTGTTCACTTCAGTGGCAATGCCTAGATGTGCATTTCCTGCCAACCAGATACTCTTTTCTATATTTCTTCCTGACAATTTTCTAGATCCAAGTTTATGGCAGAAACTAAGCTCAGGAGAAAAAGTGCTTAAGGTTGACCAGCAAACAGTGAAATAACTGCAGACAATGGGTTGTCTTACTTATAGATTCAGTGCCAGTGATTGTCTGGGTGGTAGAGCTGATGGTCAAAGTGGACCTACAGCCAGGAGTCAGACCATGAGACAAACACACTCAGCCCCTTGGTTCCTCCAACCTAGGAGACTGTCCTAGAGCAGGATCTTCTCTAGTCAGGCCCCTGGTTGCTCTCTGCCACTGCACTTTGGTGTCATGCATCTCCCCTCTTGCTGTCCACAAGTCTCTGTCCTTTCAAGGATGCCCTTTCTCCTGACGTTCCTCTGAGTAGCCCCCTGAACAGCTCTGGACTCCCTGAAGCCCTGGTCCCTTGGCATGCCCACCATGCTCAGAGAGGCACTCTGGTGTTGTTGTGAGTCATTTTATGTCCCCACAGCCCTGCTTTGAGGCTTGTCTTCTTGCCTTTTTGCCCCCCCCCCCGGGATCGCACAGTACTGGGCACATACTCAGGAAGTGTGTGGACGGTCGGAGGGGAGCAAATGGGCTCTCCTGTTCTTTCTGACCTGGCCTTCAAAACATTATGAAGTCGGAATTTTTAATAACTGTAGATAACCAAAAAGAGATTAAAGACTCAGTGCCTAGCTTTGAATCGCTCCTTTACCTAGTAGGTCCAGCCGAGAATGTACCCCCCCACTCCCACCAACTAAATAAAAGCTTCTGTCCTGCGATTTGGGGGCAAGACACTGAATTGAACCAGGGAGCTTCTCTTCATGCTGCAGGACTTGGCGTAAACTCATCTGGAACTTCATTTCTCCCTCCATAAGTCAGAGAGAATTACATGTGGCACACGGAGATTAAGTCGTATAGAGCCGACGTTGTTTAAAACGATTGAAGACTGGGTTGGCTTTGTGTTGTGACAGAATATGTGAGCTGGCCCATTTAATAAGGGAAAGTCTTAATTTGGCTCACAGTTTCAGAGTTTCGGTCTGGGGCCACTTGGTCTTTTGGGCCTCATAGCAGGAGCACGTGGAGGAGGATCTGCCACCTCATGGCAGCAGAGAGGCACAGAAGGGGGAGGGTGACGGGCCCCAGTACACCTTTCAAGGGCCTGCCCCACCACCTAACCTCCTTCCACCAGGCCCCACCCACAAAGGTCCCCACACCCCCACAGTGTCACATGCTAGGGAGCAAGCCTTCCACACAGGATCCTGTGGGGAGCATTGAGATCTAAACCATAGCAATTAGAACCAATGTTAACACCGTCTGAGCTCTAAGTGCCACATCTAAGTTATTTGAGTGATTCGCTCCTTTGTTCATTCACTATTCAGCAAATACTTACTGAATCCTCTGCTACCATGGGTAGACACTGCTGCAACCTGGCAGGTAGGACAGACAAAAACCTCAGGGCTGGAGATGTCGCTCCGTGGTAAAGTACTTGCCTGGCATGTGTGAGGCCTTGGGTTCAATCCCAGCCCTGAAAAACAAAACAAAACCCCAAAACCCAATGCGCTCCCCGTGCCTACATTCTAACAGGAAAGGTGGACGACACATGTTGTTTGGCAAGAAACAAGAGGAAGGCAGAGCAGGATGAGAACACAGAGAGTCAGGGAAGTCTCAAGGTGGGGGGTTGCTGGCTCAGAGTGGACGGGAACTGGTCAAGTCCCGGTTCCCTCACCCTCTGGGGCACCTAATCTCACCTCTCTGAACCTCGGTTTCTTTATCTATAATATGTGAATAACATCTATTTGCCAGTGTTGATGGAGGATAATGAGGATTTCAGTGTGAGTATAATAATGCCTGACCCATAATACATGGGAGCTTTCATTGCCATTATGATCATTATTACTGTCACTATAATACCAAAGTCTCTATTGGTCATCTGCACTGAAGAGTCTGCTGGTTAGCTTGGACTCTCCAGTGACTTGGCGAACGTCAAGAAATGCCTCCTGGAGCCAGCCCGACACTTTCTTGTTAGAGCTGCATCTCCCCATGAAGTGGAGGCCCCAATAAAGGCTTCATCCATGTAGTCATCAAGAAAACAAAAAACAGTGTCTCTTTTTTTTGCATAGACTATGGCTGAGCAATTCAGCTTCTGTAGAACAGTGGTATTGAACTTTTTGGTCTCCGGACCTCCTAACACTCTCAAGGGCCCCAAAGATGATCTGTTATGAGTTATAGCTACAATATATACTGTATTAGACATTAAAACTGAGAAATTAGTAAAATATGTATTAACTTATTAAAATAGCAGTAATAAACTCATTTCATGTTAACATAAATAGCATACTGTTTAATGAAAGATAACTGTTTTCCAAAACAAAGCAAAATTTAGTGAGAAGGGTAACATCATTTTATATCTCTGCAAATTTCTTTAATGTTTGACTTAATGAAAGACAAATGGATTCTCATATCTGCTTCTGTCTTCAATTTGTTTTGATATGTTAAAACAGAGAAGTTTCTGGATGTGCTACTTGAGAGGCTGAGGCAGGAGAATTGCAAGTTGGAGGTCAACCTGGGCAACTTGGTGAGACCCTGTCTCAAAATAAAAAATAAAAAGAGCTGGGGATGTAGAGCCATGGTAGAGAGCCCCGGGCTCAGTCCCCAGTACTACAAAAGGTGTGTGTGTGTGTTGGGGGAGGAAATAGGAAAAATTCAGCTTAGTATGGATACAAATGCAGCCTGTTGATAGCCATTTCGGAGACGTGCGGTCATTCTTCTTTGATACTAACCCAAACCTACAGATGGTGCTGTGTCAGTTTTCCACTGAGGTGACAAAAACACGTGAAAAAATCAACTGAAAGGAGGAAAGGTTTATTTTTGGCTTTTGGTTTCAGTCCATTGGGCCTGTTGTGAGGTGGAACCTCTGGGCAGGGAGCATGTGGCACAGGGGGCCTGTTCACCTCGTGGTGGTGGAGAAGGGTCAAGGGGCAGAGAGGGAGGGAAAAGGGTTGGTTTCCCAACATTCCCTTCAGGGTCACACCCCCAGATGACCTAACTTCTTTTCTGCCACCTCTCAGTGTGCTGCAGTCTGGCGGACAAGCCGTCTGTAGCTGCCTATGGGCGACATTTAAGATCCAAGCCACAATAAATACTTTCAGAGAGTAGTTAGGATGTGGAGTCTGAAACCCCAGTCACGTATCACATGATGACATTTGAGTCAACAGAGACTGCACCTGTGATGGTGGTTCCTTAGAGCCTTGCCACCTTAGTGATACTGCAGCCTTCTTGGTTTGTGCGGGTACCTTCCACGATGCTTGTATGTGACAACGTTGCCTAACAATGCATTTCTCCGAACGGGTCTGTTAAGTGAAACGTGACTATGTATCAGTGAATATTTTTGCATCCTGTTATAATAAAATCCATTGGCCTTTTTCGTTTTGCTTTCTGGATCGTCTTTTAATATGACTCTTTGGAAAGATCTTTTACTTACGCATGGGTTTGTAAAATCATACTGGCCATTTAAAAACATTGGCTCACTGAATTATGCCAAATCTTCCAAATGTTGACCCTTTTCATTATATGGTAACTTCTCCCATTACCTTTCTTGATACCCTTACTGATGACCTTGGAAAAGTCTTTATGTTTTTCAAGTGCCAAGTTCACAGGGGTGAAGACAAATTTTCTCAAATTCCAGTTGTTCCTTAAATACTCAAATTTTACCACTGACAACAAATAGAGTTGGTTGAAATGATAGTCTTATTATTTTCATTTTTGAAAAACTGTCAAATGTGTATGATTAATTTCTAATTTACTTCCATTGAGATCAGAGAACATACTCTGTGACAAGTTATTTTAATTCTTTTAAATTTATCAAGACATTTTCATGGCTCACAATATAATGTATCTTGGTGAATATTCTGTATGCACTTTAAAAGGGTGTGCGTTCTGTGGATTTTAGTGGGGATGTTCTATACATGTCAATGAGTTCAAGTTGGTTGATAGTGTCATTCAAGTCCTGTATTTTAATTTTAATATTTTAATAAATTATTAAGGGAAGGATGTGGAGATATCTAACTATAATCATAGATTTCTCTATTCTCATATTTTTATCAGTTTTGCTTGATGTATGTTGATGCTTTCTTGTTTGGTTGTAAACATGTAAGACTTTTATGTTCCCCTGATCAATTGTCTTCTTTATTGTGAAATTATCCTCTTTATCCCTGGTAGTACTTCTTTGTTCTGAAATCTACTTTGTGGCATTTTCACATAGCCACTAATGATTTCTTTTTATTAGCATTGGCATGGGGGTATGTCTTCTCCTATCCTTTTAGTGTTAACACGTTTTCATCTTTGTAAATATGGTAGGTTTCATACAGACAGCATAGAGTTGGGTCTTGATTTTCAATCCAGTTCCATAATCTCTGCCTTTTTGAAGTATTTAGAGCATTTAACTTTAATGTGATCATCTCTGGTTTCTATTTGCTTTCTACTTTTCCCATCTGTTGTTTATTCCCTTTTTCTCTTTTTCTGCTTTTTTTTTGGATTAAGATTTTTTTATTGATTCCATTTTATCTCCTTTGTTGGCTTATTAGCTATAACTCCTGTTGAAGTCACTATTTTAACTTATTAAAATAATGTCTTATTATACATCTTTTTTTTAGAGAGAGAGAAAGAAAGAGGGAGAGAGAGAGAATTTTAATATTTATTTTTCTTAGTTTTTGGCGGACACAACATCTTTGTTTGTATGTGGTGCTGAGGATCGAACCTGGGCCGCACGCATGCCAGGCGAGCGCGCTACCGCTTGAGCCACATCCCCAGCCCTTATTATACATCTTTAACTTATCCCTGTCCATGCTCAGATAATAGTATGCCACTTCATATGTGGTATGAGAAGTTCTATTTCTATTTCTCCCCCCCTCACTTTTCTCCTCTCTTCATTTGGTTTATTTCTAGATGTTTTAAGTCCCATTATTCATTGTTACTGGTTTTGGTTTAGTAGTTGTTTTTTTTTTTAAATATTTTTTTAGTTGTAGATTGACACAATACCTTTTTTTTTAAATTTATTTTTACGTGATGCTGAAGATCAAACCCAGTGCCTCATACTTGCTAGGCAAGTGGTCTACCACTGAGCCACAGCCCCAGCCCCAAAGTCGCTGTCTTTTAAAGAGATTTCAACAACACAGAGCCTTAGGCAGGCCACATGGGTTCCGTTGCAGTCTCTTTGTTTCTTTGTGGGGTCTAGGTTCCATTTGGTGTCACGTTCCTTCTGCCTGAACGTCTTTCGTTCACATTTCATGTAGTACGTGTCCACTGGTCATGAATTCTTTTAGCTTTTGTATCTATGAAAAAAGCCTCAATTTCACCCCTTTTTTCCTGAAAGATATTTCCATGGGAAAAGAATTCCGGATGGACAGGTTTTTCTTCCAGGACTTTAAAGGAAGCGGCCCTGTGTCTTCTGGTTTGTTTGCATCATTGCTGATGAGAAGCCCGCAGCGATGCGTGTCTTGGTTTCTCTGTACACAGTATGTCCTTTTTCTGTGGTTCCTTTTAAGATTTTCTCTTTATCACTGGAGGTAAGCAAGTTTATTGTGATGGGCCTTGATATGGTTTTCTTGTATTTCTTGTGCTTAAGGACCAATGAAATTCTTGAAACTGTGGATTAATAGTTTTTATCAAATTTGGAAAAAAAATTGGCCATTATTTTGTTCAAGAATGTTTTTCTGTCCCCATCCGTCCATTGGGGATGTTATGCATCTCTTAGATTGCTTGAAGTTGTCACTGATACTCTGTTCATTTTTTCTCTAATCCTTCTCTCTTGTTTCATTTTGGGTAGTTTCTATTACTACCTTTAAGTTCACTAATATTTTCTTTCGTGACATCTAATTTTGTGTTAATCCCATCCAGTGTATTTGTTATCTCCGATTGCATCTTAGATTTTGATTGCAGTTTTTATCTAGACGTTTTACTTGAGTGTTTTTAATATTTCCATGTCTCTTCCAAACAGGTTCAATTTTCTTATCTATTAATTTTATCACTGGGTCATTTCTGGTTTGATTGTGATTGACATTCCTTCTCATTAGAAGTCATATTTTGCTTCTTTGCAAACCTGGAAATTTTCCATTTGGTCCCAGACATTCTGAATTTCCTACGGTAGAGACAGTATATATTTTTACCCCTATAAATGTTCTTGAGTTTTGTTTTGGAACATGGCAACATTATTTGGAATCAGCTGAAACCTTCCTGGTCTTACTTTTATGCTTTGTCACATGGGTGCACAGCAGCATTCAATCTAGGGCTAATTTTTCTCCACTCCTAGGGTAAAACTCGACTGATAACCCTATGCCCTGTATATGATGAAGTTTTTCACTCTTGGTGTGAACAGACATATTCCAGTGACGGTGATTGCTCTCTTTATCCTGTTGGGTGGTTCACTGAATGGCCTCAGATAATTTCCTCATGGAACAAGTCCATAACTATTGGAATAAAGGGGCCCCTCTACACAGATCAGAGTGCTCTGTGCATCTTCTCCATTACTCTGCCTTGTGTGAGTTTCCATGGCCTCCTTAGATTCCTAGTTCCTTCTCCACTCGAAGAGGTTCCTGGGTGTGGGTCCCCTACTGTCTGTGCCATAGCCTGGAAACTTTCCATAGCAAGTAAACTGGGGCACTCAGGATCACCTGTGCTGCCCATCTCTCCAGGGATCTCTGCCCTTCATTGTCTGAAGTCCAGAGTCTAGAGAACTGAGGTTTCACGTATGTTGTCCAGCTTCTTTGTTGTTCTGAGCAGGAGAGTACATTCCTGTTAATTTATCTTGGCAAGACGCAGAAGTCCTGCCACATACCTGAGTCTATAAATAACCAGTTTATTCTTTCAAATAAAGATGAAATTGCATGAAAAATGGCTAGTTTAGCTTGTAACTCAAACAATCATGCAGTTGCTTTCCTTCAAGACAACATTGTACTTCAGTTTGCAGCAGAAGTGCTATATGTATATTTTTAATATTCTTTAATACAGAATATTAAAAAGAATATTAAAATGAATTCTTAAGTACAACGGGAAAGAGAGTGTGTTTCTATTAGTGACCACTAGTACAGTTGGTGCCACCCCTTTATTTGTGTGGAGGCCCTGAAGTTTTGCCCACCATTGCTTTTACTTCAGCAGTGCAAATGTTAACCTACTGAAAAAGGCTAATCACGTCTTAGTATTTTATATAAAAGTGATTTTGACCTTGTAGCCCTCTAAAAAGTTCTCAGGGGTGCCCCAGGAGTCTAGAGACCCTACTTTAAAAGCTGCTGCCCTCTAGACACCATTATACAAACTTTGCACAGAGATGGATACAAGGGTGGTCTTTGGAAACAATGTAAATGGTCATCAGGAGTAGAGTGGATAAATACCTTGTAGCATATTTATAGAGTGGAATAGTATATAGCAGTTAAAATTAGTAAGCTAATGCTGTTGTATGCATATTACAAAGGAATTAAATGGAAAAAGAGCTTTGCAGAAATAAATATATCATATGGTACTGTTTACAGAAGCTTCAAATGTAAAAAAAAATCACATTGCTTGGGGATACCTACATATGTGGTAAATATAAACTAAATGGAAGATAGTGGGTTCTTGTGGGGGGAGGAGAATGAGATATGGCAGGCACATTCATGAGCTCCAAGTGTATCTGTAATTATTATTTCTAAAATATAAATCTGAGGCTAGTGAAATATGACTAGAAAAGATGGCTGGTTGGCACATAGATTTCTGTTACATTGTTCTTTGTAGTTTTTGGAAAATCTTGAACTCTTGAATCATCATCATCGTCAAAAAATAGAGAAAAGAGGAAAGGTAGGGACGCATGGCAGATTCTCAGTGCTACGTGAACCCTGCTAGGTGCCAGGGCCAGGCCCCCCATGGTTATCACAATGCAAACAGCTGCTGTTTGTGGAGAGCTGCCGCCTGCCCAGGACCCTACCTCACTCTGCGTCCAGCGTCGCTGCCACTCAGGAGGGAAGACTGACCCTGATTCTCGGGCTGGAGCACTCAGAAATGTCCAACAACTTGCCAGTTACAAAGCCTCCAGTGGAGCCTGGTCTTCGGGGTTCAAGGCTGTGCTTTCCCCACTCTGTTAACATCTGGGGTGATTCCTTGTCATTTGAAGTATCCTCTTTCTTTTTCTTATTCGGCTCTTCTCCCAACCTAGTTTTTCTGCATAGTTTGCTGTGTTTCTGCTAGGTAGTGAGCCGGCTGTATCAATGCCATGATTTTTGTTGCTACGGCAACAGCGATGCAGTGGTGTTTTGAAGTATTGTGACTGTTAACTGTGTTGTGAGCTGATGCTCTCCGGTTTGCAGAGGGCTCTTTCCAGGGCTGCAGCTTTCTTGTCTTGGAAGCTAATGGCATGGAGGCTTGTTCCAGGGAGCCCCTGGATGTTGGGGCTGGTATGTGACCTGCTGTGGGAAGACTTCTTAACCAGTTTTATGTTGGGGTCATTTATAATGTTTTAGGTAATGAAACAGAAGGACCTTTTGAGGTTGTTGATAATAATATCCCTATGACACATCAAGCATCGCCTGCAGATTTGCTTGACTGAATTGACTAGCTGATGGCAAGAGAGATGCTGTACTATTTATTTAGCTCTTTTTACTTGCAGTTGACCGATAAAGGAGAATGGAGGTAGAATACTTGAGATTGCATTAATGTATCTGGAAAGATAGGCTGGGAATTTATAGAGTTTAAAAATAGAAGTTTGAGAACTTTGCAGGTCTGTTTACCTGCCGGATTCCTGCAGGACTCAGAGAGGGTGCTTGCTGCGGGGAGGTGGTAGGGTGAGCAGGGAGAGGACGGCACGTCATGTGGACGTCAGCTTTCCTGTGTCCTTCTCACATCAGCCAGGCCCGGCTGCCCTGCCGCCGTGTTCTGTGATCCTCTTGCTGTGCGGGTCCTTTGTGTTGGTCTTTGTGGCAAATGGAAAAATGGAGAGTGTTTTCTTTAAATTTTGGACAAATGAAAAGCCCACATGGCCTGGGGAAACGGTGACCCTCAAACACTAGTTGTAAGACTATATGTGGATCGATCCTTTGGACCATAATTTGTAATCACAATGGTTAAAGTGACCTGCTCTGGAGTCACACTGCCACTTTCTGACTGTAAGATCTTGGGCAAGTCATTCAACCTCAGTGCCTCAGCTTCCCCAACCATAACACGAGGCTACAGTAGTCCCTCCTGATGGGGTTCACGTGAGGGTCCGCAAGGGCGACATGGGTGTGCAGCTGCCTCGAGTAGGCCCTAGCTGGCGTTACTAGGCATCAGGAGTTGTGCATCCTCTTTGAGTCACAAATTCTACATGTAGGGATTTATCCTATAGAATGTTATCATGAGTATTCAAAGGCATATTTATGCAAATACTCATTGTGCTGTCCTTTGACATCGAAAAGCAACACTGATGTCCACCAGTGAGGGAGAGGTTGACCAGTGGGAGTACCCATAAATCAGAATCTTGTGCAGCTTTAAAGAGTAGAAAGACATTTGTGTATACTTGGAAAGGGATCAATGCCATATTAGTATTTTTGTGGTTTCAGTTTGTAAATTTATACATGAAGTTGAAAGAATTTTGCAATGAAACCAATATACCTAGAACTTAGTTTCTGTAGCTGACATTTTGTTATTCTTGCTTTATCAATATCCACCTTCTATTCATACATCCATCTTCATATTTTGATTCACTTCAGAGAAAGTTGGAGACACAGGATGCTTCTCCCCAAATATTTTAGTATGTAGGCAGAGCATTCATTAGGGCTCACTATTAGTTGAAAGTTTTTTGAAAAACTAGCTTTTGTCACAGTGCAAATGCTCTATGTACCCATTCATATAAAACAAAGCTGTTTGTATATGTAGCTCTCCAAGGGTCTCAGATGACCATTCTGCTGGAAATCTGTGGCTATCAGGGTTACTGAGCAGTGTGACCTTGACTTTATGCTTGGTATTTTCCCGTCGGAGGTGGACCCGTGGCATTGTGGTCACCGCTGCCCCTCCTCTGCATCCTCCTCCTCTTCCTTCTCTTCCTAGTTCTAGAAAGCTTTGCTTCACTTGTGAAGATACAGAATGCCCAGGCAACCCTTGCAATTCATGCGGCACAGGGGACAGAAACGGGGCACTCTTCTGATTAGAGACACTCATTCTGTCATTAATTAAGTCTGGGGTCCTCTCTGATATCCTGCTTTGAGGAATCTGAGTTAAAGTTAGCAGCATTTCCTTCCCCTTCTGAGCCATCATGTAAGAGCCTTGTTTCAATGAAATATTGAAAAACAAATGGAGATATTTGGAAGACGTGTAGGTATGTGGGGTGATTTATCTCAAGGGGCGTTTTATTCTGTGAAATACTTGAAGCTAATTGGCATGTGTCAACCCGCCTAATGGGAATTGCTTTAAAGTCTGAAACCAAAGTTCTAAGAGGCAGAAAGATGAGGCCCTTGGATTCATTATGATCAGGCATCCACCTGCTCAAACCCACTTGGTGCTTTTCTCTTCGCTCCCGTGGGTGTGGCGTGGGAGGACAATGGTGACCTGTCGGGGAGAGGGGTGTGAGTACAGACCTATATATAATTTACTTTCCTGGAAAGATACAAAGACAAGGCATTTCAATTGCTTTTTTTCTGGGGGCGTGTACCCTACAGATTCTGCCTAAGCTTGGGTAGAGTCCATTAGAAGTGGCAAATCATTTTTTTTTTTTTATGGAGGAATTCAGGAAATTTTAGAGCTTTGCAGTGCATATTTTTAAATATGTTAAGTGCTATCATAAGCCTCGGATACCTCAATCTTCTTTAAATAAATGGATTTTACAATTGCAAAGTGGTGACTTACTCTTTTTGGGGTTGCAACTCACAATAGCTCCACCTTTCAAGTGAAATTTTAGACGCGGTGGGTTCCGAGATGCTAACTGTGATTTTTTTTTTTTTTTGGCTTTTAGCATTTTGGAATAAAGTTTAAAGTTTCAGGAAGCAGCCAGCATATTTCAATTTAATCTACTGCTGCTGGGTTGTCTCTTGTTGATAGCATAATGCTGGGGCCACAGAGATGTTTTCATGATGTAAATAATTTGTGTATTATAAGTTGTCTAAACACGGCATGCGTGTGATAGGCTGCAATAAAATTGCCTGGCTATGGTTTTACATGACGGACTGTAATGGTTGCTTCGGAGTCATTAGAGCCTAGTATGTAAATAATCTGCATTTTCAAATTGTCTTAAATGCGCTCAGACAATGGATGAATGCCTCCTCCAGATTCATTAATTCCATCAAGAACCCACAGTCCACAGTACCTGAAGGCACCTGCCTGCCTCTCAGAGGAGCTTTTAGCATTGGCAGCCTCCCGGCTCCCGGGTGCACATGTGAGCAGGCACAGGGGCGCACGCTTACCTTCAAGAGTGAAGGTTTGTGAGCTGCAGATGGAGAGCCTGACCTGGGGCGCCCTGCCTCTCTTTGTGCTCCCGTCTGCTCCTGGAGCTAGATGAAGGCCCGTAGGTGATGCCCCAGGGTTTTGCAGGAGCCGGGAGGTGACAGGAAGACAAAACCACTTTCCCTAAAAGTGGTGCCTGAGCCAGCATGGGCCCCAACGTCAGACACCAGACACCCGAGGCTCCGATGGCCGGGTGGAGCTTGGAGGGCTCAGGCTTGCTCTCTGCCCTCCCAGCGTCCCCTGCCAGGGTCAGAGACATCCCGTCAGATCTGTGGAGACAGGAGTGCAGCTGCTGTGATTTGGCGAGCATCTCTGGTCGAGAGGGCCAGTTAAGCTCTCTCTTTGAAACACACACACAACATAACATAAATCAGAGCCAGAATCTTTTAACATTTACAGTTTTAAATGAAATTCCTGTTGAGAGTCTCTTAAGCTAGATTTATATCTGATTTTGCATTGAACTGTGTCGTTATGTGGGACTGAGAAACTCTTACGAAATTAAGCATAATGCGAAAACATGCTGAAAAGACAGTTCTGTAGAAATGTGAAACATTATTATGTTATAGAATATTGGAGTGAAGAAATATGCATAAAGGCACAATTACCATGGACATTTTCCTTTTAATGATCCTTGTACAATCCTTGGCAGAAAGGTTTGCTGACGTCTCCTCATAGATAAAGGAAAATTGAGACAATATTGATAGTCTACATCCATTTTGAGATCCAAAGAATACCAGGAGAGTGAACTAGTCCGTCTCCATCTTCTGCAACATGAGCTACCCTCACTGCTACTTGCAGGAACTCAGGAGACTCCATCTTCGGTGTTTGGGGATTTGATTGAAACCGACACACCATGCATGGACCCAGCGAGTGGTGGCAATAACATAATAAGGATTAACTTCTGGTTTCACTGAACTGGAAGCTTCCAGAAGTTACTAGAATGGGTGGTGCTGAGGTTCTTGGAGTCTTTTACCTGCAGAACTTGGGGCCCTGAAAGCACCTATCTAGGATCGTTGGGGGTGGTTTGGGGATCAGTGGTCAGACTCCGTTTGGGCTCTCGTTTTCAGCTGGTGGCAGAGCTGTATGCCATGCACCCATCTTCTACCCCACATTTTGTTTCCCACAGAAGACTCCCCACCTTTACCCTCAGATTCCTGCTGACCCAGGCAAGGGCGAAACGGATTATTTGTTACATCCCCTGGGATTTTGTTCCTCCTTCCTTCTACCCTGAAGCCAGGGGCTTCCATCTCCAAAATGACACCCAAAGCCAGTGCCTCTTCCCCTGCCTCATTGCACCCTCACCTGGTCTGCTCTGCCCCTTGGCTGGGTGGGACTTGAGCAGCGCCCTCTTCCCCTTGTTCCTGGCTAGCCTTCTCCCGCCTGGGCCTGGCACGCGGTCTACTGCCTTTTCTGTTTAGGTGGGGTCTCTGCCTGCCAGCAGGAGCCCTAGAGTAGCTCAGCTCAGCAGGGCTCGTGCCATGCGAGATCATGAGACTTCTAGAAACCCTGGCCCCTGAGCTCCTAGCAGATCCCCTGGCAGGTTTGAAAGTGTCCCACAAAATTTTCCTGAGCCTGTGCCCTCTAAGCCTGGCAATGAGGTGCCAGCAGCTGGTTGGGGGATGGGGAGGTGGGGCTGAAACAGTCCCAGGCTGATGCTCAGAGCCTTTGCATTTGGCCTGGCACACTGTCCAAAGCCCTGGCTGGGTTCTCCTCCGGGTCAGGTAACTGCCAGCCTCTGTCCTTCAGTGGGGCTGGCAGCAGCTCCTGACCACACTCCTTCCTCTTCTGCTCTTTCTGGAACCTTTTAGAGGACCTCAAAGTATTTGGTACTCAGTTGCTTGAAATTAAGCAATCTAATTTTCATTTGGCCATGCAATGTCTGATTCTTGACCACCAGAGGTCACTGTAATAAGGTAGAAAGCAGGTGTTTCAGAGAGTTGTAGAAAGCAAAAGGAAATCGAACAAAATCCCCCCCAAGTTTTTTAACTGGCGTGGGTGGACTGCAGTATGACCTGGGACAGAGCCTCATCCCCACCTCCTTCTCATTTGTGGAAGGTCCACCAGCTGCACAGCTTGGCAGGACTAGGACAGGTGGCCACTCTCGGGACACCTGGTTCCCCAGGCCCTTGGTAAAGGCAAGCTGGCCTCACGGTGAACTAGGGCTGTGCTCAGTTGCTTGGCTCTCCTTCCTGCTCCCAGTGAGCACATATCTGGGCTGCATCCTCCCAATTTCTTTCAGCAATCTTGGGTTCGGCTTGTCTGACTTATATTCCTGTGTGTGTGTGTGTGTGTGTGTGTGTGTGTGTATGGTACATGCACACATGTGCCTCCCCCTCTGGCACTGTCCACCCAGAGCTGTTTGGTGTTCAGATGAGAAGATGCACAGAAAGGTGCTTACGCCCAGTTCCTGGCTCCTGGCTAGTGCTTGCTGAGCACCAGCCAATGCAGCGTGATTATCAGGGGAGAGTCAGTGGCAAGCCTCTATGCCCTCGAGGTGGGACTCCTGGTCAGGGGCTGCCCTCCCTGCCCTCTTTGGTCATCTTCCCTGCATACTGATGCTTCTTAATAGAAAGTAAGGAAACCTCATCTCTATCAGCAGCGACTCCCTAATGTTTGCCCCAGGCAAAGTCTTTTCCTCTTGGGTGGGCGGCTGGCAGGAGAACATCAGGGCTCTGGGGGCGGAGGTTTGGCAGGCCTGCCTTTAGCAAATACAGGGTCCGCCAGCTAGAGCTTGTGTGAGCCTTCTTCGGTATCAGCTTCCCCTCTCCTTCTAAATTCCCTGTCGTCTGCAGAGGGTGACATTAGAGATGCATGGGATCTCAGTAGGGGCCAGGCAGCAAGGGCAGAGGTTGGCTCTAGATGCAGGTGCTCACGTTTCTCCCTGGGAGCATTTGGTAGGATATATGGGTTTGGGGGAAGGTGAATGCATTACCTGGGTCCTCTAGGGGGCTGTTTGGCTGCCAGAGGAGGAGGTCAGGAGCGGTGATCTACAGGAGATGCGCTGCCATCCGCCTTCACTGGTAGTTTCCTCTGGATGTCTCTGCGGAGGTGTCACACGTGCATGAACACACAGGGAAACAGCGAGGGCTGCAGAGCCTGAGCCTCTGGGCTGCAGCTGTAGGCCTGTGAACCCACGGCCAGGACTGACCTGCCTGGCCAGGAGGGGGAGACCTGGGTATGTCCTGTCCCCCAGGACACAACTCCGGGGGCTGATTCTGGAAGGCACAGGCATGGTTAGCAGGGGGCGGCTGGGCCTCCAGCACTGGCTGCTGAAAGAGAAGCAAGCCGTCCTCTCTGACCTTGAAGACCTGGCACTTGGAGCCTGAATGCGTGGAGGGAGGAGACTTAGCCCTCCCCTCTCTGGCGACCTTCTGAGGCGCCAGTTCTGCCTGCTTCGGAGAGGGGGCTTATCCCTGCACATCCTCCTCTCCTGCCCCACTGGGTAGTATCTTTCCTCCCGGCCCTTCTTTCCTCTGCCCTCTTTTCCTCCTGCTTTCCCTTCCCATCTGCTGGCCATGTGTCCTCCCTGAAGACATCCGCCATTTTGACTAAAAGCAAAACAAAACCCAAACCCATCTGTGTGGAGGTTTTCTGTACAGACTCTGGAGTGCTATAGAAGCAGCCCCCTTCATAAACCCCATGAATAAATCTCTCCCATTGGTAAAACTTCTGCACAGAGGGCCCTTGTGAAGTGTGGCCCAGAGCCTGCGTGGGCGGCCACACTGTTTTTAACTCTGTCAGACACCAGGAAATGTTCTATGTGCTTCTAATCCTAATCCTGCTAAGGACCCCAAGAAGCCACTACCAACATTGTCCCATGTTTTAGTGCAAAGCAAAAATTCAGAGCATTTAAAAGACAACTTGCTTAAGGTCACCCCACTGAGAGGCGGCAGAACCCCACAGCAGGCCCGTCACCCACTCTGACAAGTTGCCTCCAGGGAGGAGACCCCCTGCTGCTCGCAGCGCCCACCAGGAGTGTCTCTGTCAGGAAGCTGCCTCCCAGGCCAAGCTCAACCTCTTTAAAGTTAAATTTATCTCTACCTTTGAAAGGTCATTTTTATTCCATTAGAACAATCCTGGATGCCCTTATGGAAAAAGGGCCTCTGGAAGGAGGGACCTAGAAGGTGACTCACCTGCCTGAATCTGGTTCTTTGCAGTCAAGATATGCAATTGGCTTTTAGAGCCACTGAGGCCTGAATAACGCAACAGAAGCAGATTCAAGGGGCTCCTCTTTGAAGACACCTCCAGTACATGCTCTTGGGTTGTGTGGCTGATGAGGGTTGGGTGTTAAACACATCCTTCCCTGTTACTAGTTCAACCTTTTCCTTAAAAAAAAAAAAAAAGTAAATTCCAAGGCTTGGGCTGCACCTGGTTTAGATTTTCCCACACTGGAAGGCAGTGTTAATCAGGGCATCAGGCAGTGACATGGTGCTCACACCTGAAGTTAATGGCTTAGGTGCTGCTGTGCCTTCTCAAACTGCTTTTCCTGGCCCCCAGTCCCTGTCTCCCAAAAGCGCCTAGTGTTCCTCCAACAGGTGTCATGGTGAGGAGGGGACCCCTTCCTGAGGCTCCCTCTCCTCTGACCCCTCTCAGCAGGAGTGCACACAAAGTCCAATTTCAGATCTGCTTCTGCATATTAATAGCAATATTACTTCTAAATTGAAAATTTCATTTTTCCTGCCTGGTGTGCAAGCAAATAATTGAGACCTAATTTACTTTATTTAATAAGCTGGCGGCCAATGTGGTTGAGCCCACATTGATAAAAACCTGGAGGGCGCTTGTTTACAACCTTCCGGATTTTTCTGGCTGGCTGGTTTGGGGCTGAGCATGCTCCACAGCAGCAGCAGCAGGCCGGGACACCAGACCCTCCCATGTGCCTGAGAATCCCAGGTGGTCATCCAGGTGCTGAGGCATCAGCTCTGGGAGGCTGACAACTGCAGGCAGAAGCCCTCGGAGGCTCTGCTGCTGGCACTGGGGGAGCCCCGAGGCCCTCGCTGGAGAGGAAGGGCTGCGGCATGGGTCTTGTCTCCCATCCCCGGGGGAACTGACACGCTCCCTCTGCCTGATGCTCTGCTGGGTGGACAGAGAAGGCACCGTGTCCCCCTTAAAGAACTCTTGGTCTGGTGGGAGAGGAGAAAGTGACCAATGTCTTAGGAATGAGTGTGGAGAGGAGCAGAGACTGAGGGCTGGGCTTGGAGCACCTGCCTGCGGACTGCTCTTCATCCTTTCACCCTGACCTCAGAACGTGTATTTGACATCTTTGAGCTTTGATTCCTCATCTGAAACCACGTAGTGGTAAAGCTTTTCTTCCCGGCTGGGACATGGCTGTCCCTGGGCAGTGCCCATCACAGCTCCTGGCCCATGGGCGCCTCAGTGCTAGTATTTCTGCAGTCCCCCTACCCCCAGGACCATGATGGGACTGCACTTCCCTGCCTCCTGTGAAGCGAGGGCTGGGTGTGCGACTGCCTTGGTTGGTGCAGTGTGAGCAGAAGTGTGTGTCTTTCTGGGCAGAAACTGTCAGAGCCAGCCCGTGGTCTGCTGGTGCTTTGCCTGCTTGGCCATAATGGATGTGCACGTGGAGGTGGATCCAGGCACAGTCCGACACCCCAGTACAGGGTGGATGTGTGGTGGGAGCAAGAGACAAACTTTTTTGTTTGGAGCCACTGCAATGTTAGGGGTGACTTACTGATACTGCAGCATAACTTTGCATCCTGTCTACACATTCCAGAGGAAACTTTGTCCCCTTCAGTGAGGAGGGCGCGCTCCACAGAGAAGCTGACATCAGGAGTCAGCATCTGGCAGGTGCAGGAGGGGAAAGGGCATTCAGAGGGAGGAGCCCCCCCCCCCCCTCCACAGGGCTGCTCCGGGCAGGCACACATCTTGCCTCTGCTCGCTCTCTCTTTCCCTGGCCTGCCCTCAGCTTCCTCCCTTCCATTCTCTCTTCTTGCCAGGAGTCCTAATGCTCAGAGTGACCCTGGAAGTCATCATTTAACCTGTCTGTGTCCTCAAAGAGGCTGTGTGTCTCAAAGCCCTTTGCAGCCCCAATTTTTCTTCCTGCTCCCAGATTTCTTGGTGCTGTTCCCCTCCCCAACAGAGGTCACTAGGATTAGATAGTGAAGCTGATAAGTGCAGATTTCCCAGTGGTTGGCTGGTGATGACGGGGTGTCAGCCCAGCAAGAGCTGAGCTCCAGCCTTGTCCGCCCACGTTTAAGGCCTTCCCAGGAGCAGGGCTCCTGTGGGTCCAGTGGACTGTGCAAACCTTAGATTTCCTGTTACCAGGCAGCGAGTTCTCATTTTTCTTAAGGGGAGATTTTAGGTCTTGCCTCAGGGCTCACCAGTTCAGTCATCCCGATAGCAGGGAAAGTCCTTGGTCACAATTGGGCACCTGTCTTGGGGCCTGGGACACAGGATTTGTGGGGGGCAGGGTGGAGCCTTCCTGGCCTAGTAGGGATCAGGATTTGCTCTTTCGCTTGATGACACTCAGAGCTGTGCTCGATTAAGATAATTTGAATATAATTGCTTTAGGAATAGAACCAATTAATTATTGTGACAAGGAGAAATTTTTGAGTGTGGAGAAAGGAAAAAAGAGGGAGTACTGCAAGATAAAATAAACCACATGCTGGAAGGTCCAGGTAATCACTAGAGTGAGACCAACACTAGCTACACAGTCACAGCAGGGACCCTGAAAACGAAATACAATTAAGAGTTTAATTTTTGATGGAATTAGCAAATCAAGGGTTGCAGGGATGCGCGGGCTTCTTAGGATGGGAGAGACTCAGGTTAGCTTGGGTGCATGGTGGGCCCTGCTCCCAGTCGCTCCTGCATGGGGACAGTAGCAGGGCCTCTCTGTGTCGCTGGGAGCAGCGTCCTGCCAGGACTCTGGGAACTCAGTGAGCACACCCACCACCTGTCCTGGCGTGTCTTTACCAAATTCTTGCCTTCCTTTCCTTCTCTGCATTCTCTGCCCTACTAGAGGCAGAAGTGGCGGCTTCCTTTGTCACTCAGGAAGCTGGTTCAGGTGTCCCTTGCACTGCACTGGGGTAGGGCAGTCGGAGGTGTGCAGACCCGGCTCTGTGTATCCCTCAGAGCTTCGAGACAAGGCCGTCCCCAAGCGCATTTGAAATTGTTCACAGGACTTGCAAGATGATCTGTCGACCTGTGTTGCAAATCTCCTCCAGCTTTAAGAATTAGTTTAAAATTAAAGTTACAGACAGGCTAAATCCCCCTGGACCCAGGTTGACTTAGGAAAGTACAGTATGTGGCTTCATTTTAACTAGGAGCTCCCTGATCCCAAATGCCAGCTCATTCACTTGAGGACCACACATGAGCCATCCACTGGACCCCAGACGAACTCTAGGGCTTGGCATGTTAGCGGAATGTTGGTTCCAAGATGGAAGGTCCAGTGGGGGTCAGAATGAAGGGTACACGGGGAGACCACCCAGTTCAAAGGCCAGCCGTGCTGAGCCAGCAGCTGAGCTCTTCTTTAGGAAGGTCGGGCGTAGGAAGCCGAGCGGAGGCAGTGGCTGGTGCCTGTGGCTTGGCCCTCTCCCACCCCCGCAGACTCTGGATCCTGGGAAATGGGATTGCTCCCGTGCGTGTACACGGCGTTCTGTTTTCATTTTGGATTTTTTCCCCCAAAGAAACAGTTGGCATCCAGTGGGATGGATTTATTCTTCCTACAACTATTTATTAAGTACTTGGTGTGTGTCATGGTGTGTGTCGGACACCTCAGACACTGGGGACCCAGGAGCTAAGGCAGAGGCTCTGTCTTCATGGAGCTGACGTTCCACTGGGAGGAGGGAGTCAGACCATCAAGGATGTCACTGGGCCGCAGCAACCTCTGGACCTTGGTCCCAGTGCCTCTTCCAGCCCACTGTCCCTCACTGTCCCCCAGCCCTGCAGGTCGCTGGCCTTCTCTCCAGTCTGACCCGTTACCATGTCAGGGTGTACCCAATACTCTTCTGGGTCCTCTTGGTTCCTCAGTCCCCATCTCCCCTGCAGAGGCCCCTCCCCCTTCTCCCCTGCAGAGGCCCCTCCCCCTTCTCCCCTGCAGAGGCCCCTTCCCCCTCCTGCTGGCCCTCTGGCTGTGGGTCTGTTGTCCACCAGGGCACACCTTCCAGACCACCTCCTGTGGTCCAGGCTCACTCCCACTGGGGCCTCCAGTCCAGCCACCCTTCAGCCCCTCTTCCAAAGCTGGTGGTCCTTGTCGTCTTCCTGCTGTCCCCACTACTTGCCATCCCTTCTTGCTCACACACACACATCCCCGTCCATTACTAGGCTCACTCCCTGGCCTTCTTCTCCTTCTGGCTCTTTGCCCGGCTCCCAGTGACCAGACCTGCTCGGCCCTCCCTGCTCTGCTTTGTCCCGTTGTCCTCTCTGCTGCACCTCACCCACCACGCTGCCCCTGGCCTTCAGCTCATGACACCGACCTCGAGGTGGACACCCTAATGCTCCTGGTTCAGGTCCTGCCCACTCCCAGGTGAGGCCATCTCCCCTCCCCTCTCCTCCCTGGTGCCCACTCGAGGCTGCTGCCCTGCTGCAGGACCAAGGCTCCCAGAACAGCACTTCTGGGCCCCCTGTCCCTCCTGTAGCCTCTGCCCCCTACTCTTTGTGGTGGGAGGAGGATGGAGCAGACGTGGCCGTGCAGGGGAGGGGAGGGACACGTGCAGGCCTGCTGTGCACCCAGGGCCACTTGCCACTTGTGACCTGGACGCTGACCCTGTGTCTGCTTGTAGCCGCGGCAGCTCCCCTCCCCCCGTGTCTCCTTGACCGCCTGCCTTTCTTTTCCTTCTCTTTCTTTTCCTCCCCATTGACCTCCGTGTGTGCTCCATCCTGCAGGAAGGAGCCCCTGGCCTGGCTCATTTCTGCTTCCCACACAGCAAAACTTGGTCAAGGACAGTTCTGTGCTTACCATCTCTGGTGTCGCCCCCAGCTCATGTTCATCTGTGACAGGCCATCAACAGCCTCCTTTCTGGTCTCCACTTCACCCTGCTCACCATGACATGTTCTTGTCACAGCCACCTGGAAATCTTGTAGAACGAGCACCAGGTCATGTCACATCTTTGCTCAAAACCTCAGTGGCCCTTCTCCCTCAGAATAGAAACTGCAGCCCTCCCCTCGGCAGGGTCACCCGTGCTCTGCCCTCTGACCCCTGCTGGTCTCCTGGCCCACTCCACTCCAGGGTCAGGGCCTGGTGTGCTGTTTCTCACCCCAGGGCCTTTGCATGGGCTGCTCTTGCCTGGAATGCTTGTCCTTGGGTGTCTGCATGGTTCCCTCTCACTCCCGTAGACAGGGCATTCCATCTGACTGTCCCCAGCACCTGCAATAGCATCTGGCCTGTGGCTGGTGCCCAGGGCACATTGGTGGAATGAATGGATGCTTCCTGGAGTCCTGAGTCTTTCTCAAGGGAGATGGCTCTTCTCGATGCCACATCTTGGCACTGGTTCCTCCTCTGTTGGTACCCAGCCGGGTCTCTCTGGTGCCTGTGGGACCGCTGCCCTCCTTGCCCTGTGTTCCTTTGGCCTTTGCTGCAGTGCTGTGGGTCTGGCCCACCATGTGCTGACCGCAGGCCCTCTCCATTGCTCCCTGACTGTCTCGTGGCTGGTGCTCTGGCCGTGCAGGCAGGGCCCTTCTGAGATGGCCACTTGATTTCTTACAGGAGCCCCCAGGTATATCACAAGGAGCTGAGAGCTGGGGCTCTGGCTGCCCTGTGTTCCCCTGGACACCTCCCTGTGGGCAGAGCTCACACTCTCTCCCAGGACGGGCAAGGAGGAGGCCGGGCTGTCCCTTGTCTCCTGGTTCCCATGACAGGTGACACGCCCCCCTGGCTTTCTGAGTCTGAGGGCTGCTGGCAGCAGGATGGATGACTCAGGGTCCTGGTCTTGCCAGTGTGTGTCCCGCACAGATCCATCTTTTTCTACTCCTTTGTCTCCTTTTCCCTTCTGTGTGCATTGTCAGAAGCGGTAACGGGGCCCAGCAGCGGCTTGGGCCTGCAGTTGTCTGAAGATGGAGCAACCCTGTGGGCTGAGTGCCGTGGCCAGGATGCCCAGAGAAGGGCTCACAGGGGCCCTTCCTGGCCCCCTGGCAGCGAGCCCAACGCCAACAGATGTGTGGCTCTGGATCAGGCCCACTGCACCTGATCATAGCTGCCCCCATGAGTTCCCGAGAGGTCGCCTCTCTGGCCCTCAGTGCTCCATCTGTGGAATAGGACAGTAATGGTGCCTAGGCCTTGTTATGAGATTCAATGAGAATGTGTGGCCCAGCATCAAGGGCCAGAGACTTCCCTTCACAGCAACATGGAGAGCATCTTACACACCAAAGCCCCGCTGGCTCTGGCCCTGGCCTGCCTCTCGGGTCCTCGAATTCCCACTTCCTCTGGCATGAATGTCACTCTCCTGGGGAGCCAATGAAAGAACACAAAGAAGGGATTTTCTGGACTCGAACACACAGTAGGCACTTTAGTGAGCGTCACCTGTGCACAGTGCTCTGTCAGTGAGTAATTATCAGGCCCTTTCTGTGCCAGATGCTGTGGGAGGTGATGTGGATAGAGACCTTCCCTAGGGGGACCTGAGCATCCAGGGTCAGCTTCGCCTCTCCCTAGCTGGGGGCTGCAGCAGCGTCACAGTGGAAGGCCCTGTGTCTCCGGCCTGCAGGCCTCGGTGACTGTTATTCCAGGGACTTACTTGACCGGGCAGTCGGAGAACCAACCACAGCCCTTTCTCTCTGCCGTGAGTCCTGTGCGGCAGGATTTCAGAGCTAAGCGACCCAGCTGAGAACAGTGTTGGTCGGAGGTGGCTGTCGGGGGAGCAGTGGCTGGCACAAAATTGACCAGCTCTCCCAATGCCCCTTCTCACTTCCTGTCACCTGAGGTTTCTGTAAGCTTTGCTGCTCGCCGTGCAGCTCATGAGGGTCCTGGTGTCTCAAGTGCCTCATTCAGGTGGGAGGCGAGCATAGAATCAGAATGTGGAGTCGGTCCCTGGGGCTTAGAGGCTGGAGTGACAGCTCAGGAGACCTGCGATTTCACATTTTAGGGTCATTCCTCACCTGGAGTCAGCCACGAAAATCTCATTTCACACACATGCATGATTTTACTACATCTTTTGATGTGACCATGGTGCTTTTGAGTATTTAAATGTATAGCTTCAATAATTTATTTTGAACTGCTCAGATA
This sequence comes from Urocitellus parryii, assembly GCF_045843805.1. NCBI lineage: Eukaryota > Metazoa > Chordata > Mammalia > Rodentia > Sciuridae > Urocitellus > Urocitellus parryii. The sequence continues at coordinate 4,301,379 of NC_135541.1, forward strand.
ACTAAACTGCCATTATACCACGCTGCCACCAGGTGGGAAAGAGGGTCACCGTCTCACCTGTTAGGCTGGGACCATATGTGATCACCTAAGAGCCACCCTGGAATCATTTATTTCTAGCTCTTTTTTTTTAATATTTATTTTTTAGTTGGACACAATATATTTATTTATTTATTTTTATGTGGTGCTGAGGATTGAACCCAGGACCTCGCATGTGCTAGGTGAGTGCTCTACTGCTGAGCCACAACCCCAGCCCCATAGCTCTTTTTATTTTTAAAAATAAAAAATGTACTCTGTTAAGGCAGCGACGTGAGACAAATGCTCCAGAATGCCAGATGGAAGGACTCTCTGAAGGAAGAACCCAACCTCATTTACTGTCTTTGATGCGGGCATAGAGGCAGGTCACTTGGTCCCCTTCCTCAAGGAGGTGCTCAGTCTGGTGGGGGGCAGGGATGGACCACAAGGGTCTCTCCTCTGGGTGTTTCCACAGGGAGGGCCGCCAGAGGGTCAGCCTCAGCATCCCCTGTTCTTCCCGGGAGCCTTGGGTCTTCTCTGACCTTGCTTCCCTCCCGCCATCATCATGGCTCTGGGCTGGCGCCTCCCTCGTGGGCAGAGGCCAGGGTGGGGATGAAAGTGGTTCTCCCATGTGGGCCTGAGATGGGAGTCTGCGCTCCTGGCTGTGTCTTTGGGTTCAAGGTCCTTCTGGAAGTTCACCCGTTTAGAAGACAAGTGCAGTCTCTGGTTTTGCCGGGGGCTCTCAGCTTGGAAACGGACCTGTGTGCAGGGAGCTGTGTCTGCAGGGAGCTGCCCCAGCCTCCTGCAGTGTGCACAAGCCGTCTCATGTACTGACTGCTCCAGCAGGAGCTGTCCTGGGGATCGATCTTTGAAAGAGCTTGTACTGCAGTCAGAACAAAGTGTTTAAAAAAGCCAACCTTGCAGGTATTTAAACAGAAATCTAAAGTGGGTTTTATGACACCTCTCTGTACAGGCTTGGCAAATTCTCCAGGTGGTGGGTGGCTATACCCTGCTTCTCCCACAGAAGTGGCTGGCATTTCAGAGACCCCCTCAGGTGCCTGGGAAGGTGTCTACCTGTCCACCTGACTAGTCTGACCTCAAGAGTTGAGATCCTGCCACAGGGCTGGGGACCGCGTGGTCAGGTAGTCTGCAGGGCTGGGCTTTTGTTTATGCTCAGGTGAGGTCTTTCCTTAAAGCTCTGGCAGTTAGTCCCGGCAACATCTGGATCAGAATATAGATGCAGAGAGAGGTGTCTAGTGTAGGAGTCCCCTCCCTAGGTATGGTTGCGCTTTATCAATGACCAGTTACGAGACATTCACCTGAAAGTCTTCCTTCCCTTCTGAGCTGGAGAGGCCCAAAGACTTGGATCCAGGCTGGGGATGGAGACTTCCTCCTCTCTGAGAATGGCCTCTTCTCTGGACCCCAGGACCCTAGAAGGTGAGGCAGGCCAGGCCGTGGTAGGGTCGTGGAAGGTGTCTGCTCCAGAAGCAGGGTGGGGACGGGGGTGTCTTGACCATTTTCTCAAGGGCAATCTCCTGCTGTGGAGGTAGGCCTTGTCCTTGTCCAATCCATGTGCAGACACAGAGCACACCTTGACTGTCATTTCTAAGAGTAATGTCCACGCAGGAGGGAACCTAGGGTCTCTCCTCTCTTTTCCTCTCAGACTGGATGGACATGGCCCTGTAGATGTCCAGCTTTGAGCTCGTTGGGGTAGTTTTCCTAGACTCCCCAGAGTCATACAGTGCCAGATTCTCCCAAATGAAGCAGGGAAGGAGGGTCAGAGGACACGGAGATCTGGAAGCGATACTTTATTAGTGGTGCCACGGCCCAGTGGGAAAATTCCCAAAGTCTGAGCCCTGAGCACAGCAGGGCTTTTAACTTTATACATAAGCAAGTTTTGGGAACACCAAGGCAAGGGAGTTGGTGTACTTCTACTGGAGGGTGAATTTTATGTTCCTTGTATGGGGAAAAGCTTGTCAACAACCTGGGGACTTAGCTCATACAGCTTAGGGGCTTTTCCTGCACTAAGCCTAAGGAGGGGTGGTTCCTCTGTCCCAATTTATTTCCTGCTTCTGTTGCTGTGGTCATCTGTTGGAGCTACCTGTTAGCAGCTTCAAGCTTCCTGGTTAAATGTCAGTAAGCAGGGCTGCTGTGTGTCAGGGGGCAGAACCCAGCCTGTCACCTGTTGAACTGTTCAAGTTCCCATTCTGTTCTACCACGTTGTCCAGCTCGGAGCTCCTTGGGGGGCTTTCCCTATACTCCCCAGCCTCATGCAGTGCCAGACTCTCCTCCAAGCTCTGTGGACCCAAGTGTGTGCCCCCACCCCTGTTTTCCTGGGCCTGAAAGCAGGAGTCCCTTGTCTGGCTGATTCCCTTCATGTCGTGTGTATTTCTTGGCTGGGGGTGGCTTAATCCACGTTTCTGTTCCAGGATTTATCTCTTTGGGGAACATGTGATGAAGACACCCCTGCACTTGTTCATAAGCCACTTGCCTGCTTGGGGACCCTCACCGGGGACCCTGGTTTCTGGGCTGGATGAAAGTGGATAAGACCCGTGGCTGTGGAGTTCCTGCCACTTCTGGGTGGCAGGGCAGGTGCTAGCAGACAGCATGGTGACACCCAGGAGACGTTCACGGGATGGGCGACTAAGGGAGGGAGGAACAGTGATGCTCGGTCATGGAAGATGGGCGCTCGTGGACGCTGGCGTCCTGAGGGCAGCAGGACCCACGGAAGGCAGCGCTCCTCTTCCAGAGGTGGTTCTGGACCCACGGGTCTGCCAGGTTCCAGGGTCTGAACATAGGGGCCAGAATCCCTGCTCACCTTAAATTACCACATGGCAGGTGTTTTCCTGGCCCGTGGGAGACTGAAAACATTTGTGAATCCACAACTTCCAGTGGCTGAAGGGTGAGGGAACGGCGCAGCACACCATGCACACACGTGTGTGCTGTGCGCGCACCACGCCCTCCGCCTCCTGCCCTGGTGAGAATTCTTGGGCCCTCTGTGACTGTAGGCTGAGTTCTAGACTCCAGGAGGAATCCACAGTCCGAGACCTGAGTTCACGGTGAGCAGGAGGTCATGGGCTAGTCGGTGGCACAGTCTGGCCCTCCTGGGGCCCCGCTGTCCTCTGGGTTTCCCTTCCCATCTCCTCCTGCTCACTCCACGGTCTCCCATCACTTCCCACTTCTGGCTGCCGCTGCCTGTCCTGTCCTCGAGCATTTCTCTCTCACTAGACAGGTTGGGAAGGAGGGCTCCATTGTTCCCAAAGCCTTGAAACTGGCCCTGTTAAGAATTTCATCTGGGGCAGGGACTGTGGCTCAGTGGCAGAGCGCTCGCCTGGCATGTGTGAGACCCTGGGTTGGATTCTCAGCACCACATAAAAATAAATAAATAAAATAAAGATATTGTGTCCATGTATAACTAAGAAAATATCTTTTAAAAAGAGCATTTCATCTGTCAAGTAGTTGGTGGACGGGAGGGTGGTGACAACCCAAGGGGCAGTCGTGGGCATGGGAGATCTCTGTTATCACGTCCTGTGCCTGTTTTCTAAGTCTTGTTCAGATGGTGCCCTTTTCTTCTTCTTCTCTTCCTTCGTGAACTTCTTCCCCCTCCTTACACCTGAAGCCATCAGAGTGGATCGTGTGCGTTGAGAAAGGATGGAAAATAGAATATACTGGGTGGTAGTAATTGGACTTTTATTGTGCTGGGTGCTTTTGCCTCATGCTTGAAAGCCGTAATTGGATCTGAAGCTCACAGAATGCTAAGAAGCAGTTGCTATTATTGCCTTATTTTAGAGAGAAGCAACCTGAGGCCCAGTTAGCACAGCCAATCAGCTGAAGAACCCAGATGTGAGCTGAGGTCACTCACACCCAGCAGGTGCAGCACCTACAGCTGCCCCAGCCCGGGTCAGGACCACCGGGACTTTTGGATGGCTTTCATGTGCATAATCTACCATGCCCACAGTTCTTGAGGGCATAATCTGCCTAGTGAGAACATAAATTGGGCAAAAGCCCCTCCTAAGGGCCTGCATCAGTCTGCTCCCATTGCCAGAACATGCCCCACAGACGGAAGGTTTAAGCAGAAATTTATCTTCTCATGGTCCTGGAAGCTGAAGTCCAAGGTCAGGTGTCTGCAGGGCTGGCTTCTTCCAAGGCCTGTCTTATTGGCTAGTAGTCAGCCACCTTCATGCTGTGTCCTCATGTGGTCCTTCCTCTGGGTGTACAAGCCTGAGTCTTTGTGTCCAGATGTCCCCTTACAAGGCGCCGTCATATTGGATTAGGCCACCCCATCGTGATCGTCTTAACTTCATCACCTCCTTCAAGGCCAGGTCCCCAATGCAGTCACATTCTGAGGGCTTCAACATGTGAATCTGAGGGGGGCCCAACTCAGCCCATTACAGGGGTCTTCTCTTCACACTGGAGGGGCTGCTGGGGTGGCTCCTGTGCTACCCGTACGCACGTCTTTAGAGTACTTGGGAGACAGCTGGCCTGGGCTTGGGCAGTGGGTGCCTGGAGTGGGCACAGCTGAGTGTCCTCCTGACCTTGGTCTGTGTCCCCTTTAGAGCAGCTCACATTCACTGCACTGGAAAGTTCTGTGGCCTCTTGAACTGCCCAAGTGAAGCCCTGGGCTGGCGGTCCTTCTAGGGTGGCCCCGGTCCCCTGCAGCACAAGAGTGCTGCGGGCAGGCAGGTTGTGGGGTGGACGTGGGCGCCCGCCACAGCCACGGTTCCCCTTGTTTTGGGCACTGACTGCAGAGCGTTTACAGAGGACGGCCTGCGAGGAGCGCATCATTCTCGCTGTCCTCCTCCTTCCCTTTTTATTCTTCCCAGTTTGTTTTCAGGTCAGAGCTTCCCGAGGTCGCCAAAGCTGCGAGATCTGACAGACTCACCATCTGAGCGCACAGACTGTCCAGGAACGGGCTTTATTTGGCTCCTGAGTAGATGTGACAGTTTGGGGAAGTCCTTGGTCCTTCCATTTCGTCTTTGCCTGGGAGAGTTTTGTTCAGTTTGACAAACAGGCGTTGTGTCCTTCCTCTGCGCCAGGCATTTGAGTGACCTCTTCCTATCCCAGAGAGCTGCAGACATGCACATGCCCACCTGTCCTCAACTTGTGCCTTGGACCACATACCTTGCCGGGCTGCCAGCCTGAAGTTGCCCTGTCAAAAGCTTTCCCAACTGTTGGAGAGATGCCACCTGCTCTACCTGAGTGCCCCTGGCCCACAGGCATTCTGAGTCATGGCATCTGTGCTAGACTAGCGGTTGCATGTTGAGTGTTATCCCTTGGGCAGGGCACATAGGTGGGAGAGGTTGTGTTGAGAGTCCATTTTTGGGAATAGCCTTTTTGGAGGAAGTCAAGATTAAATTTTGAGTTGGAGTTCAGCAGACAGACCAGGGAGGAGCTGGAGGGGGATATTCTGTACAGGAAACAGGCTGTGCAGAAGCCCTGGGACCAGAGCTGGGTGGGTTGGCAATGGCGACAGAGCAGGAGGTCTGGGAGTGGTGGCTGACAGAGGGTCGTGCTGGTAGGAGAAGGAGCTGGAAAGAAGAGGGTTCAGATGATGGGATCTCCTTGCTGTGCTGTGGAGACTGTGAGGAATGAGGGCTTAGTTCTGACGACGTGGACAGCCCCGGTGTATTTAATTTTTTAAACTGTTCTTTGCTCCAGAAAGGATTCATGCTCCCTTCATATAGCTGTTGCCCAGTAAATATTTGTGTCGTGAATTACTTATTGGGGTAGAAGATAAAGAAACGTGTGATTCAGTCAGTGAGACGGGAGGAAAAGGAACCCAGTGTGAGGGGGTGAGGACAGAGAGCGTGTGACGCAGAGCTGTCCACTCAGGCGGGTTGAGTTTCCAGCAGCCTGGGCATGCAAAGGCGACCTCATGGAGGGTGGGCGGAAGGGGTTAGGAGGGCCAAGGAAGGGCTCCCAAGAGACTGCCGAGGGCGCCACTGCCAGGCCCTCTCCAGGCGGTTGAAGAAGGAGGTGGGTGGGCCTGGCTGCGCAGAGGGCAGGGTGGGTGGGGGACAGGGGTGGGTGGGGACTCCTCAACTTTATTACATCTGTAGAGACCCTGTTTCCAACAGGGGCTGTGCACAGATCCTAGAGTGGGCACCTGCACGTCCTGTGGAGGACACAGGGCAGCCTGTGAGCACAGGTTAGGCCTGATCCAGAGTCATCGTGGAGAGTCAAGTGGGGTTTCTCCCCCCAAGGCGCAGCTTCCTGTGGTGTGGCGCCTTCCACTGGCTCTTTGACCCTGGGCTCCCCTTGGGGCCTGCTCCTTGATTTGGTGGAGTGTCTCTGGAGACTGTCCCCAGAGCGCGCCTGGGAAACACTGGTTTAGCTGTGTGGCAGGCAGGAGGCTGGGCAGAGTGGCTCTCTTCAGACAGAACCTTCCAGCCGTTGAAAGGAAAGGTTTTGAAGGAGTCTCATTGCCCGCCTGCCCCTTCAGGTCTGACTGCTGCTGTGGATCTGAAGAGCCTCCCCTGGCTCTGCCTTTGGCCTTTGGACTTGGGATTCAGACATTTCCTTCTTGTAAGGAGCAGCAAGTTGTAGCTGTGGAGCAGGAGCAAGCTCCCAGTCATATTTGGGCACCTGTCATCTGCTGAGCATGGCGCCAGCTCTGGGAACACAGTGGTGAAGTCGCTGGAGACAGTTTCTGCCTCCTGTAGTTGCATTTCTAGTGAGGGAGAGAGAAGCACAAGTCCTGTGTTGTCTGCTTGGGCCACTGTAACAAACACCTAGGCAGGGTGGCTTAAACAACAGACATCTATTTCTCCCAGTTCCCAAGGCTGGGAAGGCCAAGGGCAAGGTGCTGGCGGTTTGGTTCTTGGTGGCGGCCCTCTCCTGGCTGCATCTCTTCACATGCTCAGGTGGAGGCCTTCTCTCCTTCTCCCTCTCTTATAAAGCCGCTGACCCCATCCTGGGCCCACCCTCGTGACCTCTCAGTCCTAATCACCTCCACAGGCCCCATCCCCAACACCATCATCTTGGGGGTCAGGGCTTCAGATATGAACTGGGGGATACAGTTCCGTCCGTGGTCATCAGCAAATGATTAACCAAGGTAAGTTCACTGGTGAGCACCTGCAGGGCAACGGGAAAGGTGCTGGGGTAGGGGGCACTTACGGGGGCTGTCCCCGAGTAGGGGAGGGAGGAAAGGAAGTGACCTTGTGAAGGGCCAGGAAAGTGGTCTCAGTGAAGAGAACCGTGGTTCCTAATGTGTCCCAGGACGGAGGGAGGCCCAAGGGAAGGGGAGGAAGGGAACCTAGTTTTGATTGATTAATTGTGCAGAAGACTAAAGATTTTAGAAGGAGGCCCTCGAGGGACTGAGAAGGTGGGACCTGGGGCCCAGGGGAGGGACTCGACCTGGGGCAGAGAAGGGATATGGATTCCATGGCCACAGGAGACAGAAGGACCAACTAGGAGACCAGGTAATTCCCCTCAGGGAGCAAGTGGCCCTCAAGGCTCACCCCACTGCCTAGCCTGCAAGAGCCACAGGCCTTGGGTGGAGAGAAGGACTGGCTTGGATCGACCTTGACTGTGCATCTGCCCTCCCTGGGAGCAGCCCGTAGACATCTGAGGCAAAGCACAGGTCCAAGCTTATGCCAGGACTGACTGACCTTCATGGCAGGGGCTGAGCTGGGGCCACCTGACCTTGACCTCTGCCTGTTCACGTCCTCTCCGTCCTGAGCCCTGTTCTGGCAGGGATCTTCTCTCTGTCTCTCTTCCCAGTGTTTCCCTTTCTCCCTCAGCACCTGGAGCCCTGGCTGGCGGCCTCATCCAGTGCTCGGACCCCACCACCACCCAGCGTCTCATCCCAGGTGGCGGACTGTGAGCCCTCTGGGGAGCTAGGTAGCTTGGGGAGGCACGAGTGCTGTGTCACTCACTTAAAGAAGGCACGACTGTTTGGGTCTTTGGTCAGCACTTGATTAGATACCTGCGGTCATTTTTACTGCTTTCATGATAAACATGTCAACTTTGGGAACAGAACACCAGAAATGTCTAAAAAGGAAATGACTCACTGCTTCCCATTCTGGTTGGATTTGGTAGGACTTCAGATGCAAAGTTCAGGCAGTTGAAGCTGGACTCTCGCTTAGAGGAAAGAGCCATCATTGAACATTCAGCGTCCACTTGTCCACACACATAATCGGTTGCCCCTTTTCAGAAGTCTTGATGCTAACAATCCCTGTGGTGCATGACAGTCACCTGAGCAATAGGAAGGGAAAAAGAGAAAGCTGTGCCTCTTAGATGGGCTAAATCTTCATCTGGCAAGTCATGGGCAGGGTCCTAAGTGACTGCATTTGTAGTTAGAGTGAAGTCCTAGAGTTGAACACTTGTGACATTTGCATGACTATAGGTTTGACCCTCAGCCCAGAAGCAGAATCTGCTTTGTGGGAAAATAACTTTTCTGATCACCATGAGATGGACACGAAAACAAGGGGCCACTTTAAGGTTGGAGGGGGGAGGGTGCTTCTCCTTTGTGATTGGAATGGTTGGAACCCCCTATTTGGGGACTATCTTCCCCATAGTAGCTTCTCATCCAAAGTACGCTCAAGTGCAGGCATTGGAGCAAAGATGGAGGGGTTGCTGCAGGGCTGGTAGACC